>NC_142171.1:3092460-3692460 GCF_029865625.1 Vigna umbellata
TTGGTGATTAATCTCAGATCTAATGGTAAGCTCATTGTAATATTTATATTTGTCTGACAGAAAAAACAGGTAATTTTAACTTTGATACCTCATCTTTATTACAATATTATTATGCAAAGTCACTAACTTGAGCGTCGGAGTGTCTTCTGCATGCACCCTCCCCCGCGGCTTGGACAAGAAGAAGAGAGAAGACAACTGGATGATGGAGCAGACAACCTTGAATGCTTTGGGTTAGGGATCTCAATCCTACCGAAACATTTTGGCGCCCACCGTGGGGCCGAGCGACATCCCTCTAAAACCATGAGAAATCAGATGAACGCTCGGTCTCAACATTGCTGCTTCAAATCAGGTTTTAAAGACATCTTTTGTTTCAAGAAAAACCATATCCCATCATGACTGATACTGAAACTACCGAATGCACCTATATCACTCCGGTGACGCCAGAGCTCTTCGAAAGAATTCTTAGATCCGAACGCCCTAACACGCTCCTCCCACCATGAGTGGCTAGACCACACTCAACCTTGTTGTAGCCCTCTCTCGGAGCGGCACACTTGAAAAATATGATGTTTAACTCGTGAGGGAAAAGCTCGGGACAATCAAGAGGACAAAGGATTGAGAGCTTTTCATGTTGGGAATGAAAGTATTTCATGTTGGAAATGAAAGTATTTCACAACTTGAAATATTACTTTACTATAAAAGAAATAGGAGTACAAAACCAATACTACACTCTTTCTTGGACCAAAACAGGGAAGGAAAATCGGCACGCTGTCCCACGCTCTGTGCTTTATCCCATGTTGCAAGTTTTATCACATGCTACAAGTTTTATGCTGCACACCTTTTTTCCCATACTACTTTTATTTAATAAAATAAACTGCAGGGTCCATTTAAAGTTTGCTCAAAACATCGAAATTGATGGCTCGAGTGGAAGGGAGAGCTTGATGGAGGGTGCAGGCGATGGGGCGAGCGGTGTCATTTAGCATTCGGAGAAAACATAGAAAAAATAAAAATAAAAATAAAATGGCACGCCAGGTAGGGAGAAGGCAGCGATGATGGTGTTGCTGTTCTCACACAAGAAAGGAGAGGGTGATGACCCTTGCAGCACACACCCATGGCGCCAAACTTCCTTGCCTACATATTCCCCATAAGACATTTCTTACATTTTTGTTCAACTCTTCAAAGAACGAGTTTTGGAACTTCTCTTTCTTAAGAGTGTGTTGTGCATTAAAATATAGTATGTCTGACTCCCTCGCTCACGAGCGACTAGCGGAAAAAAATCTCCGTCGTGCTCGGCCGTCGCGACGTCTCGTTCCACGAGACGTCTGTCCACCTTGTTGTCCGCCTTCACCTTCTCAAACAATAATGGCTATTGCTTTTCCCCCTTTTATAAGCTTTTCCCATGGTGCAAAGGATTGGGTCAGATTGCATTCCGTTTCCCTTGGTGGCGGACGACGATTCGCTGAACGGAAGGAGGGTGATTAATTGTTCTGTTTATTTTATTAATTTTTCTGGTAATTGATTAATTCTTGGATAATGCGACTGTGGATGTTCAAGAGTGGCCCAGATCTTTTAGCTCACTAGAGAGCTGGGCCACAAACCCGACGACGAAATCTCCGGTGTCTTCTAGCGCGTTACGATGGCGAAGGTGAAGGTGCTCACATTACTCCTGAACACCCCAGGTGTTCACCACGGATCGATGTGCTTCGATGCTATCGACGCAGAACTCATTGAGTCCGCTGGTTTCCCCTACTGCATCACTAACAACTTCTCCATCGCCGCTTCAAGACTAGCTTTACCCAACACAAAGTTCATCTCTTACGACGAAGTGCTCGATCAGTGCCGACTCATCGCCGTTGTCGCCGAGGAAAAAGGAAGTGAGTTAAACTCTCCGGTGTCGATTGTTTGGTGTGCGGGTTTCGATCCGTTCGGGTTCTCAAAGCCTGCAGAGTACTTGTAGTGTGACTTGGACTCCCTGGATTAAAACTTTGTGGAGAGCGCCGTCGATGTTTGGTAACGAGAAGATCTACGGGGTGGACGATGCTAACGACGACGACCCGATGGACCCGAGACTAGGGACGCTTCGCCACGCTATAATCCAAGACGAGCCCCTCTAGATCATCTTGATCTTCATGCTGGCTTATGGCTTGAGTCATGTTTGGTTAAATGGCCAAAAACATTTATTGTTTCACGTGCGAGAGAATATTTAAACGAGTGTTCTTCTTGATGATTTTGTGATGTACAAACCAGCAAACACTATAAACACTTTTAATGTTGCATTAACCTCTGCATTTGTTACTGATTTTTCAGGTGTGAATGGTTTTGGTGTTTCCACCGCATGGTTAGCCATAGAAAAAGGTGGATCAATCCTAATGCACACACACTCTGGAGCTATTGAACTTTTGATACTAGTGGAAGGTTAAATCACTGTTGGTTTTATGATACCATTTACGTTTTATATGAAGGCACTAAAACCAGGAGATGTTATGGTTTTCCCGCAAGAACAACGACATTCTCAAGTGAATTCTATAAGCCAAAAAGCTACTGCTTTTCTGGCTTTCAGTAGCGCAAACCCGAAGCACAACTACTTGACCTTTTATTGTTTGGTAGCACACACTACTTTCCTGTATGTAAGAATCTGCTTCTTAAACAATTACTGTAAACGAAAGCAATCAGGTCTCCGAAAACGCTTTTTATCTCAAATCCATCTTCACCGCATTGGCGCCAATCAAGGAGGGCACGGTCAAGTGGAGGGTACATGTCAAATAACATTGAGCACTAAGGTATCGATCGTGATATATCCAAACACGGATTTCTCAAGACATTGAGCACAAGCGTTCAATCGAAGAACGAATGGTTTGGCTAGTTTGGCCATGCAGTCTTATAACCTAAATCAAATTTAGTTTCATATTAATTGACCAATCTCGTAAATGTGTAGGTCTGATTGACTATACTTTTTCTGATAGTGTAGATTCGAATTATTATGTTTATTTAGTGCAGTTGACAGAACTCTTGTATACAAATCACTTGGTCAACTAGAGTCCACCGCTCAGTGAGGAATGCGATCGGTGAGGAACGCTCCTCATGAACTCTCACCTTGATCTTAGGGAATGCTCCAAGTGAACTCCTAAGATCTAAAACGATCTGTGAGAAACGCTCCTCGTGAACTCTCACCTTGATCTTAGGGAATGCTCCAAGTGAACTTCTAAGATCTAAAACAATCAGTGAGGAACGCTCCTCGTGAACTCTCACCTTGATCTTAGGGAACGGTCCAAGTGAACTCCTAAGATCTAAAATGATCTGTGAGGAACGCTCTTCGTGAACTCCTAAGATCTAAAATGATCTGTGAGGAACGCTCTTCGTGAACTCTCACCTTGCTCTTAGGGAACGCTCCTCGTGAACTCTCACCTTGATCTTAGGAAACGCTCCTCGTGAACTCTCACCTTGATATTAGGGAACGCTCCACGTGAACTCCTAAGATCTAAAACCCTCGGTGAGGAACACTCTTTGTGAACTCTCATTGTAGCCTCTTCGACCTAGGGAACGTTCTAAGTGAACTCCTAGAGTCCACCGCTCGATGACGCTCTTCGTGAACTCTCAACTTAGTCTCTTCGACCTAGGGAACGTTTTCAGTAAACTTCTAGAGTCCACAGCTCGATGAGGAACAATCTTCATGAACTCTCGCCTTAGTCTCTTTAACCTTGGGAACGTTTTGAGTGAACTCCTAGAATCCACAGCTTGGTGGTGCAAGAAAGAGAAACGACTTAAAGCACATTGAAAACAAGCTCCCCAATATAGCGAGAACGACCTCTCTCAAGCTCACAATAATCCCTACGCACCTCTTCCAATAAAGAATGTGCTTGGGCTTGGGGGACTTGTGTATGATATGGATACCCCTAAGGGCAATGGACCGTGCATAAAAACAGTTAACCGATCAGTAAAAATAGTCGTTAAGGTAATCAATAACAATAATAGCAATTAATGGACAATTAAGGAAAATAATAGCCATTTATTGGTGATTAATCTCAGACCTAATGGTAAGCTCATTGTAATATTTATATTTGTCTGGCAGAAAAGACAGGTAATTTTAACTCTGATAACTAATCTTTATTACAAGATTATTACGCAAAGTCACTGACTTGAGCATCAGAGTGTCTTGTGCAGGCACCCTCCCCCGCGACTTGGATAAGAAGAAGAGAGAAGACAACGTAACTGGATGATGGAGCGGACAACCTTGAATGCTTTGGGTTAGGGATCTCAATCCAGCTTTGAGCGGACAACCTTATAGTATCTCCTTTATATTTATTTGATTATAATTTGTTAAAAACTAAAATGATTTATTTAAATTTATCAATAAGAAAAACTTACCAGTATTATTTAAAGAATTTATAACTTAAATTGAGGCACATTAAAAATATTTATCATCTGTATCATTATTCTTCCTACATGCATACATAAGTTAAATGAACTTCAATTTGATAGTTGGTTGTCAAAATTTTCCTTTCTATGTACCGGTTTACATTGGCTGTGTAGCATTTTAAATGAGAAATTCTTTATTACGAGAATTTGAAATAAAGCTTGTATATAAAGATTAACTTTAACCTATATATAGTTGATATTGAAAACTCTGTAAAATCAACCATTTTTAATTTTAATTATAACAACAATAATAATAGGCTGTTTGAATGTAAATTATAATTAAATCCACATTAACTAATGCATAAATGTTACTTAAATGTTGACAAGGTGTTAAAGAAGTAGACACCGAAGATTTAAAAACCCAATGGGACTCTCAATCATTATCTCTGGGATGTCCTATTAGAGATGTTATCGATTCAATCTCCATTGTGATAAATTGAAGCAGGTGTGTCTAAAAGGTGTAGGGACATTTATTTCTAATGAAATCACATCAACATATTGAGTAAATTTCAAGTAAATTTAATTGAACTATTTTTTTCTCATATATATTATGTTGTAATATTTTTTGGTTGAAAAGAGAATATGAAGTATTTTTACTCTTCATGATCATTAAGATATATTTATTATTATCATTAGATGATCGTCTGTGTTCATTTTGTTTGATATGAGATTCAATCATACTTCGAGCCGAGCCTCCATCATGTATATTTCATAAACTCTAGTGAGAAGTTCATAATAAGGTGAGGTAAAAAATCAAGGAAAAGGTCATGCAAGAACTAAGTCAAAACTTCATGCGAGATTTTAACAAGTAACTGAAGATCTCAGGCTTTTAAAAAGAAACACCTTTATAGTCTAACTTGAAGTGTCTCCTAATGGAAAGCTCTCAAGGAAAAGGAAAGTGATGAAAAGTGAATCCTATTTGTAAGACTTGAGAGAAGCAGGAAGGATGGTTGCACTAGTGATGAGCAACTTTTGGTAAACTATGTGCAAGAGTTACAAATTGGCTCCTAACGCTGAGACAATGGATGGAGAACCATATGAAGGAAATCTTGGACCACTTACAAGAAGTATGGTCAAAAGGATAAAAGAAGAAGAATGAGCTCCAAGAACACAGATCACATATTAAGTCTTCTTCTTTTATCTTGAACATTTTTTGTAAATATGTAATATAGTTTCATTATGCCTTGTATTTGGCCAAAACACTTTGTTTAGCTTTGTTTTAAAAGCTTAGTAGCTTTAAGAGAGAGCTAGCGCACCAATAGGACATGTTTTAGAGGATTTGTGCCTAAAAATGGGTTTGGAAGAGTTTGGAAGGGTTTGGAAGATGTCAACATCAAGGAAGTCTCTCCTACATTGAATGTAGATGGTTAGTTAAAGGGAAGTCTTACATTCCTCCCCCTTGCCACAGGAATCTTCTAGTGTCTTTTCAAATACAATGTATTCTAGCCTTCTCCTGCACTTATAAAAGAAGACATCCTTTGTATTTTCTTTAGGACTTGATTGAATGTAAAGACACTTGGCCAAAATTGCAAGTGTTATCTTCTTGAGTTCTCATTTTATGAGTTGTCTTCTCTTAGACTTCTTCATGCTTTCTCCTTCAAGGTTGGCCTAACCTCCTTAGAGGAACCTCTACCAAAACCGGAACCCATCAAGCATCAACATCTCTTCATTTAATTGCTTCCTCCTCCTCATCTCTTCCATGGAGTTCATCACTTTTGAAGAAGCTTAATAAACCCATTTGGAGATCATCACTTGTTGAAGGAGCTTCCTCAATCCATTCTCCATTGTCAATGGTGGTTGTATTAACTATTATGATAACATGCTTTGAGCCTGTGATGATATGTTTAAATAGTTGTTTGAGACAATATGCTTTATGATACGAATGATGAAATTGAATGATATTGTAAGACACTAAAGTTATAAAATATTTGGGTGAGTTGTTATACAATTATTGATATATTATTGGTTATGATGTTTGATGTTCCTATTAGCTCACATTTGCATGTGCACGTTTGATTGCGATGATCGTATATGAATGATGATTCACAAAGTAGATGTTGTTGCAGATTTTGATCTATATGCATAAAAATGAGGAGCTTTGAGTTTCTTTTGGGAAACATACTTCTTTTGTAAATGAACTTGTTTTAGACAAAGGATATTGTGAATTAATGTAAACGCTAAAGACAAGATTGTCTAAGCAAACCTTATTTTGAAGTTTAACATAACATCTAAACGAAATAAAGTTTAATCGCCTAAGTTAAAAGATAAGAAGCACTAAACGCTACACCTTAAGTACCCCAAACCATATATCGTTTATCTAGAATATCGGCTAACTAGAATAGTGTCTAACTAGAATAACATCTAACAAATGTTTGATCGTCTAGGATAAGCACTAAATGCTATAAGGATTTCTAGTAGAGCGTCTAATATGAGCAATGTTTAATGAAAGTTTAGATCAGTGCTAAAAGGATTTAACTTAATTTCCTAAATGACATAAGTTACTCAAACATACAACGGTAAACGATAATACTCGAATTATGCCTAAATGTTTACGATCGTCTAATGCTTTAAAGCATGTACATTCTAATACTTATTTTTCTGTTGTGATCTGCTCTCTTTTTTGTGTGCAGATTTCTACCTTTATTAAAAAGCTGTTTAGAATCAAAACAACGTTAAGAGATAAGAAGATATTCAATGAATGTATCCTTCATGCTTTCTACCTGTCCTTATCGTACACACAACACAGTTGCTTTGCCAAGACGCAACATAACTTTTGACTCTAACTTAAATGTTGAGATTGTTGATAGGGGGAGCACAGATTTAGCTTAACCCACAATCTCAGTGATATATGAGTTTTTGATGATGACAACACATAATTAATAACACATGTGTATTATGTGTTACATGTTCCATGTTTACATGTAATATACTTTTTCTTAATGTGTTAAGTCTGTTAAATCATATCTGAGAACATGTTTGTGTTGTTCGTTGCATATCATTGTGTGAAATATGTGATTTTATATGTGTATGCATGACATATGTTTTTGGGAAAAGGAAAATCACAAGGACTATGGTTGAACTTTAAATATGTGGCAAAACAACAGTTTTAAGTTGATTATATTATGGGGTGAATCAATTAAAACTCATGTGTTTGCAAAAACTCTTTTGAAGTGTGCTGTGAGTTTTTTCAAAGAGAAAAGTTTTCAAAACTGTGCAAAAAGATTTCACTTAATCGAATGCATCCACTCTGTATTCGAATAAGTTAGTTGATGTTTTGAAAATCTGTTAAATGTGTATAACAACTAACATAATGATCATATTTTTAAATATGTTGACCAAACATTAAATGATAGTCGATTTCATTAATTGTACATTCAATTATTTGTTTGAATGCTGCTAATTCTATTATAATTGATTGTTATATTCAATTACGTTAATAGCTCAATCGATTAAAATGCGTCTAATATGTGTTATACTATAAATTGTCGCAGATTTGAATTCTATAAGAACTTTTGTGAGTCTAACAGTTTCATATCATTTTACAGAAAGTTGTGATCATATAGAAAGAGAGGAAAAATTCCAAGAAAATGGATTGATAATGGTGATCAACAACTTATGATTTCTTGAAGAGCAAGACTGTTGTGTTTCAAAGACTGATCAAATCTGCACATTTAGGTGTTACTGCGTGATCATATTCTACAATCTCTTGAAGATTGGTTTGAGTTCCTTGTTGTGACTATAGGAAGAAGAATGTGTGTGTTCTTGACTTTGAGGGTGCCTCAAAGGGGTTAGACGACAGGAGAGGGGATTCTTGTTGCTGGTCTTGTTGTGTATTGCCTATATTTTGATTAGAGGGTTAGAGAGGTGTTTTACATTTTTGACGTGAGGTCTTCTGTAGAAACCTTGTTATAAAAACCTTGATCATTATAGTGCATTTGCTTCCCGTGGTTGGAAGGACACTGGATGTAGGCAGGTTGGTCGAACCAGTATAAAAACGCAGTGTTTGAATTTTCTGATCTTTACTCTCTTTTATTCAATCGATTACTTTCTGTACTTATTCGATTAAGTTTCCACTGCATTGAAAATCTTTTACCTTGAAATTCAAGAAAAATATAAAGGCATCACTTTTTGTGGAAAAGATTTTAAAAGCTTTTGTTTTTTACACTTCACCAATTCACCGCCCCCTCTTGGTGTGAGAAATTGAGCCATTTTATTTTAGCATTAAAGACTACACCTCTAGAAGAAAGTCAAAGCTCTAAATAATGGATCTTTTTCGAAGACGTCTATATAGAGAGGATTGCATGAAGAAAAGAACAAAAAGAATTATCTTCTTGCAATATGCTCACACTACTTACCTCTTTAAACTTTATCTCTTAGATTTGTCTTTGAAAAGAAATTTCTTTTTCCAAGTTTTTAGAATATCTTTGTATTGATTTCAAATCCTCTCGAAGAGAGTTATACATTTTGTTCTTGTAATCTTTCACAAGACTTTGTATTTGTATTTAAAAGTGAAGTAAAACACTTGTAAGGTCAACTCAATGGAGTTAGACCATCTAGTGAGATAGACTAGTATACCATGAGTGGTTATACGCGTCTAACCACTGGGTTAATTATTCACTAGGAGTGGTTAAATTTGTTTGTATTAATTCATGTGAGTGGTTATACGCGTCTAACCAGTGGGTTAGTTATACACTAGGAGTGGTTAAACTTGTTTGTATTAATTCATGATTAGTTGAACCCCTTAAAGGAATTTAAGAGAGAATTGGATGTAGCTCAGTTTGGAGCGAACAAGTATAAAAACAATATGCCTTATTATTTTTGTTTTTCAAAGCTTTTCCATTAAACACTATTTAATAAAGTTAAGTATTTAATAACTATTGTAGATCATCTAACCCCTACGAAGAAAAGTATACATCAATTTGCGAAAAGTTTAAAACTTTATTCGAATCCCCTTTTCTAGAGTTTTCCTATGTTTTAGTTGGTATGAGACCTAACCTCAGGAGTTAGTTCTTGACTGAATGTGAGGAAAGATCCTAACAGCTATGGAAAACGAAGGATATGCCATTAATTTTCCTTCTTTGTTTAAGGGAGGAAAAATTGATTACTGGAAACAAAGAATGATAACATTCTTTGCATCCTGTCATATTGACATGTTCGATGTAGTTGAGAGCATAAACTATATACCCCTAAACAAATAGGATGAGTTACTGGCCAAAAGGATATGGTTAGATGATAAAAACAAAGGTATCTTCTAAATTCCAAAGCCCGTAATTCTCTAATGTGTGCTTTGTCTAAAGAAGAGTATAAGAAATTTCACACCTTCAAAGGCTTCAAGGAGATGAGGGACACTATAGTCATCAACTACTAAGGATCTAATGAAGTCAAGAAGAACCAACTGAGTTTGTTAACCAAAAAATACAAATTATTCTCCATGTTGGACAACGAGAACATTCAAGCCATGTTCAGCAGATTCCAAACCATCCTCAAAGAGCTGAGACCTTTAGGCAAGGTCTATGATAATTTTGATAATATTGAAAAATTTTTGCGTAGCCTCCCAAGACAATGAGATGCAAGTCACAACTCTCAAAATATCTAAAAACCTTGATGGTATGCGTTTAGAAGAGCTGGTTAGGAAAAGAACGACAAAAAAATGGTATGTTGAAAAAAGACAAAAGCATCGCTCTCAAAGCTCAAAGACCGACAAAAAGAACTCCCACAAAGGCCTTAAAGGCTGAAGAACCTTCCGAAGATTCTAACAACGAGGAAGATTCAAATGAAGAAGAAAAAGACGAAGATGAATTATCGTTCATCTCAAGAAAAATCCACTCCACGTGGAAAAAGAAAAGAAACACTTCATTAAGAGGAAGACACATTAGGTCTACCTCAAGAAATGAGCTAAAGGATAAACAAAAAAATGGACTAGTGATATGTTATTAGTGTAAGAAGCTAGAACACTTTAGATTAAAATGTCTTAAACTGGAAAATTCCAAGAAAGAGGTGGTCTTTCGTAAAATGGAAAAGTAGAAAGTTCTTATGAGTATATGGGAAGACCTAATCACCTCTTAATCCAACGAAGAGCTAGAAGAATAAGCAAATCTTTGTCTCATGGTAGACAATGTCGAATTCTCATCAACGACTCTAATGAGGAGGTAGATTTCATTGAACTTAGTTGTTTAGGATTACAATGAACTTTTATGCAATACATCTAAATTATCAGAAGCTTTGAAACAGATCAGAAAGCTGAATAAAAATTTTTTCAAAGAAAGAATTAACAACTTGAAAAATAATTTGATAGCATTGAGAGATGAGGCCAAATCGTCGAAAGAAAGAATTAACAACTTGAAAGGGAAATTAGTTCAGTATAAACAAAAGTTGAAAACCTCCTTTCAAAGAATAAGAGATTTGTGAAAAACTCAACGATTATCGAGGACGCTAAACACGTCAAAGTACTTCAACGTGAAAATGCACTTTACATAAAGTTTTAAACAGAAAGTTTGTGGGGAATGAGCATTTACGGCTCTTAATCAACGATTATAGCCCTTCTGATAAAAGAGTATTAGATTTTAAAAATAAAAGCAATCATTGTATGTCTAAAACTAAAACTACCTATTTTATTAAACTAAAGCAATCATTATGTGCTGGTGGTCTCCGGTGGTTTAGTGATGGTCGAATCTCGGTTCTTCATCGGGGAAAACAAGCAAAGTTCAAGAGTTAGAACATTGTTTGAATCGCACTTCAAAGTACGCTAACCTTCAAACATCGGCGACTTTTAATCGCAGTTCGAACGCCGGTTAACGGTCCACCGCATTTCCAATGTTGGCTATGATTTTTTCGAAATGTGGTTGTTCTTTTATTATCAATGGAAAAAACAAAGGAATAACGAAGAGAGAAAGAAAGCACCAACCTTAGTGCAGAGCGCGACTGAGACACAAAGAGGTGCAGTGAGAGAGTAAGAAGGAGAAGTGCAGCGACATATGAAGGAAGACAAGGAGACGAGAGAAGAAGGGAGACAAGGCAGCAAGAGAACAAGATAGGGAGTGCGGTGGAGGGGAAAATTGCAATGGGTTTTAGGGGTGTAGGGTTTGGCTTTTAATTTTTGAAAAATAATCTCATTAAAAGATTCTTTCATTCTTTCTGTAAATTGTGCAACATTCAGAAGGGCAATGTGGTAAATTTAGAGGTACAGAAAGAACTCATAGAGGTGTAGGGAGAAACACTCAAGTATGAGATGTTGGGCTTTCTGTTCTTCCATAATTCATATGGCATTTTCCTTAGGACATGACTTAAATAAGCATATCTACAAGAAAAATTATTTTTTCTTTAGATACCCACCTAACATTAGGTCCTTTCTTATTAGACTTTGACATCTTCTTTTCATAAGTTGATGTATAACAAGTATTTTTATCGTTGGCTTTAATAAAATAGGTAGTTTTAGTTTTAGACATACAATGATTGCTTTTATTTTTAAAATCTAATACTCTTTTATCAGAAGGGCTATAATCGTTGATTAAGAGCCGTAAATGTACCATGTTTGAGTGACTTTTGCATGTCGTGTGTGATTGAATAACATGATTTTTATATCTAGCTCACCCTTGCTTGTTTGTATTGCTTGTGTATGTTTCTCCTTGCGATGATCATCCATTTGGATGGGAGCAGATGGCGAGGAGGTTCCTTTGGAGACAGCTTTGGAAGTTGAGGACAATGCTGCTGCCTAGCCTCCTAGGATGTTATTAGTGGATTCTGTATTCTGAAATACTATTTCCCTTTCAGCTTACATTTTAGATCTCTTTGGAGTTTAAGCTTAGATTCTGAAGTTACTTTGAGGATGACTGTAATCCTATTTATTCTCAACTGCTTTCCTATATTATGCATGATGACGTCTTTATTATATATGCTTTCTATATAATTGGGATGTCACAAAATAAATTTTAATTAAACAAACAATGATGAAAAGAAGTTATCTATATACTTTATTATTATCTTTATATTTTTCAATTATTTTTTCATATTTGTTTATATTATTATATTTATATTTGTCAATTATTTGTTCATATTTGTTTATATTGTGTTTATAAATTATTGACTAAAATAATGTATGATGTATCCTAATAATAAAGTTTTAGTAATGCTTGAAACTATATTAAAATGTCTTAAGTATGTTAGTTGAACTTAGGAAGAGTCCTTTGATTTGCTTGTGTTAATACATGAGTTTCTACATTTGAAAAATAAGAGTCCTTTAGTTTGCTTGTGTTAATACATGACTTTCTACATTTGAAAAGTCATAATTTAGTATAGTGCATTATCAAAGGTAAGGACCTTAATAAGGTTTAAGACAACAATTATTGTGCAGGGAATATCTATATAATTTAGAGTAGTATCCTAAATTAGGATATTCATAGACTAAATTTATGACTATTTAATACCTGTGCAACATGATCAAAGTTATGTAATGAGTATATATGTTTTTATGGACTCTAAGAAGGTTAATATTCTTGAGAAAAAAATTATTATAATTATAACACTAATTTTAGTGAAAAATATCCAACTACATAATCATTTTTTTAATAACTTTTAATGTTTACAATGGATCATTGGATATAAGACATGAATCCATATGTTTGATAAAAAATATATTGAGTCTTATAGTTGTATCATGTTACAAAATTAACAAGTGTACCAAATCATGAAGTAATAAAGATGATAAGTCTAGATATAATTTCCCATATACTTATGTTGTTTAGAAAAATAATGTTATATATTTTTTTTGTTGAAAAAACAAACTTTCACTACAATGTTTAATGACTTTTGCATGGGTTAAACGGTCTACAATAGTTGTTAGACGCTATTATATTGGTTTGTTCCAACCTGAGCAACGTCCACTTCTTCCTTAAGACCTCTTAAAGGATTCCACTAATCTTTAACAAAGATTACACAAGTTTCACCATTTCTGGTTTAAAACAAATATCAACCACTACTCGTCTCAACACTAGTTTCACCACTAATCTTTTAAGTTTTTCTCTCTGTCTCTCTCTGTCTCTCTCTCTCTCTCTCTTTCTTTCTTTCTTTTTACTCAAGAGGATCTGACTCTAGATAGTTTTAAGAGAACTCTTGATCTTCCATGATGATGATTTTTCTTTTCTTTCCATAAGAATCAATCCTCTTCTTCTGTTTTTTTCTTCTTCTTCAAGGATCTTCTATTTATGAAGCAACATGATTTACGGCTCTTAAAGGGTTTTTCCTCTTTGCTCAAAGCATGCATTGTTTAACTCATTCGATGTCATGATTATTGATTTTGTCGATATGGGAACGTACGGGGAAATCTAGATCCGGGGAAATTCTCCCAATAGCATATTGCTTAGACATAGGAATATGAGGGTTGGTTGCCTTTAAGCTTCTATGCTTCAGAATTAATTATTAGGGATGCTAGGAATTGTATGAACTCGTTATTAAGGATAGGCCTTCTTGCAAGGTGATTTAGAGAGTAACATTAACATTGATGAAAAGAATGATGAATTCCTAAAAGTATATGAGAGTGGATAAGATGAAATTGATTGCCCCAACAACATACTCATCCATCTAATTCGTTCAAGTGTTTGTGTTCCTCCTTTCCATTGATCAAAACTCATGCATACATGTTTACTTATTGTCTTTTGCATTTGAAACCTCAAGAATTTGTTCACAAGTCTTAAATAATCAAGAAATCATATAACTAACAAGGTCGTGAGTCCTTTGGGAGAACGATACTTGGTCTTACCGAGTTTATTACTTGATACGATTCGGTCACACTTGCGGAGGGTAAACAAGTTTTTGGCTCCGTTTTTCGGTGTTCATAAATTTGTCATCACACACCGAGGGACCACGAACACGAGGGACCACAACTCACCAAACACCAAACCACGAGAAGGAAAGAAGAAGAAGAAGCATAGTGAATGAGCCAGGCAGGGAATGGTGGGGTGTAGAGTATATTAAACCACATTTTATATTTAATTTAATATAAAGGGTATAATGGGGAATTTGGAGGTGCAACCAGAACTCGTGGAGGTGCAAGGAGAATCACTCCTCATACTTTTATCCCTTTGGGTGTCAATGCTTTATTATGAACATAAAGATAGTTTAGGAATGTTTGACTGAAAAAGTGATGAGGGCATAATGATTGGCTATTATGAAACCTTGAAAGCATTTAGAGTATGTAACTCTAGAACTTGCAAGGTAGAAGAAGCCATTCATGTTAAATTTAACGATAGAACGCCTGGCATTAGAATGTTAGAGCTATATGAAGTCTTTGTAGATATGCAAATAAACAAGAAAGCGTCAAAACCTGCGAACAAGTCATCTTAACCTGAAGCGTTGAAACAAGTAAAAGAGTTTATTGATGAGAAAAGAAAGCATAACGAGTATCATCTTCTAACGGTCAAAAACCATCCTCTTGAAAAGATCATTGAAGATATTAAAGAAGATATTAAGACTACACTAGTATAAAAATCGCATACAACGTCAATATTTTGGGCTTTTAACGATGAATTGGTGAACGACATCATATCAGGAGACGTTAAATTTACGTCGAATTTAAAAAATTCAACGTTAAATTAACGTCGAATTTTGTTAACATACGACGTTAACTTAACGTCGAACTTTGTCAATATTCGACGTTAATAATTTTTTTTTTTGGTTTTTTAATTAATTCTGATCATTTTTTACAACTCTACAAGACCTGGAAAGCAAAAAAAGAACAAATTTTAGTGTTTGGTATTTTATAAAGCATGAACTATGAACGTGTAGCGTAGTATCAACAACAAACAATAATAACAAACAACAAACAAGTTCAATCAAACAACAACAACAAACAAGTGCAACTAAATAACAACAACATACAAGTTCAACAAAATAAACAACAAACAAGTTCAACAAATAAGTTCTTCAAAACGAAAAATGAAAAACGAAAAACGAAAACTAACCTTCAAAAGGTGGATTCGTCGAAATAAAGTTTCATCACAGTGAGAGAGAAAACAGAATGCGCCTATGAAGGACAAGGTCACGAAAATAATCGGTTAAAACAAACAAAAATCATACATAAAGTAATTAATTAACATGCATTTGTATCAAATGAAAGAAAGATTACATGTGATGCTCGTCAAACTTCGTTCGAGAAAAGTTTGAGAAGAGAAGAGGGTATCGCGCGCTAAGATAAAGTGAATGAATTTTCAATCTCCCGCTCAAATTTTTATTGAATTCACTAACCTTTTGACGTTGAATTTAAAAGTCATTCGACGTTTTATATCCTTTTACGTCGAATTACAATTCTAAACGATGTTTAATAATTGCATTTATTTACAAAAATGCCATCGCTCATTTTTAACGTTGGTTATTCAGTGGTTTGACGTTGAACGCGTGACGTTATACGTTGTTTTTGTACTAGTGCTAGGGCGTTTTATAAGCAAAATCCTGCAACTCTAATTTCTAGATAGAACTGTTGAACGTTAATGAACCGTTGGAAGACGACTTTTGGATAAAGGCCATTTAGGAAGAGTTGTAACAGTTATAGAAGAACGAAGTTTGGAAGCTCGTCGAGCTACCTCAAGGAAAACACATTGTTGGAGCAAAATGAATCTATTTACAAGGAGTCATTAGTGCAGAAATAATGTTTAACATCACGTGTTTAACGTCTAACGAAAGAAAATCCAACGTAAAGATTGACCGGTGACAGTTTTGTAAATAAAACGTCATTATAGAAGTCAATTAGAGAGGTCCTCGGCGTCAAATAAGGTATAGATGTCGGTTGCCCTCAGATCAGATGTCAAATAGTCTACATACAGAACTGAAAATACCTTTAGACATTGGCTCCCCCCTCCACGGACGTGAAAAAGATTCAAAAATACCTCATTTTAAGCGTCAATGTTAATTTTTTTTATCACATAGACATTGCCCCCCCCAGATCAAACGTCAAATCCTCTGCCAAATCAAAATTGAAAAGTAACCTTTTCAGACATTAAACGTCAGACATAGAAGGAGACGACGTCTAATACACATTAAACATTAGATCCCCTTCCCTGAACGTCAGTAAGTTGCGAAAATACCCCAAAAGTAGCTGTTAAACTCGCTTCTAGTAGCATCAAAGCTAACAAAAGTATGGTTAAGTCTTATATTATTTATTTACTAATTAACAATAATGGAAGGTGGGGGAAATGAAATGAAATTAAAAAAAAATGAATCAAATAATTTGTAAAATCTGGATATGGAAATTAAGGATGCATTAAAGAAATGGTATATATAGGTATCAGAACCAAAAGAATGGAAAATTTCATCATCTAAGCTAATGAACCTAATCTCTATTCACAGGAATACCAAAATCAAAGAATCAGAACAAAAAGAATTGGTTAGAACATAAATTAGAATCAAATTCATATAGGATTAGTTCAAAGAATGTTTATCACAATTTAGGAAGATATCTTGTGAAAATAAGCCCACTTTGGAGTCTTAAAGTTCATTTTCAGAATTAAAAAACAGTGATCTCCATTCAATTCATCAAACCGAAGTGAATCCATCTTATGTTAACCAAGATCAGAAATAGAAAATTATTCTACAATCATCATTATCAACATATCAACTTGAATTCTCTCAAACATAAACAAACAAAATGATAATATCTCCAAATTCATAAAAGAAACTAAAATAGCCAAAAATAGTACCAACTTTCTACACCTATTTCAATTAAAACGACAATATTAACTAAACTACTTTCAAACACAAAATGGAAACTATCATCAAGTAACTAATCAAATTCAAACAAGTCATCAACTCAAAATAGTACAAGGAACAAAGTAAAACCGATACAAAACATATAAAAGCAACATATACAAACTAAAATTAAAGTAAACACCTAAAACCTAAATGTTGAAGCGACGCACGATTTAACGAAGGGTCAGAGTTACAAACGTCGGTGAAGCTCTCTGGCTATGTCTAGTAAAGCCGATGAAGACCCCGATCAGATAAGAGAGTGGAGCGTGGGGGTTCATTGGATGCAACTGGCATATGCTGAACTTTGACCATAGAGTTGATCTTTGGTCACATTCAGGTTGTTGGAGAATCTAAGAGACATATGCGTTGAAGGACAAATTAACCATTGGAGTATTCTTAGAAGAGTGTGGAACTGACCAAAGTTAACTAAGCTTAGTTAAGAAATAGTCTAGTTTAACTTTAGTTAAGAAATTATGCTTTTTCTTTTAAAAAAGACTAGTTAACTCGTTATGGAATTTTAGGTTTTTCTCTACTTTTCTTTCCATTTTTCTCTCCATTTTTTTGCTTTGAGCTCAAAGATCTAAGTGAGATAGGCTCAATAACTTCACATTCGATATTATGTTTTAATACATTTTTTTTTTCATTTTCATTGTTTAATTTCTTTTATACTCACTAGTACAGTTAAAGACAATGGCACCGGTTGTTTTAGCTTATAGGCACCGGTTCTTGACCTGAAGCGTATGTAGACGAGGTAAAAAGTCTACGATTTTATGCCTCGGTTATGAACCGAGGCAAAACGATACAGGATTACAACTCGGTTCAAGGAGAACCGAGGCAGTATGACAGGATTACAACTCGGTTCAAGGAGAACCGAGGTAGTATGGTCTTCCTGGTTTCCCTCGCCGACCACCATCCGACTTTCTCACGCTGCCAAGGTTTCCCCCGCCGACCACCATCCGTCTTTCTCATGCTGCCAAGGTTTCCCCGCCGACCACCATCCGTCTTTCTCACGCGGCCAAGGTTTCCCCCCGCCGACCACCACCATCTTTCTCACATCAGACCACCCAAAACACCGTAGACCACCTTCGTCCTTCGCGAGAATCGCCCCGCCACCCAATTTGCGAACCACCATCTTCTTCGTCCATCATAAAAAATTTACAGACCTGCAAAAAACACCTCACACCAGCAATCTCATCCTCCTCACGCAATGCCTTCATCAATCATCCAACCACCAAAACCCACCATCACCACCGTGAGCCAAATCGTGAGTTCCTTCATCTCCAACAACCTCCTCATACTTCGTCCATGAAACCTGCAGAAAAAATCCCTAAATTAGATGGAAACCCTAATCGCGAATTTGCACATACACAGAACAAACGTGACAGAGGGACGAGCACGCGACTGAGGAGCGAGCACGCGGCAGAGGGGCGAGCACGCGGCGGAGGGGCGAGCACGCGGCGGAGGGGCGAGCACGCGGTGGAGGGGCGAGCACGCGGCGGAGGGGCGAGCACGCGGCGGAGGGGCGAGCACGCGGCGGAGGGGCGAGCACGCGACGGAGGGACGAGCACGAAGCGGAAGGGAGAGCACGCGAAGGAGGACCGAGCTTGCAGCAGAGGGGCGACGAGAAGCTGCGGGGGAGGCGACACCGTGGATTCCTTGCGTTGAAGAAGAAAGCGTGAGAGAGGGGAGGGAGGCGAGAGCGAGGGGAGGGAGAGTGAGGGGAGGGAGGCGCGAGAGTGATGGAGGGGAGAGTGAGGGGAGGGAGGCGCGAGAGTGATGGAGGGGAGAGTGAGGGAAGGGAGGCGCGAGAGTGATGGAGGGGAGAGAGTGAGGGGAGGCGAGAGCGATAGCTAGGGTTTCGTTCAATTTGGGGGTTATATGCCTCGATCCTTCTTGGTGCGAGGCAGTAGAAGCTGATACGCCTCGGTCCTTCCTATCAACCGATGCAGTATACCCTTTTCATCTCGGGTTTCTCTTAACCGTGTCAAAAACCGTGTCAGAAACCACTGATTAGGCACCGATTGCTTTTACAACCGAAGTGGTAACCCTTTTTGGCACCGGTCAAGTATGAACTGAGGCCTATAAGGTCTCGTTAATTACAAAACTGCCACCGTGTCTGAATAGACAGCGGTTTGGTGTAAACCGAGATCTATTGTGCGAGTTTAAAAGCACATTTTGTACTAGTGACTCATTCAATTCGATTATATAGAATTTCTACTATACATGTGCTCATGTTGTGATTTCATTTTTTATTCAAGTTCTTCTTAAATTTGTGAATTAGTCAAATTTTCTTTTATATTCTACTAGGTTTGGGTTATGGATTCATGTCTATAACATAATGTGTCCAAAAGACTAAAAAACACCAAGGTTTGAATGGTAAACCTAACTAATCGAAAGAAACATATATAGCGCGTTAAAAAGCTTCTTTTTTTACTAGTTAAAACATAAGTTTATGTGTTCTTGAAAAGGAATGAATTTTGATTTCTATGAATTATTATTGATTGTTTTAGGTTAGAATAATGATTTTGAACATGTTTGCATTTATAATTTTTTTGTAAAAAACACAAAAACACAATAAGACCATTTTTCTGGTTAGAAGCTACGTTCTTAAATTTGATTTTCGTATCTACTCAATTATTTGACCTCGTTTCAATTCTTATAATTAATTGATGTTAATAGGAACCATTTTGCATCATTAATTCATTTAATGATCCTTTATATAGTTATTTTAGTCATTGTCATGCATATTCACATCCTCACGAACACTAATTTTGCTTAATTGTTGGAGTTTTGGTTTTTATTTGCATTTTTTAATTTGTATAAGTACTATTCAGTTCTAAACACATATTTTAGTGATCTTAGGTGATTAAAACATGTTTTACACACTAGCATTATAAAAAAACCATTCCACTTTCATTCAGATATTACATTAAACAACTAGTGAAAACTAGATTTTGAAGAGGCATTTCATCAAACAGTTTGTATTTATTTGTTTGTAATGATGGCTAATTGTTTCTAAACATTAGTCTTTATTCATATTAGGGTCCAATAGTACACATGTTTGACATCAATTCTATTATTATGGTCAATGTTAGAAAGCATTTAAAGATAAATTATGTAGTTTTTAATTTCATGAGCATAATAATTTTAGGATTTTAGTACTTATAGTTAATTAAATTTCCCCATCACAAAGTAGTCACAATAATTTGTATTTATATATTTCTAGTTTTAAGGATTGAGAGTCAAAATTCCCTATATATTACTATATTTTAAGAAAATTTTGGTTTTGTGTGACCTTAATGGACCTAAATTTTAGTTCATGAACTATAGAATAAAAATTATAAATTTCAGATCCAAAATATTAAGTATTACCATGTAGGTGTTCGTAGGATTTATGAGTTACACAACATGATTAGATTCAAACAACAGATCTAACAAGTCAACATCAATTTTCAAAAGTTTCTACGTGTAATTATAAATTTGAAAAATGATATTTTGACCTCCACTTTTATAGTAGCAATTTCTTTGATATTTTTATTTTCTTTTTCGAGTCAAGTTAGAATTTTGAAGAAGAGAATAGGTGCCCGAGTTTTATTCTAATAAAAGTGTGTGTGTTTGTTTTTCTGACATTGGCTCCTTTGTTTCTTTCCCCACTTGCTATTTATTACTTTTTATTATTCAAATTAAAAGAATATAAATAAAAATATTTAAACCCTTTTAAGTAATTGAAATTAATTACATCTAAGCAACATAGATAAAATAGCTAGAATAAAGAAATAAAGAATAAAAGATGTCCAATGTGATAACATAATGCGAAAAAAAGGTTGAAGTTTGCACATTGATGTTTAGCATACATATGTTAAGGATTGTTGGAATTAAATATCCTTTAATTAAAAGAGCTTTTGCTACATATAGAATGTGCGAGAGAAGGGGAATCGTTGTTGTGATGGAAACCAAAGTGCTAAAGATATCCAAAGAAAAAGGGTAATAAAGCGAAGAACGAGGTATGAAAGGAATTATAGGGAGTGGAGAGAGAAGTTAGGAGGAAAGAGAGTGGAGGAAAGGGTTATAAAAGGGGAAGGGGAAGATGGAGATGAAAGCAAGAAGCTAATAACAATCCTTCTTCTTCCAATAATAACGAAGGAAGGAGATAGGAAAGGGTTGAATTGAATAAAAAAAGGAAAAAAAAAATGGGTCGGATATCAAGTTTAGTGATTGGTTTGATGGCATGCTTGATGGCAGCATCAGTGCGTGGGGAAGACCCTTACATATTCTACACATGGAACGTCACCTACGGCACTGTTGCACCATTGGGTGTGGAACAACAGGGCATCCTCATCAACGGCCTGTTCCCAGGGCCAGAAATAAACTGCAGCAGTAACAACAACATTGTCGTCAATGTCTTTAACTTCCTTGACGAGCCCCTCCTCTTCACCTGGCACGGTATCCAACACAGGAAGAACTCATGGCAAGATGGCACCTTGGGAGCCCAATGCCCCATCCTCCCAGGTTCCAACTACACCTACCACTTCCAAGTTAAGGACCAGATCGGCAGCTACTTCTACTACCCCTCCATCGGCATGCACCGCGCCGTCGGTGGCTTCGGTGGTTTGAGGATCTACAGCCGCTTGTTGATCCCAGTTCCCTATGCTGACCCCGCCGACGAGTTCTGGGTCCTCATCGGTGACTGGTACGGCAAGTCCCACCAGACCCTCAGGCAATTCTTGGATAGTGGACGTAGCATCGGCAGGCCCAGCGGAGTCCATATCAACGGCAAGAACGGTGGTCTTGAGCCCGCTTATACCATGGAGCCCGGCAAGACTTACAAATACAGAATCTGCAATGTGGGGATCAAGGACGCCCTCAACTTCAGAATCCAAGGTCATCCCTTGAAGCTCGTCGAGATGGAAGGCTCACACGTTGTTCAGAACATCTACGACTCCCTCGACGTTCACGTTGGACAGTGCTTCTCTGTCCTCGTAACCGCCGACAAGGAGCCCAAGGACTACTACATGGTCGCCTCCACTCGCTTCACCAAGAAGACCCTCGCCGCCTCCCGCATCATCCGTTACTCCAACGGTGTCGCCCCCGCCTCCCCTGAGCTTCCCCCAGCTCCCGAAGGCTGGGCTTGGTCTCTCAATCAGTTCCGCTCCTTCCGTTGGAACCTTACCGCCAGCGCTGCCAGGCCCAACCCTCAGGGCTCTTACCACTACGGCCAGATCAATATCACTCGCACCATCAAGCTCGTTAACACCCTCAGCAGGTTCGGTGGAAAACTCCGCTACGGACTCAATGGTGTGTCCCACCTTGACAATGAAACCCCACTCAAACTCGCTGAGTACTACGGTGTGAGCGACAAGGTTTTCCAGTACAACCTCATCTCCGACGACCCCGTTTCCCCCATCGGCGACCTCACCCTTGCTGCTAACGTCATCAACGCCAACTTCCGTGACTTCATCGAAATCATCTTCGAGAACCCCACAAAGGTTCCCCAGTCTTACAACTTGGATGGCTACTCTTTCTTTGCCGTCGCCATTGAGCCAGGGAAGTGGTCACCGGAGAAGAGGAAGAACTACAACCTTCTGGATGCTGTGAGCAGACACACCATTCAGGTGTTCCCCAAGTCCTGGGCTGCTATCATGTTGACATTCGACAATGCTGGTATGTGGAACTTGAGGTCGGAGCTTGGCGAGAATCGTTACCTGGGACAGCAGTTGTACGTGAGCGTTTTGTCTCCAAACAGGTCCCTCAGGGATGAGTACAACCTTCCAGATACTCAGCTTCTTTGCGGCATAGTCAAGGATATGCCTAAGCCACCACCTTACTCTTCCTAAACTTGGTTTCTTCTTTAATCAGAGCCACCTCGTCGATCGCTTCAACACTTTATCATCATCACACTCTTCGATCCACGACATATTCCTTAATTGATTAGCCCTTGTAGTTAATTAATTTTATCTTTCTGGTCACTGATGTATCAACCCTTTCCTATACTTCTAAATCAATAATACATATTCACACTCCTTCCTTCCATGCTTCCTTCCACTCTTCTTCCCTTTCTCTTTTCCATCCCCTACTTTTAAATATGAAAATATCTTTTTGACAACTTTTATATAACAAGATGATAGTTCATGATTGGTGTACTCACAGGCCCTCCCAGCATAGATCGAGCGAGCGGTTAATCCAACATCAGTCCACCCATTCAGTCCGCCCAAGATGGCACGTCCGCCCAGGAATCTGGACCGAGCGTCCAGCCATTAGAGAACCGGACGTCCGCCCAAGAGTGCACGTCCGCCTAAGAATCAGGACCGAACGTCCAGTCATTCCTGAACCGAACGCCCGCCCGGGTTGATCTCCCGGACCAACCATCATTCCCAACCGACCAGCCTTTTGTCGACTACACGGTTAAACGTTAATGACTCATTAAAGTCCTTAATAAAGATTAAGGTATTATTGGGCCGTTCCCAGGCCCCCAAAAGGTAAAAGCCCATCACAATCAGTATAAATAAAGATCTCAGGTATGATTTCTGGACAGATTGCTTAGAACGCAACGAACACATGCATTATATAACGCCTGTCATATTACTGACTTGAGCGTCGGAGTGCCTTTGACAGGTACCCGACCCCCCGGCTTGGAGTATGGAGCAGCACCGGGAATGGGAGGACGACCGCCCGACTTGGAGTGTGGAGCAGCGTCGGTGTCCGCCAGTTCAGCTTTCCTCGGTTCGTGGGATTGGGCAACGTCAGTGACCGCCCGGTTTTCACCAGCGTCTGGAGCGTCCGTCTGTGGATCAGGCGTCCGTCCAACCGTAGTCAGCCATATCATCCTCCCGCGAGACAACGTTCTCATGTTTTAGCAGGGTCCGCCTCGGATCCGGTCGAAACATTTGGCGCCCACCGTGGGGCCGAGTGGGGTATTACCCATTGTAAACACAAGGAACCAGTGAGGGGCACCTCAGAAGAATGTCAACTCCCGGCCCTTCAGCCCTTTGTTCTCGGCTTCATCAACATTACGCAAATCTCGGTCGCCCGGCCTGATTTCCTGGCCGTTCGACCTTAGAACGGTCGTCCAGTCCCGAGCGTTTGGCCATCTGGCCTCGTACTCTCGGCCCTTCGGCCTTAGTAAGTTTTCGGCCATCCGGTTACAGTTCTCTGCCGTCCGGCCTTACCTTAACCAAATCTGGCATCACCCGGCCATCTGGCCTCCGAGGTACGTGTTCAACTTCTACCACTCGGCCATTCGGCCTTAGGTACTTAGCCAAATTTGGCATCCAACATCCGGACATCCGGCCTCCGTTCCCGACCTTTAGGCCTTAGTTCTCGGCCGACCGGCCTCAGCACAGTCCCGGTCATTCGACCTCAATTCCCGGACCGGCCTCAGACAAGGTTGGCGTCCGCCGTCCGGCCATTTGGCCTCCAAGGTACGTTATACTCCTACCACTCGGCCATTCGGCCTTAGGTACTTAGCCAAATTTGGCATCCAGAATGTGGTTATCCGGCCTCAGCTCCCGGTCGTTTCAACTCCACTCCCGGAGGTCAAGACTGAGTCTCGTCCATCATGGATCAAAGAGCGCTCGTTCATCCGCCCTCAACGAGCGCTCGTCCGTCCGGCTTCAATCAGCGCTCGTCAGTTGGGCTTCAAAGAGCGCTCGTCCATTCGGCCTCATCGACCGACCGTTGGGTCGGCTTCCAATAGCGCTGATAACAGTTGAAAAACTGTTATTTTCATGCTTAAAATTGATACTAAAAGCAACCTTTATACTTAGAAACTAGCTTGAAATCATGCTTTTCTTCATATTTTCAGAAATAAGAGAGCTGGACAGGTTTATGCTTGATTTCAGTGTTTTTGTGCAGGTTTTAAGGTGAATTTTGTGAAAGAAGTAAAGAAGGTGAGAGATGGAATCAGAAAAGACATCAAAAAGTGCAAAAGGAGAAGTCGAAGTCACCACTCAGCGGCAGTTTACCGCTGAGCGGCACTCAGGAGCTTACGGGAGATCCGCTGAGGGGCAAAATGGCCGCTGAGGGGAAGAAACGTCTCACGCACTTACCGCTGAGCGGCACTTTTATGGGCTTGGACCTAATTTTCTGTAATTTACGAATAATATATAAGCTTTAGGGTTTCCTAGGTTAGGTATCTTTGGCTGGAACGAAGCAAACACTCTCTCTTCCACCCCTTTGAAGGGGGATCTTGGATGCTGAGGCTTCCTCTTCACCTTTTTAGGGTTTTATCTTTCATTCTTTCATTGTTATTCATCTAGGTTCACCATGAATATGGTGAACTAAACTCTGTATGTTTGTTGGGGAATCAATGTATTCTTTTGAAGCTCTCGTATATGGAATTTGTTTTTACATCTTTTATTTAAGATCTATGCTTTCTTTCATCATTAGTTAGGGTTTTTCCTCTTTGCGTAATGCTTGCATTGTTTAACTCATTCGATGCATGATTATTGGTTTTGTCGATACGGGCGCGTACGGGGAAGTCTAGATCCGGGGAATTTCTCCCAATATTATATTGGTTGTCGTTAAGCTCCTGCACTTATGAACTGATCATTAGGAATGCTAGGAATTGTATGAACTCGTCATTAGGGAGAAGCCTTCTTGAAAGGTACTTTAGAGAGTGGCATTAACAATGATGATTTGAATGTTGAATTCCTAAAATATATGAGAGTGGATAAGATGAAATTGACCCCCAACAACATATTCATACATCTATTTCATTGAAAGTGTTTATCTTTTGCTTTTGCCATTGATCAAAACTTCATGCATACATATTTAATTTTCGTCTTTTGCATATAAAAATCCAAATATTTCGTCTTTAAGTCTTAGCTAATGAATAAACCACACAACTAAACTAGGCCGTGAGTCCTTTGGGAAGAACGATACTTGGTCTTACCAAGTTTATTACTTGAACGATTCGGTCATACTTGCCGATTGAAAAACAAGTTTGTGACATCACATTTTGGTGTTCATAAATTTGTCCATCAAGCTTTTGGCACCGCTGCGGGGGACTCGTGGTTTAACTGGTTAATTTGTGTGATTGTTGATTATCTTTGACTTTAATTTTGAATTTCTGTTTTTATTTTGTGTTTTTTTTTATTTTTCGGTTTTTATTTGATTAGATTAGATTTATTTTATTTTATTTTATTTTTCTGTTTTCTGTTTTTCTATTTTCTGTTTTTATTTCATCTGCTTATCTCTGATCTTATATCTTTTTGTGCTAACAATTGTTTTTAGGATTTTGTGCCTAATGTCTGCATAATGCAATTTGGTCAAGAATTTAACTATATGGGCACTCAATTCTACCAAAGTAATCTCAACACTGGTGGGAACCTCACTCAAGCATGGATCAAAGCCAATCTTGGCAAGTTGCTGGACAATTTGAGAACCAACCACAACAACAATGGCAGCATCAACCCTTTCTATCAGGAAGTTTGGATAGGTTGGAGGACACCCTTCAACGATTTTTGAAAAATTCCGACTTTACTCAGAAAAGCATTGAAGAATCATGTAAAAGAATGGAGATGCAACTTCGTTACATCAATCAGAGATTGAATGATGATGTTAATACTGAAGTTAACCTTAAGGAGGAAGGGCAAGTCCTTATCACTGAAAGTGACAAGATTCTTGATGAGGAAAAATTAGAGGGAGATGAGGTAAAGAGAAAAGAGAAAGAAGAGTTGAGTGAGAAAGATAAAGATGAAGAAAAAGAAAAAGAAGTGGTTGAGAGAGAAGAGAGAAAGAAAATTTGTGTGAAAATAAAGAAGTTGAGGAGAAAGAGAGAAGGGAAGAAAAAAATAAAAGAAAAGAAAAAGAGAAAATTTGGGGAGAGAAAGCATAAGAAAAAGAAGATGAGAGGAAAGAAGAAGGAATCATATGAAAAATCCCATCCTCATCTAAAGAAGAATCATAGGAAGAAAAAGAAATTTAAGTGCTTTATGGAAATCTTCAAGAAATTGGAGATTAAAGTTCCTATGATTGAGACACTGCAACAGGTTCCTGGTTTGATTAAATTTCTAAAGAAGTTCAGTAGAAAGAAGAAGAAAAAGAAGATGGAACTTGAACTTTATTAGGTCAAGCTAATGACGTTAAAAGAGCGCTTGCTGGGAGGCAACCCAGTGGATTTAAAGACTTTTGATTTGGTTTTTTGTAATTTTTAATTTGTGAACATTATTTTTGTAATTATTTTGTTGGAAATAGCATCTACTGAAGGATACTATGTTTGTAACACCTACTGATGGGTGTTGGTAAGAAAATTTTGCACCTACTGATGGGTGTTGGTGGATTTTGGGTCAGGCTCGTGACGTTAAACAAGCGCTACCTGGGAGGCAACCCAGTTGATTGAATATTTCTGTTTGTTTATTTTAGTTAGGGTTTGCATAAGCATTTTAAACATTGACTTGCAGGGAACCAGTTAGGGGCATGTATGGGAGGCACGTAGGTTAAGAAAAGAAGGAGAAGAGCACATCACGAAAGTGCCGCTGAGCGGTAAATTATCGCTGAGCGGTACTCTCGCAGATGGGCTTTAGTTTCCCCTTAGCGGGACCCGAGCCCATTAGGGTATTTTTATACCCCAAGCTGCGTTTTAGGTTTTCTATCCAGGCTCTTCTCTGCACAAACACTCCCACATACCTTTTCCAAGGTTTTCCATATCTTTTCATTCTTTCCTCTTGAAAATTTCTCTTCCACTCACTTGCTCACTAGTGTTCCATTCAAGTTTGGGGTTGGAAGAGAGTATCTTAGATTGGAAACATTCTCATTGCATCTAGTATCTTCACCCAAGTAAGTAAAATGCATTTTGTTCATTCTAGGGTTTTTGATTTTGAATGTGATTGTCAAAGCATGAAAATTTAGGGGTTTTGATTTCTATGCATGATTTGATGATATATTTGATGTTTGAACCGATTAAACTGCATGATTATGAACTAGAAAACTGAAAATTGCATTTGGGTGGAGTTAGGACAGCTTTAAAACAAGATTTTCAAAAATCTGCAGAGTTACCGCTGAGTGGTAATCTGCCGCTGAGCGGCACTCTGCCAGATTTGGTTTTTCTAAATTTTTGCGTGTTGGAATGTGGCACTGGTGGCGCTGAGGGGAAATTCTGGCCCTCAGCGGTGGTTTAGCTTCGAAAGGAGTTGTGTTCTGTGTTTTACTAATGATTAACATCATGTTCTGTGGTTTTGTGTTTGTGTTTGAATGTAGGAATGGCATCCTCTTCAGGAAAAAGATTGAAAACCATGGCAACCAAGAGAAAGGAAAAGGAACCAGAGCAACCCCACTCTAGCAGGTTCCTCTCTAGGAAACATGAGAAGCACTTTAGGGTGGTTCAGGACAGGAGACTTCTGATGGAGAGAAAGGTTGGAATGATACCTAACTTTGCTCCTCAATTTGGAGAGCAAGTGTTAGGGAATGACTGGGGAAAGCTAGCCACCTATCCTACACCTGCCAACATAGCTGTGGTAAAGGAATTTTACACCAATGCAAAGAAGATTGGTGATTATCCAGCTGAGAATTATTTGGGCTATGTCAGAGGCCATGCTATCAGGTATGATCCTGATTCTATTAATAACTTCCTGGACACTGTTTGGGCTGGTGAGCAGTGCCAGTTTGCTCTTTGCATGGAGGAAGGTGCTGATTATGAGGATGTGGAGAGAGTACTATGCATACCTAGAGGACACTTCCAAAGGAATCGATCTGGCTCAGTGGTTAACATTAGGAGGACGGATTTGACTCCTCTTGCAAAATATTGGATGGCGTTTTCTCATGCCAACATTCAGCCATTCAGCCATGTTCACATGTGTTAGATATTACTTTCAGCAGGGCATTCTTCATCTACTGTGCTATCAGAAACTTGAATGTTAATATTGGGCAGGTGATAGCTGATGAGATTAGTGTGTGTGCTAATACCTCAAACCACAAAGCATCACTAGGACATCCCTCTTTGATCACACATCTTTGCAAGATAGTTGGGGTGGACACTTCTGCTCCACCATTTGAGAGGCCAAGAAAAGCTATTGATGAGGCTTATTATAGGCAGTACTGTGGAGGTGAGGAAGCAGCTCAACCAGTTCCACCACGCCGTGCTCGTAGAGAGAGAGGACCAGCATAGAGCCAGACATCTGCTGAGACACATGAAGCAGAACCATTCCAGATGAGGGACATGTATATGTCTCTTATAGGTGCTCAGTTGCAGTCTATTCATAGAGGGCAGGTGGCCACTGCTGAGATGATTGTGGGGATGTATGATACACCTCCTGCCCACAGGTGGACTATGGATGAATTCCATAATGTGGTAGCTTGGCCAGAGGAACCAGTGCATGGAGGAGGAGCTGGAGCAGCTAAAGCTTCAGCTAGAGAGATGGAAGAAGATGAAGCTGATGATGATGATGCATTTGAAGATGATGAAGATGAGGAAGAAGAAGAAGATACAGAGGACAGCTCAGACTGATGAGGAGCTGAGATAGCATTTATTGATAAATGCTATCATATGATTATGCTTTTGTGGTTTAAGTTTTCTGAACTTATTTGTTTTTGTTTTTATATTAGGGTTTGATGTACTCTATTGAACACCTGGTTTGTTATGATGGTTTGCTATTAACTGTGATTGTGTGATAAGTAATGCTGAATGATGCTTATTGATTGATTGATGTTGAGATGATGTGCACATTAAAATGCTTATACAGGTGATTCACAAGTTTTGTAAACAAATGCATTATATTATGATTGTGATTGTGAAATTAAGCAGGATGTGTATGTCAAATGTGAATGAGCTTATATGTGAGGTTTTGAGCTCCAGAGTTGTTATTGTTAAATGCTATTACTCTGAAAGCATGAATGACTTTGCCCAGGTTTTCTATGATTGAATCAATTGCTTGTTTTGTATCATATGATCAAGGCCGTTTGTTGGAACCCTTTTTATTGGCCAAATTCATAAAGTTAGCCCACTAAAAGAGAACACTTATTGTTCTATCCTTTGAACCCTTAGCCTTGAACATACACTGAAACCCTTGATTGAAAATCTTTACCTTGAGTTAAGTAGAAAATATTTTGTGGTATTGTTAAATGTTCAAGTTTGGGGTTGTTGGGAAAACATGAAAAAGGAAAAGCATTGAGCTAAGAGCTAAAAAGTAAGAATATGCAAAGAAAAAGAAAAGAAAAGAAAAGAAAAAGAAGTAAAGCTCAATGCAAATGCAAAGGCAAGTTGGGAAAAATAAGAATAATTGTGTTGTTATGATTATCTTAACTCAAGGATTTTGTGATCCGGAAAAACCAATTTTCTTGTTAACCCAGCCACATTATAAGCCATTGAAAAGTCCTTGTGATGATGCATGCTTGTGAATGTTTTTGATTGTGGTAAAATGAAAGGCAAAGTTGATTCATGTGACATTGTGATAGTAGAGTGAATGAGTGATTACCTCTTATACACTTGTGTGTTGAGTGAGATACTTTACCTAGTGAGGAAATATTCCATTAGCACATGAACATCCATGCTTAATTGATTGGTCATTCATGAAAAAGAGCATTTGTTGGGTATTAACTGACTTTGTGAAACACTAAAGCATGTGCACATCTTGATTGAACTCTTGGTCATAAGTTTGATTGAAGTTTTTACTTATCTAAAAAGAGGATTTTTGAATGAGTGAACCATCATATGAATTGGTTGAAGATTGAGTTACATTTTGTTTGCTTGAGGACAAGCAAAGTTCTAAGTTTGGGATTGTGATAACAGTTGAAAAACTGTTATTTTCATGCTTAAAATTGATACTAAAAGCAACCTTTATACTTAGAAACTAGCTTGAAATCATGCTTTTCTTCATATTTTCAGAAATAAGAGAGCTGGACAGGTTTATGCTTGATTTCAGTGTTTTTGTGCTGGTTTTAAGGTGAATTTGGTGAAAGAAGTAAAGAAGGTGAGAGATGGAATCAAAAAAGACATCAAAAAGTGCAAAAGGAGAAGCTGAAGTCACCGCTCAGCGGCAGTTTACCGCTGAGCGGCACTCAGGAGCTTACGGGAGATCCGCTGAGGGGCAAAATGGCCGCTGAGGGGAAGAAACGTCTCACGCACTTACCGCTGAGCGGTACTTTACCGCTGAGCGGTACTTTACCGCTGAGCGGCACTTTTATGGGCTTGGACCTAATTTTCTGTAATTTACGAATAATATATAAGCTTTAGGGTTTCCTAGGGTTAGGTATCTTTGACTGGAACGAAGCAAACACTCTCTCTTCCACCCCTTTGAAGGGGGATCTTGGATGTTGAGGCTTCCTCTTCATCTTTTTAGGGTTTTATCTTTCATTCTTTCATTGTTATTCATCTAGGTTCACCATGAATATGGTGAACTAAACTCTGTATGTTTGTTGCGAAATCAATGTAATCTTTTGAAGCTCTCATATATGGAATTTGTTTTTACATCTTTTATTTAAGATCTATGCTTTCTTTCATCATTAGTTAGGGTTTTTCCTCTTTGCGTAATGCTTGCATTGTTTAACTCATTCGATGCATGATTATTGGTTTTGTCGATACGGGCGCGTACGGGGAAGTCTAGATCCGGGGAATTTCTCCCAATATTATATTGGTTGTCGTTAAGCTCCTGCACTTATGAACTGATCATTAGGAATGCTAGGAATTGTATGAACTCGTCATTAGGGAGAAGCCTTCTTGAAAGGTACTTTAGAGAGTGGCATTAACAATGATGATTTGAATGTTGAATTCCTAAAATATATGAGAGTGGATAAGATGAAATTGACCCCCAACAACATATTCATACATCTATTTCATTGAAAGTGTTTATCTTTTGCTTTTGCCATTGATCAAAACTTCATGCATACATATTTAATTTTCGTCTTTTGCATATAAAAATCCAAATATTTCGTCTTTAAGTCTTAGCTAATCAATAAACCACACAACTAAACTAGGTCGTGAGTCCTTTGGGAAGAACGATACTTGGTCTTACCAAGTTTATTACTTGAACGATTTGGTCATACTTGCCGATTGAAAAAAAGTTTGTGACATCATATTTTGGTGTTCATAAATTTGTCCATCAAGCGCTCGTCCTTACGGCTCAAAGAGCGCTCGTCCAGACGACCTCAACGTACGCTCGTCCATCCGGCCTAACCGAGCGTTCGGCCATCAGGCCTCAATTCTCGGCCGTCCGGCTTCAGCATGCGCTCGACCATTCGGCCTCCCATTAATTTTGACATTCGACCTCACAAGTACTCTTTGGGAACAACCATTCTCATCCGAGCATGTTGAACCCATCGGTCCACCTTACACGGTATAACAACTTTCTTTAAACTTGAAATTCGATTATATTCCCTTCGTAATGCAGGTAACCCGCAATAAATCGTACGAATGTATATTCACAAAAGGAGCTCTCCCCAATCATCCCGGATCAAACATAGAAAAAGACCAAGTTGGCGAAAAAGAGTGTTCCGCCGAGAACAACTCTCAACTGTTCGGGCTACAAACGAGGAGGCGCCCGCCCCATAAAGACCAAGTTGGCGAAAAAGAGTGTTCCGCCGAGAACAACTCTCAACTTGGTCAGGCTACAAACGAGGAGGCGCCCGCCCCATAAAGACCAAGTTGGCGAAAAAGAGTGTTCCGCCGAGAACAACTCTCAACTTGGTCGGGCTACAAACGGAGAGTTCCACCGAGAACCACTGCTGGCCGCACCAAAAGTTAAAGAACGGTCGCCCTTTCCCTCGTTCGACTCTGCCGGTCAGCTCCCAAAGGTAAGTCTTCGACCTCTACCATTCGGTCGTTCGACCTTAGATATTAAGCCAAAATCTGGCATTCAGCATTCGGCCGTCGTCATCAACAGACACTTGGCCATCCGGCCTCGAACAATCGGCCGTCCGGCCTCAATAATCGGCCATCTGGCGTCAGACTCGGCCGTCAGGCCTCAACAATTAGCCATTCAGGCTTCAACAATCGGCCATCCGACCTTAAGCTCTCGACCACCCAGACAAAAGCGCTCGTCCATTCGGTTCCTACGAGCGCTCGTCCATTCGGCCTCATCGACCGACCGCTGGGCCGGCTTGCAATAGCGCTCGTCCTTACGGCTCAAAGAGCGCTCGTCCAGCCGACCTCAACGTATGCTCGTCCATCCGGCCTAACCGACCATTCGGCCATCAGGCCTCAACTCTCGGCCGATCGACGTCAACATGCTTTCGGCCAATCGGCCTCAGCTGTCAGTTATCAAGCCTCAAGTCTCGGCCGTCCGGCCCCATCGTTAGCCCGAGTGGCATTTAAACATTCGCCCATGTCACCACGTGGAATGGACCGGCCGCCGTACGGAAGAACATACACGTCGCCAAATGGACCGGCCGCCCATGTCAACACGCGAGACCTAGTAAAATCACCCGCCTAATTGTCTGGAAGGTATGGCAGGGCGAACGCCCATGTACCGGCAGGACAGGGTGGACACCCAGGCGACCATGATCGAGGCTCGTCCTAAGCCGGCTGCCCAGGCCGCGGACCTGCCAGTGCCGGCCAGTCGTGAGAAAAGCCCCATGAGGGCGGCCGCCCGCCTTACAGACCAACTTCGCTTAAGATCAAGGGTTTCCCACCCCATGAAAGAGGAGTATACCCAGGCGTGGGCAAAACCCCTTCGCATGATAAATTTATGCTCGGGCTTAGGGGGCTTATGTACTGACAGGCCCTCCCAGCATAGACCGAGCGAGCGGTTAATCCAACACCAGTCCACCCATTCAGTCCGCCCAAGATGGCACGTCCGCCCAGGAATCTGGACCGAGCGTCCAGCCATTAGAGAACCGGACGTCCGCCCAAGAGGGCACGTCCGCCCAAGAATCAGGACCGAACGTCCAGTCATTCCCGAACCGAACGCCCGCCCGGGTTGACCTCCCGGACCAACCATCATTCCCAACCGACCCGCCTTTTGTCGACTACACGGTTAAATGTTAATGACTCATTAAAGTCCTTAATAAAGATTAAGGTATTATTGGGCCGTTCCCAGGCCCCCAAAAGGTAAAAGCCCATTACAATCAGTATAAATAAAGGTCTCAGGTATGATTTCTGGACAAATTGCTTAGAACGCAACGCACACATGCATTATATAACGCCTGTCATATTACTGACTTGAGCGTCGAAGTGCCTTTGATAGGTACCCGACCCCCCGGCTTGGAGTATGGAGCAGCACCGGGAATGGGAGGACGACCGCCCGGCTTGGAGTGTGGAGCAGCGTCGGTGTCCGCCAGTTCAGCTTTCCTCGGTTCGTGGGATTCGGCAACGTCAGTGATCGCCCGGTTTTCACCAGCGTCTGGAGCGTCCGTCCGTGGATCAGGAGTCCGTCCAACCGTAGTCAGCCATATCATCCTCCCGCGAGACAACGTTCGCATGTTTTAGCAGGGTCCGCCTCGGATCCGGTCAAAACAATTGGTTTATTTTAAATATACAAAATAATAAAATTGTTTTCTGAAAGGGGACGAGGAAAACTCCTGCTCCTCCCGCTCGGAAATGCTCCACCTCCTGTAGCTTGTTTGTTGATCGCTATACGCTTTCCGCTCTTAACGAACGTTTTCATTCCGCTGTGTGACTCCCTTATACCTATACAATGGGTGGCACAAGAAAAGTTAGGCCTCATGCTTTTGGTGAAAGATTTGATCTTCTCTAGCTTGGCTTTCTAGAAAAATGAAGGTAGGTTACACATAATTTGGCCTTGATTTCCATCAATTTGGCCTATGTTAAATAATCTCGGATTACCTTTCTCCTAAAATAAGAAAAGGAAATATGGTTGGATGAATGTATGCTTTGATGCTAAAATTATGCAAAATGTAAAAAATTTAGTAAAATTGAATTATGGTATATTTTTATTAAAACATTTTAAATGCATGATTTATAAGGACAATAATTAGCTTAGAAAATGCTCTTAGATCAAGAAATAAAGAGTAGAATGACATACATCATTCATGCTCTTTATACCTACATCGATGAAGAGCCCTACTTCAAAGTGTATCCACTACGTCCTTGACCCTTTCCAACAAACAAATCTTATCATGTTGAACTCAGAATTTGATGGCACCAAGTTCCCATAATGGACATATCTATGGGAACAACGAACAACCCCATTAATAGATCTTCCTTTTTTAGCCCTTTGAGCCTGACTGAGATTATATTTTCATATCTCACTCAATGCAATTTATTACTCCATTGGTTAACCAAACAAAGTCCTAGTTTGCATATTGGATCATTATTATCCTTCTTGAAAATCTATCGGATGGAAAGGATTTTGACAAATGGGAAGAATATGAAGATGCTTGCCCCCTATACATGAAGACACATAGACTATATGAATAGGGACTTAGAAGAAATGAGCCTTGCAAAAGAGTTAACATCATCTAAAAAGTAATTGCTTTATGGATCACTACATCACTCCATTAACCTCTTACATGCTTGTTGTAGATTGTCGTAAGACGTGAGTACCCTTCAATCTCTATCGAGTAAAGAGGTTATACCAAATATGAAGATGAAAAATCTTATCAGCTAAATAAGGAGTGTCCACGATGACAAATTCTTGGCATGTTGTTATCCCTCATGGAGAAAGACCTAAAGGTTTGGATGTTCAATGAATTGTTTATAATACTTCACATACTCACATTCAATGTGAACCACCCAAGTGGTCTTGTACCACAAGATAAACCTCTCTAATATGCCAATAAGTTACCTTTCACACACTATGTTGACATTAGGTTTTCTTGTTTCTATGATAGACTATGCAGTATGCATAAAGTATGTTTATTCCTTTCAAACAACAACAATGTTCATATTGATTCTACCCACATGTTGTTTTTTATTCACAATTTCATTGATGATGCTTAAAAAAGGGGATAGAACAAATAATGGAATAGAAAGTTTGGAAAGAATAAGGTGATCATCTGATGGCTCAAATATGTCTAGTAAACAATACTCAAATGCTTATTTTCCAAGAGGAAGCCTGAGAGGATGAAAGAGGGAATGATTGACAAAAAACTTCCAAAGAAAAATGGAGCCTAAAAAAGGAAGTTACATAAGGTAAGGGACTTCAAATAAGAAGACATATAAGTTAAGAAGGAGAGCCCATCAAAGCATCAATCGTTGATAAATTGTAGATATTCATCAAAATTTGAAACTCAAAAGGCTTATAAGATGAAAATATTAATCAAAATTTGCAACTTGGACGAATAAGTTGTAAATTTTGGTCAATCATAAACCCAAGGCTGATGTCAAAGAAAATAATGCTAAGTAGACCAACCATAATGCTTTTTCTTTCATGATTTCCCTTTTTGAATTTGTAATATTTTTATGTTAATCTTTATTATTTAAGCACCATAAAATAAAGGTAATTGTTAAAGAAAAAGTCCAACATAGAAAAAAAATGGTTTAATAGCCAATTTAGTCCCCACTTTGGTTGAAAAATCTCAATTTAGTCCCTCGTTATAAAAGTGTTTTACATTAGTCCTAACTTTTAAAATAGTGGGTCAGATTCGTCCCTTTCGTTAAATATAAGTTAACGAAATTAATCGATGATGATGTGACACAGCTTAAAGCTGATGTGTTAGATTGGTTCCTCGTTAGCTTTAAGTTGTGTCACATCATCATCCATTAATTTTGTTAACTTATATTTAACAGAAAGGACCAATCTGACCCACTATTTTAAAAGTTAGGACTAATTCAAAACACTTTTATAACGAGGGACTAAATTGAGATTTTTCAACCAAAGTGAGGACTAAATTGGCTATTAAACCAAAAAAAATAGCTAAAGTTTAAACATGAAGAAATTGATTTTGATAAATGCAGAACAAATCATAAGTGCATATGCTTCATTTGATGGACAATTGAGCATCATGCATATTTCCATTATATCTAATAAATGAAATGTAATGATCAGGGTAAGTACAATCAAAGAATTTAAGTTGACATTAACCTAAAATAATATTTTAAGTGTATGATCCTAAGAATGTCTTCGCCATCTTTTATTAAAAAAATATGCACCAATTTCAAGCTTCATTCAAAGATCTATGGGGGGATTCAAGCTAAAGTTAAAATGCTCACTAACTTTAAGTGTATGATGCCAAGAATGTCTTGTCTATTATTAAAAAAATATGCACCAATTTCAAGCTTCATTCAAATATCTCTGGTGAGATTCAAGCTAAAGTTAAAATGCTCGCTAATTTTATCTAGCGTCGGCATATGTCAACATTGTCCCAACTATTTGCCCAATATGGTGTACACTTTCATCACTTTTTGAAGTAAAAACTTATGCCGCATATGAAAATAAGTCATGCTAGCTATCAAAGAAATTGCGTAAAAAAGAGAAGTGCAATTAATATTGCATAGAGAACATTAGATACTTCTCAACATTCAATAACAACAAGAAGAAGATATTCTTTTGAGTTCAAAGTTAATCAACGAGCAAAAAATGAATTGTAATAGTCACTTCTTCACAAGCCTTTGTAAAGAAAATTTTTGAAAAAAAACATGAAGAGAAATTATCATTTGTAAGATTATTGTTTGTGTTCATTATCATCCAAACACTGATTTTGACAAAACATATTACTAAGCTTCGGTTATGTATTGATTAAATGTTAACACTTGTAAAGTCTATTTACCTTCCGCCCACAGGTTATTATTGTTGATTATGATTAGAAACTTATTTATCAAATGTCTACTATCGATAATCTTCATGACCAAGAAACTATATTGTATTAAGCAAAGTGTTAGAGCACCGGTACATTGACACGCCTAGGTGTCAATGACATTCATTTGACACATGCTTTTCAAAAAGCTTTACCTTTTTTCTTTTAAAATTATCCTATTATCCTTAATAAATATTTAAAAAAATGGGATCCATTCGTGTCATTTGAATTTGAAAAAAAAATGAGCGTGTCAAAGTATTTATTTTGAAAGTGTTATAGTATTTTTATACCTTTTCTAAGTCTAACCATTGTGTTTCTGTTGAACGGGACCGGGGAACACTTCTGCTACCTCCGTCCGGAAACACTCCTCCTCCTCTGATCGGTCTTCCTCTTCTGGCCTCCTCTACGCTCAGTGTCAGTGCAAATGGGTTGACCTGCAGCAAACACTCCGACGCTCAAGTCAGAATGGGCTCTCGCAAGTCTATAGTTATCAAATTGAATCGAAAATTTACCTTCCCCTTTGACTTCTATTTATACAATTACAGGGAATATTATTCATTAATTTACCTTTTAATGGCTTTCAATGCTCACTTTAAATACTCGACAAGGGTCGTTACCTCATTAACCACGCATTCATGAACATTTAACGGCGGTCTGCCTTCTCCTTTACTTGCGCTCACCCGATCGGTTGTTCTATGAAACACCCGACCGGTTGCCTTCCTTCGGTAGCAACTCAAGCCACAGTCTGTTGTCTACCCTCGGTAATAACACAATCTGTGGTCGGTCACTTACTCTCGGTAATACCACAAGCCACGGTCGGTTGCCTACCGACGGTAGTAACACAAGCCCCCCAAGCCTTAGCAAAAGTACTTTTGCGTAGGGTTTTGAAGTGACCTCTGCTCGGCCTTCCTTTCCACTTAGCAAAATTTGACCCTGTTTTCTGGTGGGAATTGAGAAGTCTCGCCTGTAACATTTAGGCGGGAAATGTGAAAAATCAAAACGCCTTCCCGCCCCAAACCGTCAGATCCTCCCATCACCGAAACGTCGCACCTCCTGAACCGTCAGATCCTTCCATCCCCGAAACGTCACAACTCCTGAACCGTCAGATCTCGCAACCTTTGACGTTCTAGATTTATCCACTGAGTCGGTTTTAACCAAAGTATAAATATCCTTCTTTTCACCCTAATTTATTACTGTCTCTACTCTTCTCGCCGTCGCCAGCCTCTTCTTCGAATATCTCTACTCCTTTCGTTTTTTCTCAGGTAATCATGTCGTCTGATTTCTCCGGCAACGAGGGGAGGGGGTACGCTGATGAAGACAATTCCAGTCCGTCGACCTCCATAGCCGCCCTTGCTAGTCATGGTGCTAGAGCTTCGCCCTCCGGGAACTCCTCCGATCTTCTGGTGGATAGTGATGCCCCTGACGAAGTCGCCATCCATGTGGACTCCACCGGCGCTTGGGACGGGAAGCCCCGAGATTGGCCTACTGTCCCCGGCTATGACTGGGTGCCTGACGAGGTTAGACAGATTCCTTCCTCCTTCTACAATCGTGACGCATTCCGGAATCTGGTCACCCGTACCTGCCTGGTCAAGAATGCTAATGACGCGAGACAGTTCAAGCTTGCTATCTATCAGAGGACCGAGCGCATCTTCCACGGTCGGGAAAACTACCGCACTGACTTCTTCTATGCTTACGCCACCCTATTTAAGGATCTAAAGGTTCTCCTGCCCTTCACTGACTTTCAGATGGGTGTACTGAAAACCCTCAACTTGGCCCATACTCAACTTCATCCAAACGGATGGGCCTTCATGCAAGCGTTTTCTGCTATCTGCGCTGGCTTGGCGCTTAAGCCGACTCCCCCAGCTTTCCTCTATTTCTTCCACGTGCAACCACACTCGACCAAACCGTGGGTATCCCTGCGGACGGTCGGGAATAAGCATCTGCTGACTCTCTACAACAGCTCCTACAAAGACTTTAAAAGTCACTTTTTTAAAGTCGTGCCGACGGAGGCTGGATATGAAAGTTTTTGCAACCCCGGGCCCATCCGGGATGCCAAGTTTCCTCATTACTAGACCCGAGACCCTCGGAAGGTCCTCTCCTGGCCCAAACCGGAAATGAGTACCGAGGACCTGGATTTAATCAGTCAGCTCTGTCAGCTACCCCCCAAATCCTCGTACCGTGTTCTGATCGGGTTTCTTGGCAATAAGAACCTGCCTTCTAACGTGTTCGGTAAGCTACCTTTGGCCGCCCTTTACCGAGCAGCCCTTTGAACTTATCTGAGTTTTCGTTTGTCTTTGCAGATTATTTGTCGAAGATGGATCCGTCCAAGGGTAGCACTTTCGCCCGTCTGTTCGCTCAACGAGGGGGCGATGTGCGAAAACCGGGCGGGAGTTCCTCACACGCCCCATCCACCACCGTCGGACCTGTCGCTCCTCAATCAGTGCCTCAGGTTTCTATTCCTCCTCTTCCGGTCGAGGCAGTTGTCAGTCCAGCTCCTTCCAAATCTCCTCCTAAGAAGAAAGGGAAACGAAAAGCCGCTCGGGACACCTCTGCGGAGCCCATCCATGCTAAGAGGAGTTTGCCCGACGGACCTCCTCTCCCCAGTTTACTAAGTCCCAACTCCTGGGTGGCCAAACATCTCCACTTCGATCATTTTGCCGAAGATAAGGCCCTGGTCAGTGGGATGACCGAGGAGGAAGCCTCCAACATGTCTCTGGAGCTGACGGCACGGGCGGCCTTATGTCAGGCCTATGCGGCCCATAAGAAAGCTTCTGCTTCCGCCGAACTTCAATCACTCCAAGAGAAGCTCGAGTCTACTTTTAAGGCCAACCAGGACCTTACTCTTCGGATAGCCGAAACCGAACGGATGGCAGAAGAGGATAAGAAGAAAGCCAGCACCCTGTTGACCGAAGCGCGTGCTACTCAGCGCCGCCTGCAACGGTCTCTAGATGATGCCCAGCTGGACTTGCAAAAGGCCACTCCTTCCAACACCTCATTGACTACCGAACGGGATTCCCTTCGCGATCGGGTAACTAAGTTGGAGGCCGAAGTCCAGCTGCTGGGTGATGAAGTAGTGAACGAGCATGTGCTCGGTTTTGACGAAGCTCTCGCCCAATTGATGGACAAATTTATGAACACCAAAATATGATGTCACAAACTTGTTTTTCAATCGGCAAGTATGACCGAATCGTTCAAGTAATAAACTTGGTAAGACCAAGTATCGTTCTTCCCAAAGGACTCACGGCCTAGTTTAGTTGTGTGGTTTCTTGATTAGCTAAGACTTAAAGACAAAATATTTGGATTTAATATGCAAAAGACGAAAATTAAATATGTATGCATGAAGTTTTTGATCAATGGCAAAAAGCAAAAGATAAATACTTTCAATGAAATTTATGTATGAATATGTTGTTGGGGGTCAATTTCATCTTATCCACTCTCATATATTTTAGGAATTCAACATTCAAATCATCATTGTTAATGCCACTCTCTAAAGTACCTTTCAAGAAGGCTTCTCCCTAATCACGAGTTCATACAATTCCTAGCATTCCTAATGATCAGTTCATAAGTGCAGGAGCTTAACGACAACCAATATAATATTGGGAGAAATTCCTCGGATCTAGACTTCCCCGTACGCGCCCGTATCGACAAAACCAATAATCATGCATCGAATGAGTTAAACAATGCAAGCATTACGCAAAGAGGAAAAACCCTAACTAATGATGAAAGAAAGCATAGATCTTAAATAAAAGATGTAAAAACAAATTCCATATATGAGAGCTTCAAAAGATTACATTGATTCCCCAACAAACATACAGAGTTTAGTTCACCATATTCATGGTGAACCTAGATGAATAACAATGAAAGAATGAAAGATAAAACCCTAAAAAGGTGAAGAGGAAGCCTCAGCATCCAAGATCCCCCTTCAAAGGGGTGGAAGAGAGAGTGTTTGCTTCGTTCCAGCCAAAGATACCTAACCCTAGGAAACCCTAAAGCTTATATATTATTCGTAAATTACAGAAAATTAGGTCCAAGCCCATAAAAGTGCCGCTCAGCGGTAAAGTACCGCTCAGCGGTAAGTGCGTGAGACGTTTCTTCCCCTCAGCGGCCATTTTGCCCCTCAGCGGATCTCCCGTAAGCTCCTGAGTGCCGCTCAGCGGTAAACTGCCGCTGAGTGGTGACTTCGGCTTCTCCTTTTGCACTTTTTGATGTCTTTTCTGATTCCATCTCTCACCTTCTTTACTTCTTTCACAAAATTCACCTTAAAACCTGCACAAAAACACTGAAATCAAGCATAAACCTGTCCAGCTCTCTTATTTCTGAAAATATGAAGAAAAGCATGATTTCAAGCTAGTTTCTAAGTATAAAGGTTGCTTTTAGTATCAATTTTAAGCATGAAAATAACAGTTTTTCAACTGTTATCAACGCTATTGGAAGCCGGCCCAACGGTCGGTCGATGAGGCCGAATGGACGAGCGCTCTTTGAAGCCTAACTGACGAGCGCTGATTGAAGCCGGACGGACGAGCGCTCGTTGAGGGCGGATGAACGAGCGCTCTTTGATCCATGATGGACGAGACTCAGTCTTGACCTCCGGGAGTGGAGTTGAAACGACCGGGAGCTGAGGCCGGATAACCACATTCTGGATGCCAAATTTGGCTAAGTACCTAAGGCCGAATGGCCGAGTGGTAGGAGTATAACGTACCTTGAAGGCCAAATGGCCGGACGGCGGACGCCAACCTTGTCTGAGGCCGGTCCGGGAATTGAGGTCGAATGACCGGGACTGTGCTGAGGCCGGTCGGCCGAGAGCTAAGGCCTGTAGGTCGGGAACGGAGGCCGGATGTCCGGATGTTGGATGCCAAATTTGGCTAAGTACCTAAGGCCGAATGGCCGAGTGGTAGAAGTTGAACACGTACCTCGGAGGCCAGATGGCCGGGTGATGCCAGATTTGGTTAAGGTAAGGCCGGACGGCAGAGAACTGTAACCGGATGGCCGAAAACTTACTAAGGCCGAAGGGCCGAGAGTACGAGGCCAGATGGCCAAACGCTCGGGACTGGACGACCGTTCTAAGGTCGAACGGCCAGGAAATCAGGCCGGGCGACCGAGATTTGCGTAATGTTGATGAAGCCGAGAACAAAGGGCTGAAGGGCCGGGAGTTGACATTCTTCTGAGGTGCCCCTCACTGGTTCCTTGTGTTTACAATGGGTAATACCCCACTCGGCCCCACGGTGGGCGCCAAATGTTTCGACCGGATCCGAGGCGGACCCTGCTAAAACATGAGAACGTTGTCTCGCGGGAGGATGATATGGCTGACTACGGTTGGACGGACGCCTGATCCACAGACGGACGCTCCAGACGCTGGTGAAAACCGGGCGGTCACTGACGTTGCCGAATCCCACAAAACGAGGAAAGCTGAACTGGCGGACACCGACGCTGCTCCACACTCCAAGTCGGGCCGTCGTCCTCCCATTCCCGGTGCTGCTCCATACTCCAAGCCGGGGGGTCGGGTACCTGTCAAAGGCACTCCGACGCTCAAGTCAGTAATATGACAGGCGTTATATAATGCATGTGTTCGTTGCGTTCTAAGCAATCTGTCAAGAAATCATACCTGAGATCTTTATTTATACTGATTGTGATGGGCTTTTACCTTTTGGGGGCCTGGGAACGGCCCAATAATACCTTAATCTTTATTAAGGACTTTAATGAGTCATTAACGTTTAACCGTGTAGTCGACAAAAGGCTGGTCGGTTGGGAATGATGGTTGGTCCGGGAGATCAACCCGGGCGGGCGTTCGGTTCAGGAATGACTGGACGTTCGGTCCTGATTCTTAGGCGGACGTGCACTCTTGGGCGGACGTCCGGTTCTCTAATGGCTGGACGCTCGGTCCAGATTCCTGGGCGGACGTGCCATCTTGGGCGGACTGAATGGGTGGACTAATGTTGGATTAACCGCTCGCTCGATCTATGCTGGGAGGGCCTGTGAGTACACCAATCATGAACTATCATCTTGTTATATAAAAGTTGTCAAAAAGATATTTTCATATTTAAAAGTAGGGGATGGAAAAGAGAAAGGGAAGAAGAGTGGAAGGAAGCATGGAAGGAAGGAGTGTGAATATGTATTATTGATTTAGAAGTATAGGAAAGGGTTGATACATCAGTGACCAGAAAGATAAAATTAATTAACTACAAGGGCTAATCAATTAAGGAATATGTCGTGGATCGAAGAGTGTGATGATGATAAAGTGTTGAAGCGATCGACGAGGTGGCTCTGATTAAAGAAGAAACCAAGTTTAGGAAGAGTAAGGTGGTGGCTTAGGCATATCCTTGACTATGCCGCAAAGAAGCTGAGTATCTGGAAGGTTGTACTCATCCCTGAGGGACCTGTTTGGAGACAAAACGCTCACGTACAACTGCTGTCCCAGGTAACGATTCTCGCCAAGCTCCGACCTCAAGTTCCACATACCAGCATTGTCGAATGTCAACATGATAGCAGCCCAGGACTTGGGGAACACCTGAATGGTGTGTCTGCTCACAGCATCCAGAAGGTTGTAGTTCTTCCTCTTCTCCGGTGACCACTTCCCTGGCTCAATGGCGACGGCAAAGAAAGAGTAGCCATCCAAGTTGTAAGACTGGGGAACCTTTGTGGGGTTCTCGAAGATGATTTCGATGAAGTCACGGAAGTTGGCGTTGATGACGTTAGCAGCAAGGGTGAGGTCGCCGATGGGGGAAACGGGGTCGTCGGAGATGAGGTTGTACTGGAAAACCTTGTCGCTCACACCGTAGTACTCAGCGAGTTTGAGTGGGGTTTCATTGTCAAGGTGGGACACACCATTGAGTCCGTAGCGGAGTTTTCCACCGAACCTGCTGAGGGTGTTAACGAGCTTGATGGTGCGAGTGATATTGATCTGGCCGTAGTGGTAAGAGCCCTGAGGGTTGGGCCTGGCAGCGCTGGCGGTAAGGTTCCAACGGAAGGAGCGGAACTGATTGAGAGACCAAGCCCAGCCTTCGGGAGCTGGGGGAAGCTCAGGGGAGGCGGGGGCGACACCGTTGGAGTAACGGATGATGCGGGAGGCGGCGAGGGTCTTCTTGGTGAAGCGAGTGGAGGCGACCATGTAGTAGTCCTTGGGCTCCTTGTCGGCGGTTACGAGGACAGAGAAGCACTGTCCAACGTGAACGTCGAGGGAGTCGTAGATGTTCTGAACAACGTGTGAGCCTTCCATCTCGACGAGCTTCAAGGGATGACCTTGGATTCTGAAGTTGAGGGCGTCCTTGATCCCCACATTGCAGATTCTGTATTTGTAAGTCTTGCCGGGCTCCATGGTATAAGCGGGCTCAAGACCACCGTTCTTGCCGTTGATATGGACTCCGCTGGGCCTGCCGATGCTACGTCCACTATCCAAGAATTGCCTGAGGGTCTGGTGGGACTTGCCGTACCAGTCACCGATGAGGACCCAGAACTCGTCGGCGGGGTCAGCATAGGGAACTGGGATCAACAAGCGGCTGTAGATCCTCAAACCACCGAAGCCACCGACGGCGCGGTGCATGCCGATGGAGGGGTAGTAGAAGTAGCTGCCGATCTGGTCCTTAACTTGGAAGTGGTAGGTGTAGTTGGAACCTGGGAGGATGGGGCATTGGGCTCCCAAGGTGCCATCTTGCCATGAGTTCTTCCTGTGTTGGATACCGTGCCAGGTGAAGAGGAGGGGCTCGTCAAGGAAGTTAAAGACATTGACGACAATGTTGTTGTTACTGCTGCAGTTTATTTCTGGCCCTGGGAACAGGCCGTTGATGAGGATGCCCTGTTGTTCCACACCCAATGGTGCAACAGTGCCGTAGGTGACGTTCCATGTGTAGAATATGTAAGGGTCTTCCCCACGCACTGATGCTGCCATCAAGCATGCCATCAAACCAATCACTAAACTTGATATCCGACCCATTTTTTTTTTCCTTTTTTTATTCAATTCAACCCTTTCCTATCTCCTTCCTTCGTTATTATTGGAAGAAGAAGGATTGTTATTAGCTTCTTGCTTTCATCTCCATCTTCCCCTTCCCCTTTTATAACCCTTTCCTCCACTCTCTTTCCTCCTAACTTCTCTCTCCACTCCCTATAATTCCTTTCATACCTCGTTCTTCGCTTTATTACCCTTTTTCTTTGGATATCTTTAGCACTTTGGTTTCCATCACAACAACGATTCCCCTTCTCTCGCACATTCTATATGTAGCAAAAGCTCTTTTAATTAAAGGATATTTAATTCCAACAATCCTTAACATATGTATGCTAAACATCAATGTGCAAACTTCAACCTTTTTTTCGCATTATGTTATCACATTGGACATCTTTTATTCTTTATTTCTTTATTCTAGCTATTTTATCTATGTTGCTTAGATGTAATTAATTTCAATTACTTAAAAGGGTTTAAATATTTTTATTTATATTCTTTTAATTTGAATAATAAAAAGTAATAAATAGCAAGTGGGGAAAGAAACAAAGGAGCCAATGTCAGAAAAACAAACACACACACTTTTATTAGAATAAAACTCGGGCACCTATTCTCTTCTTCAAAATTCTAACTTGACTCGAAAAAGAAAATAAAAATATCAAAGAAATTGCTACTATAAAAGTGGAGGTCAAAATATCATTTTTCAAATTTATAATTACACGTAGAAACTTTTGAAAATTGATGTTGACTTGTTAGATCTGTTGTTTGAATCTAATCATGTTGTGTAACTCATAAATCCTACGAACACCTACATGGTAATACTTAATATTTTGGATCTGAAATTTATAATTTTTATTCTATAGTTCATGAACTAAATTTTGGTCCATTAAGGTCACACAAAACCAAAATTTTCTTAAAATATAGTAATATATAGGGAATTTTGACTCTCAATCCTTAAAACTAGAAATATATAAATACAAATTATTGTGACTACTTTGTGATGGGGAAATTTAATTAACTATAAGTACTAAAATCCTAAAACTATTATGCGATGCATGTCATGAAATTAAAAACTACATAATTTATCTTTAAATGCTTTTGTCATGAAATTAAAAACTACATAATTTATCTTTAAATTCTTTTGTCATGAAATTAAAAACTACATAATTTATCTTTAAATGCTTTCTAACATGACTGTAATAATAGAATTGATGTCAAACATGTGCACTATTGGATCCTAATATGTATAAAGACTAATGCTTAGAAACAATTACCCATCATTACAAACAAAGAAATAAAAACTGTTTGATGAAATGTCTCTTCAAAATCTAGTTTTCACTAGGTGTTTGATGGAATGTCTGAATAAAAGTGGAATGATTTTTTATAATGCAAGTGTCTAAAACAAATTTTACTCACCTAAGATCACTAAAATATGTGTTTAGAACTGAATAAAACTTATGCAAACTAAAAAACACAAATAAAAACCAGAACTCCAACAATTAAGCAAAATTAGTGTTCATGAGGATGTGAATATGCATGACAATGACTAAAATAACTATATAAAGGATCATTAAATAAATTAATGATGCAAAATGGTTCCTATTAACATCAATTAATTATAAGAATTAAAAAGAGGACAAATAATTGAGTAGATACGAAAATCAAATTTAGGAACCTAGCTTCTAAGGAGAAAAATGGTCTTATTGTATTTTTGTGTTTTTTACAAAAAACTATGAATGCAAACATGTTCAAAATCATTATTCTAACCTAAAACAATCAATAACAATTCACAGAAATCAAAATTCATTCATTTTCAAGAACACATAAACTTATGGTTTATCATATTATTGTTTTCATTAGTCAGGTTTACCATTCAAACCTCGGTGTTTTTTAGTCTTTTGGACACATTATGTTATAGACATAAATCCATAACCCAAACCTAGTAGAATATAAAAGAAAAGTTGACTAATTCACAAATTTAAGAAGAACTTGAATAAAAAATGAAATCACAACATGAGCACATGTATAGTAGAAATTCTATATAATTGAATTGAATGAGTCTAAAAGAAATTAAACAATGAAAATGAAAAAAAAAATGTATTAAAACATAATATCGAATGTGAAGTTATTGAGCCTATCTCACTTAGATCTTTGAGCTCAAATCAAAGAGAAAAATGGAAAGAAAAGTAGAGAAAAACCTAAAATTCCATAACTAGTTAACTAGTCCTTTTTAAAAGAAAAAGCAAAATTTCTTAACTAAAGTTAAACTAGACTATTTCTTAACTAAGCTTAGTTAACTTTGGTCAGTTCCACACTCTTTTAAGAATACTCCAAAGGTTAATTTGGCCTTCAACACATATGTCTCTTAGAATGGTCAAAGTTCAACATATGCCAGCTGCATCCAATGAACCCCCACGCTCCACTCTCTTATCTGATCGGGGTCTACATCAGCTTTACTAGACATAGCCAGAGAGCTTCACCGACGTTTGTAACTCTGACCCTTCGTTGAATCGTGTGTCGCTTCAACATTTAGGTTTTAGGTGTTTACTTTAATTTTAGTTTATACATGTTCTTTTTATATGTTTTGTATCGGTTTTACTTCGTTCCTTATTTTGAGTTGATGACTTGTTTGAATCTGATTAGTTAATTGATGATAGTTTCCATTTTGTGTTTGAAAGTAGTTTAGTTAATATTGTTCTTTTAATTGAAATAGGTGTAGAAAGTTGGTACTATTTTTAGCTATTTTAGTTTCTTTTATGAATTTGGAGATATTATCATTTTGTTTGTTTCTGTTTGAGAGAATTCAAGTTGATATGTTGATAAGGATGATTGTACAATAGTTTTCTATTTCTAATCTAGGTTAACATAAGTTGGATTCACTTTGGTTTGATGAATTGAATGGAGATCATTTTTTTAACTCATAAATCCTACGAACACCTACATGGTAATACTTAATATTTTTGATCTGAAATTTATAATTTTTATTCTATAACTCATGAACTAAAATTTAGGTCCATTAAGTTTATACAAAACCAAAATTTTCTTAAAATGTAGTACCGTCAAAAGGGTTGAAACCGTGAGCCAACTCGACCTATCATGGGTTTGAGCCAGGTTGAGTTGAAAAATAATGTAAAATTTTGATACAGATTAATTATGAATCCGGCTCACTAAGAATCCGGCTCAAACCAAGGACCGAAAACTCATGTTAATCCTAACTCTTACTTCGACATTCAAGTATAGAGTTCTTTTGACGTTGAGATTCATTCTTTTATTGCCTCGGAACAATCTGGACTTTGTTGGACTAAGATCATGACTATCTACATTATCAAATCCTGAAATGTACCACTTATCATCTCTTTTTGATACAATCATTCGAGCTGCACAATCATTAGCACATGTTGGACGTCTAATCATTTGATTCTGAATGGGGGACACATATTTTCCAGCCCTAGAACGCACCATCATGAAGTAACATAATTCGTTCTTGTTGTTCTTCCTAGAACTCGTTGTACGAATTCCAAAACCCTTTGATATTGCATATTGTCTATAAAATAACTTGACTTCATTAACAGTTTCAAAAACCATTCCAATTGTTGGAGGGATTGAGAGAGGTTGAACATTGTTTTTATTTAATTCTTCTTCTGGTTTTTCATGTTGTTCATCAATTTGAATATCATCCAAAGATATATTTGTATGCTCCATCTACCTGATTTTCCTACATTTAATTAATACAAAAATGATTACTACTTACTGCACTAATTAACATGGTCCTTCATATTTAATAAAATGAATTGTGTACATGTGCATAACCATTTAAAGAAATAACCACATACCAATGAACAAATAACCACTTACTAGACAATTAAATGTTGTTAATCAATGCCAATTTCATCCGAAGATGTATTTATATGTCCTCCATCTACCTCCTTTTCCTACATTAATAGAGTACAATAAATATTACTAAAAAGTGGACTAATGAATGTCATCCTTAATATTCAACTTCATCAATGTTGTACATGTACATAATCATTTGAAGAAATAACCACATACCAATGAGAAAATAACCACTTACTGCACCATTGCATGACTTTTGGGCAACTCTAATTGTTTTTGTCTTTGAATAGAAAGTTGTAATAACTCACCTATTTAATAAAACTGCAATGGTTGTTGAGATTAATGCACTTCAATAAATGAGTATGAGGTCTCCATTCAGTCATCTCGTCTCCTACCAATATTAGGGTTTATGGTTGGGTAAGAACTTCATTGTGTTGGAAACAACATTGTCACTACCTTTCATTCCAATCCTAAAACGAAAAAGTGTGTGGGTCATTAAGTTTTGGCAGAGGCATTAAATAGAGCGTCATTGCATGACTTCTATCACAAGCAATCACAATTAATGCTTCATAGGGGCATTTATGTAATTGCAGAATTCTCTTATTAAAAATTGTGATTGGGTGGGAATACAAAATATTTCTCTACAAGGGAGGCACAATATCCGCACTTGAAGGTATGCCCAATGTTAAGGTTTCATTTCCTTCACCTCCAACTAATTATTTACTTAGCTAAGACATCGATTTTATTTGGTTATGTCCACATCCTCTTCATTTTTTATTTTTGTGAAGAATAACACAGATAGGGATGACAAAAAAATCCGCGCTCGCGGATATCTACGGATAAAATCCATGACATATAGTTGGTGTCCGCGGATATTTACTATCCGCGGGTTGCGGCTAGAGGGTATTTTAATACCCGCTTATAAACGGGTCGGGTTCGGGTAATACACTATCCGACCCGCAGATTTTTGTTACCCGCTAAAAAATTAAAATTACGTTTTTATCATTAGGTTTAAATTAGGTTTTATTCTTTTGTCTTTTTGTCTCTTTCTACATCTCTGCAACAGCCTCTTCCTTCTACTGTGCTAAAGCATTTTGTTCCACCATCATCGGACATATAGTTCTGTGTTGGACTCTCTTAATCATCATCAGTGTTCAATGTCGGAGTCGCACTTTGCCGATAAAGAACGGTATCTCTTAGAATATTTTTTTGTTTTTTCTATTTTTTTCTTGTCTTGAGTGAGTTCTGTTATGCTTTTGAATATTCTACATGCACATTTATGTGAAAAGAATCTTTAATTAGTTTGAATACACAGAGATGAAAATTATATATGGAAGTTTCTTGCATGTGATAGAATATCGGTTGAAAAATAAAACCCCTAAATTTTTTCCGGATTTAGGAACAAAAAGTATCACTAACCAATATGCATGGAACAGTTGGGGAATAATATTAATATATAGATATATAGGAATCAGAAGAAGGGCACATTGGATAAGATTTTGTACAAAATTCATAATTTCTGAAAGGCACATCTCTGAAAGGAAAATTCATAATTTCTGTACAAAATTTCTGTATAAAGAAATTATAAGACACATTGGATAAGATTTTGTCCGTATTAGGAAGAAAGACGGAATTAAATATAAATAAGTAAACAATAGAAAGGAAATAAATATAAGGTTTAATAGGTTCGGAGGTCCTTATATTTGTGGGTTCGTTTCAATTGGGTCCTCCAATTTTGAAAGTGATCAATTTGGTCCCTAATTTAGCAAAATTGAGTCAATAATACCCTTTCCGTTAAATGTAATGGACGACGTTAACTTTTTAAACATGTAGCATGTTGAGGCATCCTTTTATTTGCAGGTTGCACAGTTTTATTTGAAGGATGCTTCAACATACCACATGTTTAAAACGTTAATGCCGTCCATTGCATTTAACGGAAAGGATATTATTGACTCAATTTTGTTAAATTAGGGACCAAATTGATCACTTTCAAAATTGGAGGACCCAATTAAAACGAACCCACAAATATAGGGACCTCCGAACCTATTAAACCTAAATATAAATAATAAATAAACAGTGATTGAAAGAAGGAAGGGTGACAGTAGTTGTAGTTGCAAACAAGAATGCTCACTTCTTCGTTTACCACCAGTGGTTGTCTGACATGGATTCCATGAGTAGTCAATTGAGTGAATAAAAAAAAGGTTATTTTGATTATTTTATGGATAAACGAGGGAGAGGTTTTTGTGAGTTAGGTGAGAGGGAATCCCAAAAACCATACCTGTTAGAGAGTTAAAGAATGTAAAGTCATGGATTTGTGCATAGTGGAGTGGATAATGTATTGAAAGTTGATATGAAAAAGGAGGAGAGAGAGGCAAAGGTCAGGATGATATGCTCTATCTTAGAAGTTGAACCAAATATTTTAATATTTATTTAAACTTTAGAAACTTATGGATTGACATATTGCAATCATAAATAACCCTCAATGGCTTCTTTTATTTTAGCCATTATGCTTGCATCATAAACGTCACATCCTAATTAATTTATTCATTATATTGTACTCTGGAATTTCCAAAAAAATGAATTCTTCACTTTTAACCTTTTCACATTTTTCAAAAATTAATTTTATTTTCCTTTTCACATCATAATTTTATTTTCCTTTTTGTTGTGGTACCATTCACTCAATAGTCTAGATTGGAAAGGATTGGAAGGGGAGGGATAGTTTCAATGCAACTTTAAATGAATCTTTTGTCCAATGTGTCCTATAATTTCTTTATACAAAAATTATGATTTTGTACAGAAATTATGAATTTGTCTTTCAGAGCATATCAATGACGACAGGGATAGTTCTGCAGGGTACCTTTTCACTGTTATGGACTGAACCAATTTACATTTCTTTTGCATTATTATACCATCACTTTTAATATTGATTTAATGCATTAGTTACCTGAAGAAGTTGTACTTACGTTGTTGGATTTACTAGATTCAGTATTACACTTTAGATAGTCTAAGTATTTTATCTCACTCGTAGATATATTGTTATATTTTAGCTTTGATCAAACTATATCTTGCACCAGAAGCTTTATGTTGATCAATTTTATTTTTAGGATGTCTACTCAAGATACATTTTCTCTTATAAATGATGGTCAACAAAGACAATTTGTAGAACCTAATGTAGGAGATTCAAATCAAAATGATGATCCTGTAGATTCAAATCAAACTGAAAGTTCAACTCCTACCGTTAACTCAAGAAGATTATTGTTAGAAGTTTGGAATCACTTTAAGAGACAAAAGGTAGATGGAAAATGGAAAGTGATGTGCAATTATTGTTCCAAAAGTCTTGTAGGTGATGCAAAGCAAGGTACGTCACATTTGAGAAACCATTTCAAGAGCTGCAAGCTTCGAACAACTCAGGACATCAGACAATCATTTTTAAAAATTCATAAAGAAGGTGGTGAAACCGTAGTTGTTGGAAATTATGTGTTTAATCAACAAATAGCTAGAAATGCACTCCGTAAGATGATAATTCTACATGAGTATTCAATGTCAATGGTTGATCACATAGGCTTTAAAGAATTTTGTGCTATTGTACAACCTCTATTTAAAGTGGTTTCTTGAAACACCTTAAAAAAGGATATTATGAAGGATTACAATGCCGAAAAAGAGAAACTGAAATTATTGTTGTCAAAGATTCAAAGTCGAGTTACAATTACAACTAATATGTGGACTGCTAGTAATCAAAATAGAGGCTACATGACTATAACAACTCACTTTATTGATGATTTATGGAGGCTACAAATTCGACTTGTGAGGTAATAACACTATACTGTATTTTAAGTGTAATATTTATATTAACATTGTTCTTCACTAAATTAATAAAACATGACTTTCAATATTAGGTTTATGTATGTGCCTGCTCCTCATACTAGTCAAGTTCTTGCTGAATTATTCGTTGAATGTTTAATGGATTGGAATCTAGATAGAAAAGTTTTTACTTTGATAGTTGATAATTTCACTACAAATGATGCTATGATTGATCGCATTTTAGACAAGATTTCACCTAGGTCTCTTATTTTGGGTGGTCAATTGTTTCACGTGCGATGTTGTGCACATATATTGAATTTGATTGTAAAGGATGGTTTGTCCATAATTTCTAATCTCATTGAAAGGGTCAGAAAAAGTGCTAATTTTTGGATAGCTACACCTAAAAGAGAAGAGAAATTTATAGAGAGATATGCTCAATTGAATATTCCATTCAAAAGAAAATTAGTTGTTGATTCTAGAACTAAGTGGAATTCTACATTTTTAATGCTTCAAGTAGCCATACAATACAAAGATGTATTTGATCGTTTATCACAACGAGAGAGTCAATATAAAATTTTGCCTAACGCACATGATTGGCAAATGGGACATGAAATTTGTCAAAAGTTGGAAATAGTTTATGATGTGACACTCTTGTTTTCTGGTACCTCTTATCCAACTGTCAACATTTTCTTTCCAAAGGTATGTGAAGTTAAGTTGGCTTTGATGGAATGGCTTAACTCTCCCAATTTTATTATTCACCAAATGGCTGCATCTATGGTTTTAAAGTTTAACAAGTATTGGAGTGTGATCAGTGGAGTGATGGCTATAGGTATTGTCTTAGATCCCAGGTACAAAATTGATTTGTTGGATTATTTTTTTCCTCAGATATATGGTAATGAATCTGATTGTGAAATTGAAAAGGTGAAGATTCTTTTTAAGGACTTGGTAAGAGAGTATGAAATGTACATGAAAGGTAAGAAGTTAGTTTCTTCATGTCAAAATCCAAACATAAATGTAGGCCAAATTGTTGATGGAAGAAAATATGCTTGGAGGAGAGATTTTGCAAAACACAAGATTGCAAAGAAAAATGAACCATCAAATTATAAGTTAGAACTTGATTATTACTTGGAAGAACTGACACTACCTGATTCAGATGAAGAATTTGACATTTTAATTTGGTGGAAGACTAATGGATTAAAATATTCAATCCTACAAATGATTGCAAGAGATTTTCTAGCCATTCATATCTCAACAGTTGCTTCTGAGTCTTCTTTTAGTACTAGTGGTCGATTTCTTACTCCACATCGGAGTAGATTACACCCAGACACTTTAGAGGCATTGGTGTGTATTCAAGATTGGCTATGGAGTAGCATACAAGGTAATTAAATTAACAATTCAAATTATATATTTATATTCATTCAAATGATTGTCTATGACAAATGAATTTATTTTCCTTTTTCAGGTTCTTCAAAATTGAAAGTGGATAGCATGAAGCTTAATACAATACTAAAGGAGATAATTGATGATAATGTTAGTAGTTTTGTTTATAAATATTTTAATTTAATTTTATTAATAGTGTCACTTTGTCATTTATTGATGACTTTATTTGTATTTATTTGTTTCAGGAATTAAGTGGTCAAAATGAAGATATGGAAGAAGAAACATAAATCTTGGAATCTTATTTTTAGAACAGTTATTTTTAAAATTACTTGTATTTGGATACATGTTGTACTATTAATTTTTATTAATTTGAATTTATGTTTTAAGTTTTATTTACTTATCCATTGAATTTATTTGGATATATGTTTTAAATATTATTTGTATATTTTTTGAAAACGGATATCCAACGAATATCCGCGGGTTGAAAAAAATCTACGGATTTTTTTTAGGCGGATTTCCAACGGGTAGCGGGTCGGGTTTCGGGTACAATTTTATCCGACGGGTCGGGTTGCGGGTAGGCACTAACCGTGCCCGACCCAACCTGTTGCTATCCCTAAACAAAGACCTTCGTTATTGTATCCCGGTTTTGAAATTTCCCCCAATTGTTAGGGTTACTTTTGTTGCACACAATACCAATTGTTTGCTTACCTCAAACATCCATTTACTTAGTTTATGTTCAGTTCGTCTTCAATTTTGTCTTTTTCTCATGCACGTCATAGGATTTAGGGTCATAGGATGTAATGGGTGTAAGATACAACCCGAACGGTTTAAAACAAGGGAATCGAATGGTACAAAAGGGGAACCGAACGGTACAAAGGGGGGACCGAATGGTGCAAATGGCGGAACCGAACGATAGACAACCATATGCTATAAAGTTGTGGTTAGGGAATACATCGTTTTAGTTTGTTTAAGTTGATTTTTTCTTCAATTTTGTTTTTGATAACAACAACAGACAATAATGGAGCCATGGGAACAACTTGATATTGATGAAAGTGATCTTGATAGTTTTATTTGTCGTTGTAATTCTAATAACAGTGTCATTCCGAACCCTACTGGTGTCATTGAGGCAGCTATGCTTAACCGACAAGTGAATGAAAACATTACAACACAAGAATTTTTGAGTGACATAGCTAAAGCCAGTTTTGATCGTGACTTCACTTCCAATGCTTGGGTATGGGCTGAAAAATTCATTGACATCCATGGTAAGTACCCTAATTGGGAGTTGATGTTCATAGACTACAGTAATTTTCCATTTGAGGAAGATTATCAAAATAATAATTTGATTTGCAGGATTGTTGGTTAAACATGAGGTTGAGCATATCTCAACCCTTGATTCTTTGAGAGGAACTTGTAAGGTATCTTTGTTGCGATGTCTTGTTAAAGCTTGTGAACATAACGGACTGCGTGACATGAAAATAACAATTCGGGTTGGTTGATGTATATTTACTTTTACTACCATCTTCAAATATTATTGTGGAAAATGAACCTCTTTCTTAACAGGATCCAACAGGGACTGTAAAAGCAAGTGTTCACCACAAGGCCATTGATCATCCTAAAATAGGTCCACACTTAAAAGTTGAAAGTTTGATAATTCTACAAGATGTAAGAATATTTTTTTTCATAAATAATTAGCTATTGACCTTATATTCCCACATCAATATATGGAGTCAACCAATAATGTTTGAATAGGTTGCAATTTTTTCACCAATACGCGAAACATACTATTTTATCATACCTCTGAGGAATATTGTTAAGGTAAAGTTTTTTGTGAACACTTTTATATTGTACTGTTATATATATTGTGAACTTTTTTAGCACTTTGAATGATAGTCTCGAATTGTGCTGGTTTTTGGAAGTGATATTGGCTGCCCAACTGATGACGTAGTACGTCTATCAATACCAATTGTTACCAGCAAACCTCCAACATGTTCCGTTGATGACATCCTATCGAAATTGATTCCACCTCTTCACAACGACAAACCTGAAGGCAGTGGATCAAAGAAGAACAATCAAAATGCAACAACTTGAAGACTTTCATAATTTTCCTACTTTTATTTCAGACTTATCGTTCTTGTTTGTTGTCCAATATTGTGTGTGATTACATGAATGTGTTATGTAGTAAAATTTGTGAACTACTAAAGTTAGGTTGATGAATTTGTTGTTACATTAAGTGCTTATGTAATATTCGTTATGTTATAAGTTTTATATGATGTTCATTTGCTGGAAAAAAAATTCATAAATTGGTGCAGTACCTGGTTATTCCTTCTTCATTATGTGGTTATATATGAACGTATTTCTGTACAACTTACAAAATGACTAATAACGAAATAAATTGTCATCCAATGTTGCAGTTCAATAACTCTTAAACCATAAGAGAATGAATAAACAATGAAGTAGAATGATTACACCAAATAATTATAAGCAGCCCAAAACAATCAGGGACAAATGCCACAACTGAGTCCAGAAATGATTTCACAAGTAATGGTCCAGTAAGTGGTTATGTATTAACTATTTTGTGGTTATTTGTTATTGTTCTTATGTACAAAAAAAAAATCCTTCAGTTCAATATCAACGATTGTATTACTTTGTTTCACTAAGTTCTTCTGAAATGAAGGGTATCTTGTGTACTATGAAATTTGTTATATACATGAAATGTAGTAGTTCTTGACCACACATTTTCATCACATTTGTTGTTGCAGTAATTGGTTATGTTGGTAGACCTATGTGGTTATTTCTAAATCGGATTTCGTACAATATCAGTGGTTAAATTCAATATAATGTTCAAATTGTTTGGTGCAGTAAGTCGGTATATGGTCAACTTTATTTGGTTAATTACTGAATTGGTTATGTACAATAATGCAAGTGTTTAAATTTAATATGAATGTTAAAAAATATTTTGTGCACTAAGTGGTTATATGTTTAGTTTTATATGGTTATTTACTGAATAACTTATGTACAATAGATGTTCTGGTAATTTACTGAATAACTTATGTACAATAGATGTTCTCGTAATTTACTGAATAACTTATGTACACAAAATGGACATTGGTCATTTAAACCTTTTCATTCACAGGTGCTGCAACTACATTGGACATTGGTGGTACTAGTACATAACTAATGCAATTTGTGATCCTTCATTACACATACGAAACAACTACAAAACCAATAAGAAAAATTGTATCATATTCTATCATATTCCAGCAACTTCATTACAAGTTCTATCTCTTCTTTAGTGTCTTTAAATTCTTCATGTTGTCCTACTTCATGACTTTTTCATTGACTATAGCATTCCACAATTCTTCATTATTGTACTTCTATGAAGATTTTCTTCATGTAATACACAATCACAAACTGTTTGTTGTCGAATAAGTTGTAATTGCTCATGCATTGATATTTACAGTTGTGAAATATTACAATTAATAACCTCTTATCATAAACCATATTAAACAATACAAACATATACTTAAACAATACCAACCGTTGTGTAATCGGACATTTTTTGTCATCAAATTTAGGTTGGTTGTCCCATAATTCAATATATTTCATCACCAACAAACCACAATCATACCTACACATTAAACAAATATTAGAAATATCATATATATGAGACAACCCAATAAATTGGTTATTGATAAGGTCACTAACGTATTTGGTTAGATTGGAAAATCTTCTTTAATGACCTTCAATTGTCGCTCCTTACAATGTGCTTCATTATCAATCATATCGAATAACTCTTGCAAACAACCAACCTTACAAATTTGTATTGAACACATTAAATATTATTGTAAAGCTTTTACTATAAAATAATACTTCCATAAAAAAAACAAGACTACAAAACAACTTCTCTTATCATTGCCTTGTCAATACCATATCTGGTTCGCCTCTTATGACTAAGATAATCTAAAATGAACAATTCCCTTGATTGGCAATTGACACAATAGCACCACCAATGGTCATCACCCACAGTGGGCACAAACAACTAAAGAACCACAACCACAAATATCAATACAGTCAACAACACATGTTATGATAAAGGTATAGGTTGAAGTACTTACAAATTCAGAAATTAATAAATGATTCAATGAAGAACTTTGAGGGAAGAAGAAATGATGGTAATCTGTTGCTTGCAATGATTGTCTCTTTTTTTTAGGAATCTTCATTCTTTCAATGATCATTGTCTACAAAAATTGCATCTGTAACATTATTTCAAACTTGTGTGCTTGAGTACAATGAAATATTAATGAATAACTAACATACCGCAAAAAATGGATTGAACAACATCGAGTAATAATTTCTGCTTTATGCAATTGATGGTACACAATCATCGTAGTCGCAAAAACATAACCTACACCAAAAGTTCATAACCAATCATTTAATATCATTTTCACATTTATATTGAATTAATATAACATAATGTACATATTTTTAATCCTAACCATTATATATACTCATCCCATAGTACTTGTACACAACGCTTTTACCTTACTACTTACATGGTATTAAAAAAAATGTCTCTTGGATATCCTAATAACAAACCGATACAAACAATGGTTTAAATTTTTCGGTCAATTCAACTTACGATGTTATCAATTTTTGCACGAGGTCGAAAGCATTGCAAGTCTCCTCTAGTTAAGATGTTGTTTGACACCTCCACAAGCGCTCTATATAAAAAACAAATTTATCATAAATTTCATTTCTAAAAACATTTATACATCATTCAATTTATGTATGTAACCATTGTGTTGTGTATAACTTACACATGACCATCATTACAAAAGCACTGAAGTGCAGGTGGTCCAAAAACTTCCAAAATCAATGTTCTCATGTGTGGAAGGTCCCTCCATACCCACATTCACAAAATTGACAATAACTAAATCATTGATTTTGCATCTGTGGGTAGTCCCTCCACACCATCATTAAAAGATGGCATTTCATTGAGAACCTCTTCTTGAAGACGTCTTATTTTCATTTCTAAGTCATCAAGCCATTCTGCATGCTTATCAACTCTTCTCCTCAACACTCTCTGCTCTTCCACAACTCTACCAAACTCTAAGTTCTCATCATTTGACTCAGGATTACTTTTCCCACCGTTAGTTTATGATTCCTTTATTTCATCATTGTCTAATTGTTCTTCAGAAGTGTTGCATTCCCACAATATCTTCAAAACGAAATACAATTTTACCAACGCTAATAAATCATATTAAGTAAATAACACAACAAATATAAGGATTATATCAAAAAATATGGAATTACCTCAGTTTGATGAAAAGTTAATTTTATTCTTTCCCTTCTATCTTTAATAACAACTGTTAAAACCTCGGAAAGTGTACCGAATCGTATCAAGTAATAATAAATGGTAAGACCAAGTATCTTTTCCCAAGAGACTCAAGCCTAAACAGTTATGTGATTTCTTGATTAAATAAGACTTGTAAACGAAATCATTGTGTTTATATTGTGAACAATAAACATGAATGCAAGTGTTGATCAATTGGATTGAAAGATGCAAAAGTGATTAATGTAAAATATGGAATGATCATGTTGTTGGGGTTTCTGACTTATCCTATCCACTCTCATGTATTTATGAATTCATCTTCTTCAATAATGTTAATGTCACTTTCTAATTTACCTTAAACTCGATGTCTTAGTGAAGAAAGCCTAATCCTAATTACTAGTTCACAATGTCTTGTCTCCCTAGCAATTAATCATGCATTACATTCGCACAAAAGCTTAAAGACAATCGATCCTCCTATTCCTATGTCTAGGTAATATTGCTTCCGGGAGAATTTCCCCAGTTCTAGATTTACCTATATGTGTATCGATAACATCAATGATCATGCAATTGAATGAGTTAAATAAAGCATGCATAGAGTATAGAGGAAAAACCCTAACAATTAATGAAGTACAACATATATAATCAAGAATCAATTCAATACACGTGAGTTTCAAAGGATTACATCGTTTCCCCAACAACAACGGAGGTTTAGTTCACCATAGACATGGTGAAACTAGATGAAAATAATGAAAAGAATGAAAGATAAAACCCTAAAAGATGAAGATCGGAGCTTCCGCATCCAAAATCCGCCTCCAGGGGTGAAAGGAGTGTAACTTCTCCTCTTTTTGTCCAAAGATATGAATCCTAGGTCAACTAAACCCTTATATAGTTTATTAAAAATACAGAAAATTGGCCCAAGCCCAAGTTAACCGTGCCCAGCGGTAGGAATTGCACTCAGCGGTAAGTGCGGCACTCAGAGTGACACTCAGCGATGGCGCTCAGGCATGAAACAGTGCACTTAACAACAGACTCTAATGCTCAGCGGTAGAAATGTCGCTCAGCAGTGACTGCGATACTTGGATTAGCCCTTAGCGATGGCGCTTAAGCGTTAGACAGAGAACTCAACAGCAAGCTTGGCGCTCAGCGGTGAAATGGCGCTTAGCGGTGGCTTCGATTCTTCTTTTGCGCAATTTTCCTTTCTTTCCTGAGTCCAACTCCTTACTACTTCAACTTCTTCATCCAATTCATCTTAATTCCTGCCAAAACAAGGAAAACCAAGCATAAAACTCATCCAACACTCTTATTTCCACAATTTAAGCAAAAGCACGATTTCAAGATAGTTTCTAAGTCATAAAGGGTGTTTTTAATGTCAAAATTAAGTATAAAAATAACGGTTTTACAGCCGTTATCAACAACCCAATGAAGAAATCGAGGATAAATACACCCTCCACCAACATGATACAAACTGATGCGTTCAACAACCCACAACTGTAAAGTTCATCACAACTGTAAAGTTCATCACAACTGTAAAGTTCATCACAACAGTTATAACTCTTTCAAAAAATATCATAATTTATTTCTTAACAATTAAATAAATGAACGTATAAACATACCTGCAAAACTGATGCACACCCAGCTATGTGTATAACTTCGTGGTAAGTTCTGCGATTGTATTTATCGCATGCCCGATTCAAACTACCGACTATCAAACCATATACAACATCACCCGAGTTGTATATATTTAGATCATTAATGTTATCTAGTTTACCAAAAGTGACACTGTTTATCACATTACTATTCCTAGGAAAATAAAATGCTCCAAAACCTAACAAAATATACAACCTACAAAACATGTCAACACTTTTTTTGGATTTAAATGTCTTATGCGTCATCTTTTCCATTATACTTAAAATTGTGATGTCCTCATCCATAAACAAGTCATTGACAATGCCACCAACATCATTCTCTAAATTAATACTCTCACTAACATTAGGTAAACCTAAAAAAACAAACTTCATCAACTCTAAAAGGCACTAAATTCTCCCTAATCCTAAACGCCTTATGAACCACGTCCCACCTACTAATTAACTCTAGAAGAATGGGGCTAGAAATAACCATATTGTCAACCATATCCACCAACCACTTGAAAGGTGTTGACTTTAAACGTTCCTTTTGAAAGGATGATAGGCAACCGTTCACTTGAAGTATATGTTGTGTCTGGACTCGATGCCTAACTCTAAGTGAGGCCTGCAAGTATAAATCAAACCATATGTTAGTTAATTGAATACAACAATGTGCATATTCAATATTAAATTAAAAAAATTACACCATACTTACCATTTCACTAACTTCTTTGTCCATATCACTATATCCTGCAAATTTATCGAAACAAAATAAAAGTCATTATATAATACTATGTATCTCACTTGACAGTCACATGTTCAAATTAATATATTGGTAAAATACAATGTATCTAACTAATGCATGCATAAAGTGGAACTGTGATATTAAAATGCTACCAACTACAACTCATTATAGAAAGCACTATGTATCCGTTACTTCTGCTTCTTTATTGAACATTGATATTCAATTTAAACACTTCTATTTTTATACATAAGCAATTCAGTTATTAACCAAATAAAGCTGACCATATGACCACTTACTGCACCAAAAAATTTTAATATTGATATTGAATTTAACAACTTCTACTATTGTACAAAACCTGATTTACAAATAACCACATAAGACTAACAAGATAACTAGTTATTACAGCTCATTACTCAACTAATGCATGCATAAAGTGGAACTGTGATATTAAAATACTACCAACTACAGCTCATTATACAAAGTACTATGTATCCGTGACTTGTGCTTGTTTAGGTTGATTGTTTAAGCATAAATGCAACAACATATCCAAATAGTTATAAGCTAAGCTCAAACAGAGGTGAATATGATAAACAACTCTCTTATTCACGTGCTATTTGTACCTGCTTCGTTTCTTAGAAATTGTTGTACGTTCCTTTTCTTTCCCTAGGTCATTCATATTAACCAATACAACTCTACATAAACTACATACGAGACTTATGGTGCAGATCAAACTACCAAACCAGGAACAATATGGAACGTGTAATAATAAAGTGGTTGGTTAGCTTTACAATTCAAATATGGCTTTTATAATCATGAAATTAGTTTAAATCCAAAACTTTGTTATCACTTTACTTTCAGTCAAAACAACAGATGCACAATCTATTTATTCCAAACAGATTACACCTCTCAAAAATACACCACACACAACAGTTATATCAATCTAATTTAAAATGACTTAGTTGGTACTTTCAAAGAACATACAAAAAAAGGGGTCCCTTGCATAGTTGTAGCCCACTCAATCCAATTTATTGTCCCCGTTTATAGTTTGTTTTAGGAAAATGCTTTGTGGACATGCATTGGGTTGTCCACATGATTCTGAGATGTAAATGTCTCTTTTTTACACAGTTAACACATGATTCTATTCTTAAAGTTATGTCTCTATTGTTATCTGAGAATGAGAATGTGGCACAATCTATTGTTAACACACTGAAACAATTTACATTCAACTTCTGTAAACTTAACACTACCACTGAAATATAATCCACTGGAATCAAGGCTGCTCATAATGTTAATCAATAATACCTAAACATAAAATATGAAATTTACTTCTCTAAATGAAATTTAAATTTTAAATAATAGGAACTTTCTTTCTATACTAATTGTTTGGCCAAATATTCTTTAAAAACAAACCAGGCCTTCAAAGTTCAAAAAAAACATCCACTCATTTGCCTAATACTACAGTTCGACTGTACTATTGTTACTTTACTGTAATCTCTCCCAAGCCTCCTTCACTCACACATACCATTATGTAATTCACCAAAAATCGGTTGGTCAAAACCATGGGTCAGTACATTGCTCATATTGTGGAGTTTAAATACTATTTCCAGCTTCATTGAGGTCAATAAAACGAATATATTATTAATACACAAAGTCATGTAAAATGTGATTTTTTTGTTGGTTGGTACCAGACAGAGTGTAACGCAGCAGAATAAATCTAGAGTAGTAGAAAGCATGTTCGGTCATCTTTTTAAAATAAATTGGTCTATTTTTAGAAAATCAATTTTCTTTCAGAAAATTTATCGAACAGTTGATATCCGTAAAAGATAAAAAATGTAGGGAATAGAAAATCACACGAGTAATTTTTATACTGGTTCGATTCAACAGAATCTACATTTAGTCGTTAATCACTATAAAAAGTGATTAACAGTTCCACTAAAAAGATGTTCCACAGATTACAACAAATAGTGAATAAAACAGATAAATAAACCTTCCTTCGATGAACGAACCGGAAGAACAACACTCTGCCAACTCGAAGAGAACCGCTCCGACTATCGACAAACGAAACGCGAGCTTCTCCTATTCATGAGACCAGGCAGAGCACCTTGCTAACTTGAAGAGAGCTTGCTCCGACTATCGACACACGACACGCGAGCCCCTCCTGTTCACGAGACAAAGCAAGGGAACTTGAACTATAGCTTCTGAGAACTTCCTCTGACAAACAGTATTCTGCAAGTGCTTCTGTTCAACAACTTCTCTTTTTGATCTTCACAAAAACCCAATATATAGCCATCTGTTCTGAATATCTAAGGTTAAGTCTCAACTGCCACAAATAATCGATTATTGTAAGTGATAATCGATTATTCAAGTTCGTTACAGGTTTTTCAAAAATGTGATAATCGATTATATGAGGTGATAATCGATTATTCCTGGATGACTTTGTGATAATCGATTATTGCCATCCCATAATCGATTATTGCAGTTAAAAATGCAAGTTTTACAAAGTTTACAAGACTTTCCTACTATATTTAATTTCTACAAATTGCTTTTAAATAATTCTAATATCTTCTTCAACTAAAACTTCTTGCAGCATTGATAACAGTTGAAAAACTGTTATTTTCATGCTTGAAATTGATACTAAAAGCAACCTTTAACACTTAGAAACTAGCTTGAAATCATGCTTTTATTCATATTTTCATAAATAAGAGAGCTGGACAGGTTTATGCTTGATTTCAGTGTTTTTGTGCAGGTTTTAAGGTGAATTTGGTGAAAGAAGTGAAGAAGGAGAGAGATGAGATCAGAAAAGACATCAAAAAGTGCAAAAGGAGAAGCCGCAACTGCCGCTCAGTGGCAGTTTACCGCTGAGCGACACTCAGAAGCTCACGGGGGATCCCTTGAGGGGCAAAATGGCCGCTGAGGGGAAGAAACCAACTCACGCACTTACCGCTGAGCGGTACTTTACCGCTGAGCGGCACACTTATGGTCTTGGGCCTAAATTTTCTGTAATTTTAGAATAGTATATAAGCTTTAGGACGTCCTAGGGTTTGTATCTTTGGCAGAAACGAAGCAAACACTCTCTCCTCCACCCCTTTGAAGGAGGATCTTGGATGCTCAGGCTACCTCTTCACCTTTCTAGGGTTTTATCTTTCATTCTTTCATTATTATTCATCTAGTTTCACCATGAATATGGTGAACTAAACCTTGTATTGTTGTTGGGGAATCAATGTAGTCTTGTGAAACTCTCATATATGGAATTTGTGTTTAAACATCTTATTTGAGATACATGCTTTCTTTGATCATTAGTTAGGGTTTTCCCTCTTTGCTCAATGCTTGCTTTGTTTAACTCATTCAATGCATGATTATTGATTTTGTCGATACGTGAACGTACGGGGAAGTCTAGATCCGGGGAATTTCTCCCAATAGTATATTGGTTGCCGTTAAGCTCCTGCGCTAAAAGAACTAATTATTAGGAATGCTAGGAATCGTATGAAATCGTAATTGGGGATAGGCCTTCTTGAAAGGTAATTTAGAGAGTGGCATTAACAATGATGAAAAGATTGTTGAATTCCTAATGTATATGAGAGTGGATAAGATGAAATTGATAACCCCAATAACATACTCATCCATATATTCCATTAAAGTGTTTGTATTTTGTTTTAGCCATTGATCAAATTCATGCATACATGTTTATTTTCTGTTTTGCATATTAAAATCCACTTATTTCGTTCTTAAGTCTTAAATAATCAACGAATCACATAACTAAACTAGGCCGTGAGTCCTTTGGGAGAACGATACTTGGTCTTACCGAGTTTATTACTTGAAACGATTCGGTCACACTTGTCGATTGTTCAACAAGTTTGTGGCGCCGTATTTTGGAGTTCATAAATTTGTCATCAAGTTTTTGGCGCCGTTGCCGGGGACTCGTGGTTTAACTGGTTAATTTGTGTGATTATTGATTATCTTTGACTTTAATTTTGAATTTCTGTTTTTATTTTTTCTGTTTTTATTTTATTTTATTTTAATTTATTTTATTTCATTTTATTTTATTTTATTCTCTGAATCTTATATCTTCTCCTATATCTTTTTGTGCTAACCAAATATTCTAGGGTTTTGTGTTCTTGTGTATGCAGGAGACAATTCGAACTAGGAGCAAGATAACTGCAGAACCTCTTCTTGAAGGTTTAGACGAGAGTAGACGGAGGAGAAGAATCCGAACATCTAGAGAACTTTTCCCTCCTCCGGAAACTCTGTTGCAACCATCACCACAAGGTTCTGACCATAGCACAGAAAATATGGAGAACAATAATATCATAAGAACTCTTGCTGATTACACCAATACAGCTGGACCTCAGCACTTTAACAGTATAGCTAGACCTAGAGTCAATGCAGCTAACATGGAGGTCAAACCAGCATTGATCCAACTGGTGAAGAGCAATCAATTCAATGGGTTATCTCATGAAAGCCCATATGAGCACCTCACTACATTTAATGAGATCTGCAACACAGTGAAAATCAATGGGGTGCCAGATGAAGTGATCAAACTTAGCTTGTTTCCTTTCTCATTAGGAGGCAATGCTAAGCTTTGGTTAAATTCTTTTCCAGAGGGAAGTTTCACAGAGTGGGAAGCAGTGGTAACCAAGTTTCTAAATAAATACTTCCCACAATCAAAGGTGAACAAAGGCAAGCAAGAGATTTCTTCATTCAGGCAGGGCATGGAAGAATCACTGGGTCATGCATGGGATAGATACAAAAGCTTGCTACGAAAAACACCCACGCATGGATTCGATGAAGTGGAAGTAGTCCTTACCTTCCTTGGAGGTCTTGGTTCACAAACCAAGATGATGCTTGATGCCTCAGCAAGAGGAAACATTAAATGGAAAACTCCAGAGGAAGCAACAGAAATTATTGAAAATGTGGCTATTAGTGACAACGAACTTAATATTGAAAGAGGATATCTTAGTCAGAAGGAGTTGTTACAATCAAATGATGCTTTGCTTATTCAAAATAGAATTATCTCTCAACAGTTGGAAGAAGTAATTATGAAGCTTTCTCAAATACCACAAGAAATACAACAGGTCTGAATGGTTCAAGGGCAACAGCAAAAATGGCAAATGCAATCTACTCCATTTGAGAAGACAACAAAACTTGACGAGACTTTCCAAAGATTCTTGAAGACGAATGCATCTTATTGTCAGAATGTGGATGCTGCATTTAAAAATATGGAGATCTATGTTGAGCGAATAGTTGACAAGATGAAACATGATAATCTCATAAAGGAGTGTAAAACTGTTGTGACCAGAAGTGGTAAAGTGTTAGAGGAGAGAAAAAAAGAAAAAGAGGAGAAAGAAAATGAGAGTGAGAGTGAAAAAGAAACATGTGAGTGGAAAGAAAGGGTTGAGAGAGAGAAAAAGAAAAAAGAAGAAGATGAGAGGAGAGAAAAAAAAGAGAGAGAAGAGAGAGAGGAGAGACAAAAAGAAAAAGAGGGTGAAAAGCCACTTCCTTATCCAAAGAGTTATTCAAGGAAGGAGAAAGAAAAGCAGTTGGAAAGATTCATGGAGTTGTTTAAGAAGCTGGAGATCACTATACCATTCTCTGAAGCATTGCAACAGATGCCGGCATTGCAACAGATGCCAGCATATGCAAAGTTTTTGAAGGAACTTCTTACAAAGAAAAACAAGTACATTGAAAAGGAAACTATCAATGTACAGGGTAACTGCAGTGCAATCATACAGAAACTACCTCCTAAACTTAAAGATCCAGGAAGCTTCACTATTCCATGCACCATAGGAGATTTGAAAGTTGGAAGAGCATTGATTGATTTAGGAGCTAGCATTAATTTAATGCCGCTATCCATGTGCAGAACAATTCAGGGTTTGGAAATCAAACCGACCAGAATGGCTCTTCAACTGGCGGACAGGTCTCTTAAATATCCATATGGAGTGGTTGAAGATGTTCTAGTGAAGGTTGATAAATTTATATTCCCAGTGGATTTTATTGTGATGGAGATGGAAGGAAATAGTGATGTTCCTCTTATTCTTGGGAGACCTTTTATGAAGACTGTTAGAGTTTTAATTGATGTAAAAAATGGTAAGCTTAAATTGAGAGTTGATGATGAAGAAGTCACTTTTGACGTATCCAAGGCCATGACATATCCAAATGATGACAAAGCATGTTTTCAATTTGATGAACTTGATGAAGTTTGTATGGTGCAAGAAAGGATGGTGCGAAATATTTCTCCATTAGAGAAAACTCTCATTGATGCTTGTGAAGATTTAGATGAAGAAGAAGAGAAATTAATTGATGAATGTCTTATGGACTTGGAAACATTGAAAAAGAGTCCAGTGGAAGATCCAATCTTTGAAATAATTGATAAGGAAGAAGAAGTCAAAGCAAAGACGCCAGAATTAAAAAGATTGCCATCACATTTGAAATATGTTTTTCTAGAAGAAGATGGAACAAAGCCAGTCATCATCAATAACTCTTTATCTCTACAAGAAGAAGAGCAGTTGATAGAAATTTTGAAAGCCAACAAAGAAGCAATTGGGTGGTCAATATCAGATCTTAAAGGTATTAGCCCAACTTATTGCATGCACAAGATTTTTATGGAAGAAGATTATAAACCAAGTGCTCAACCACAGAGAAGGTTAAATCCTGTTATGAAGGAAGTGGTTAGAAAAGAAGTGTTGAAACTGCTAGAAGCTGGTATCATTTATCCAATCTCTGATAGTGAATGGGTGAGTCCAGTACAGGTGGTTCCAAAGAAAGGTGGGATGACAGTAATTCATAATGATAAAAATGAACTTATTCCTACTCGTACAGTTACTGGCTGGCGTATGTGCATTGATTACAGGAAGCTGAATAAAGCTACTAGAAAGGATCATTTTCCTCTTCCTTTCATGGACCAGATGTTAGAAAGATTATCAGGTCAAGCTTTCTATTGTTTTCTAGATGGATATTCTGGATACAATCAAATTGTGGTAGATCCAAAAGACCAAGAGAAGACGACTTTTACTTGTCCTTTTGGTATCTTTGCATATAGAAAGATGCCATTTGGATTATGTAATGCTCCAGCCACATTTCAAAGGTGTATGCAGGCAATTTTTGCAGATCTCTTAGAAAAATGTATTGAAGTGTTCGTGGATGATTTCTCAGTTTTTGGAAATTCTTTCCAAAGATGTTTGGCTAATTTGAACACTGTTCTCAAAAGATGTGTTCAGACAAATCTTGTTCTTAATTGGGAGAAATGTCATTTCATGGTAACTGAAGGAATTGTGTTGGGGCATAAAATCTCTGCTAAAGGAATTGAGGTAGATAAAGCTAAAGTAGAAGTCATTGAGAAACTGCCTCCACCAACAAATGTAAGGGGGATTAGGAGTTTTCTCGGTCATGCTGGGTTTTATAGAAGATTCATCAAAGATTTCTCAAAAATTGCTAAACCATTGAGTAATCTTTTGATGAAGGATGCTCCTTTTGTGATGAATGAAGACTGTTTGAAAGCTTTTGACACATTGAAGAATAAATTAGTGTCAGCTCCAGTAATTGTAGCGCCAGATTGGAATCAAAATTTTGAATTAATGTGTGATGCAAGTGATTATGCAATAGGAGTTGTTCTTGGCCAGCGAAAAGAACAAAAGTTTCATCCAATTTATTATGCTAGCAAGGTTCTGAATGATGCTCAACTGAATTATGCTACCACAGAAAAAGAATTCCTGGCTATTGTGTATGCTTTAGAGAAATTTCGACCTTATCTTATTGGATCTAAGGTGACTGTCTATACAGATCATGCAGCTATCAAATATTTGTTGACAAAGCCAGATTCTAAGCCATGTCTGATTAGATGGGTACTACTGTTGCAAGAATTTGATGTAGAAATTCGTGATAAGAAAGGAAGTGAGAACTTGATTGCTGATCATTTGTCACGGTTAGTTAACAATGAGGTCACTAGCAAGGAATTCGAAATCTGGGAATCTTTTTCAGATGAAACACTTATGTATATTCAGCAAAGGCCCTGGTTTGCTGATATGGCTAATTTCAAAGCTGCAAGGGTCATGCCAGAAGACTTAACTTGGCAACAAAGAAAAAAAAATTTGCATGATGCCAAGCAGTTTGTTTGGGATGATCCTTATTTGTTCAAGATTGGAGCAGATAATCTTCTGAGGAGATGTGTGACAAATGAAGAAGCAGAAGGAATTCTCTGGCATTGTCATGATTCACCTTATGGAGGACATTTTAATGGAGAAAGAACAACAGCAAAAGTCCTTCAATCAGGATTTTATTGGCCAACTTTATTTGGAGATGCCCATAATCATGCCAGAAATTGTGATAAATGTCAAAGAGCAGGGACGATCACTAAACATCATGAGATGCCATTACAAGGCATTTTAGAGGTTGAGGTTTTTGATTGCTGGGGTATTGACTTTGTTGGACCCTTTCCTCCATCTTTCAACAATGAATATATTCTGGTAGCAGTGGATTATGTGAGTAAATGGGTGGAAGCATTAGCTTGTCCTAAAAATGATGCTAGCATGGTAATTAAATTCTTGAAGAAGCAGATATTCTCACGTTTTGGCACTCCAAGAGTGTTGATTAGTGATGGAGGATCTCATTTTTGCAATTATCAGCTAGAAAAAGTACTCAAACACTATGGAGTGAAACATAAGGTAGCTACACCTTATCATCCACAAACCAATGGACAATCTGAGGTGTCTAACACGGAGATAAAAAGGATCCTGGAAAAAACAGTGACTTCATCAAGAAAGGATTGGTCTCTCAAATTGGATGATGCTCTTTGGGCTTATAGGACGGCAATGAAGACGTCTATGGGATTATCACCATTTCAATTAGTCTATGGGAAAGCATGTCATTTGCCAGTAGAATTGGAGCATAGAGCGTTATGGGCTTTGAAATTCTTGAATTTTGATCCTTATGAAACTCAATGCACACGCAGAAGGCAGATTTTGGAGCTTGAAGAAATGCGATTACATGCATATGATTCATCCAAGGCTTACAAAGACAAGATCAAATTTTATCATGATAGGAAGTTGGTGAATAGAGTTTTCAATCCAGGACAACAGGTACTATTGTTCAATTCAAGATTGAAGATATTTCCTGGGAAGCTGAAGTCAAAATGGTCAGGACCATTTGTGATAAAAGAAGTGCATCCGCATGGAGCAATTGAAATATTTAATCCAGCTGCTGATGATCCACAGAAAAGTTGGGTGGTGAATGGGCAACGTCTCAAGCCCTATCTAGGGGGAGAGGTGCAACAATTGTCCACAATGATGCTGTTGGTTGATCCTTGAAAGTTTGGGTCAGGCTCGTGACATTAAACAAGCGCTTACTGGGAGGCAACCCAGTGTTCTGTACGTATTTATTTTTGTTTTAGACTAGGGTTGATGTACTATATTAGAAACCTAGTTTGTTATGATGGTTTGCTATTGACTGTGATTGTGTGATAAGTAATGCTTGATGATGATTATTGATTGATTGATGTTGAGATAGATGTGCACATTAAATGCTTATACAGGTGATTCACAAGCTTTGTGAACAAATGCAGGATATTATGATTGTGATTGTGAGATTAAGCAGGATGTGTATGTCAAATGTGAATGAGCCTATTTGTGAGGTTTTGAGATCCGAAGTTTTTATTGATTGAATGCTTTTACTTTGAAAGCAGGAATGATTTAGCCCAGGTTTTCTATGCTTGAATCAATTGCTTGTTTTGCATCATATGATCAAGGCCGTTTGTTGGAACCCTTTTTATTGGCCAAATTCATGAAGTTAGCCCACTAAAAGAGAACACTTTGTGTTCTATCCTTTGAACCCTTAGCCTTGAACATAAATTGAAAACCCTTGTTGAAAAGCTTTACCTTGAGTTAAGTAGAAAATCTTTTGTGGTATTGTTAAATGTTCAAGTTTGGGGTTGTTGGGAAAGCATGAAAAGGAAAAAGGAAAAGCATTGAGCTAAAAGTTAAGAATAAGAATGTGAAAAGAAAAGAAAAAGAGAAAGAAAAGAAAAGAAAAAGCAAAGCTCAATGTGAAGACAAGTTGGGAAAAATAAGAATAATTGTGTTGTTATGATTCTCTTAACTCAAGGATTTTGTGATCCAGAAAAACCAATTTTCTTGATTAGCCCAGCCACGTTATAAGCCATTGAAAAGTCCTTGTGATGATGCATGCTTGTAAATGTTTTGATTGTGGTTAAATGAAAGGCAAAGTTGATTCATGTGACATTGTGATAGTGGAGTGAATGAGTGATTACCTCTTATACACTTGTGTGTGAGTGAAACACTTTACCTGGTGAGGAAGTATTCCATGAGCACATGAACATCCATGCTTAATTGATTGATCAGTCATGAAAAATAGCATTTGTTTGATATTAACTGACTTTGTGAACACTAAAGCATGTGCACATCTTGATTGAAATCTTGGTCAAAAGTTTGATTGAAGTCTTTGCTTATCTTGAAAAGAAATTTTTGAATGAGTGAACCATCATATGAATTGGTAGAAGATTGAGTTACATCTTGTTTGCTTGAGGACAAGCAAAGTTCTAAGTTTGGGGTTGTGATAACAGTTGAAAAACTGTTATTTTCATGCTTGAAATTGATACTAAAAGCAACCTTTAACACTTAGAAACTAGCTTGAAATCATGCTTTTATTCATATTTTCAGAAATAAGAGAGCTGGACAGGTTTATGCTTGATTTCAGTGTTTTTGTGCAGGTTTTAAGGTGAATTTGGTGAAAGAAGTGAAGAAGGAGAGAGATGAAATCAGAAAAGACATAAAAAAGTGCAAAAGGAGAAGCCCCAACTGCCGCAACTGCCGCTCAGCGGCAGTTTACCGCTCAGCGGCACTCAGAAGCTCACGGGGGATCCGCTGAGGGGCAAAATGGCCGCTGAGGGGAAGAAACCAACTCACGCACTTACCGCTGAGCGGCACACTTATGGGCTTGGGCCTAAATTTTCTTTAATTTTAGAATAGTATATAAGCTTTAGTACGTCCTAGGGTTTGTATCTTTGGCAGAAACGAAGCAAACACTCTCTCTTCCACCCCTTTGAAGGAGGATCTTGGATGCTCAGGCTACCTCTTCACCTTTCTAGGGTTTTATCTTTCATTCTTTCATTATTATTCATCTAGTTTCACCATGAATATGGTGAACTAAACCTTGTATTGTTGTTGGGGAATCAATGTAGTCTTGTGAAACTCTCATATATGGAATTTGTTTTTACATCTTATATTTAAGACCTATGCTTTCTTTCATCATTAGTTAGGGTTTTTCCTCTTTGCTCAATGCTTGCTTTGTTTAACTCATTCAATGCATGATTATTGATTTTGTCGATACGGGAACGTACGGGGAAGTCTAGATTCGGGGAATTTCTCCCAATAGTATATTGGTTGCCGTTAAGCTCCTGCACTAAAAGAACTAATTATTAGGAATGCTAGGAATCGTATGAACTCGTAACTAGGGATAGGCCTTCTTGCAAGGTAATTTAGAGAGTGGCATTAACAATGATGAAAAGAATGTTGGATTCCTAAAGTATATGAGAGTGGATAAGATGAAATTGATAACCCCAACAACATACTCATCCATATATTCCATTGAAGTGTTTGTATTTTGTTTTAGCCATTGATCAAATTCATGCATACATGTTTATTTTCTGTTTTGCATATTAAACTCCACTTATTTCGTTCTTAAGTCTTAAATAATCAACAAATCACATAACTAAACTAGGCCGTGAGTCCTTTGGGAGAACGATACTTGGTCTTACCGAGTTTATTACTTGAAACGATTCGGTCACACTTGCCGATTGTTAAACAAGTTTGTGGCGCCGTTTTTCGGTGTTCATAAATTTGTCATCAAGCATCATCAAAACAATTTTCTTCAAGATTTACCAATACTCCTTATTGGTAACATTTTTTAGTAATTGAACTTATTTTATCATACATAACACTAACAGTTATATATATTATAACTATTTCTAATTTATTTTGGGTGAATCTAAATTTTGCATCAACCAAGGTTCCCTTGTAAAGCAACCCAGACCCACCTTGGCCAATGAAGTTCTTAGATGAAAAATTATAAGTCACTTTCTGAAGCTCCCCAATTTTTAACGAAATGGACCCCGTAGTACGCCTCAATCCTCAGGGTCAAAATCAAACTCAAAACTCTCAACCTTTTTACTCATGTGCTTCCTGTCACACCAGACATAAAGCTCCAACACAAAAGTCTTAAAGAGTAGTAATAGGTTGACACGTCACCAGCAAAGCAACCCCACCTCTAACAGAGAACACATGACCAACAAAGCAACCCCGCCTCCTGTCAACCCAAAAATAAGAGCTTGGTCCCCCACAACCCCACGTCAATAAACAGATATGGTCAAATATCACATGCAAGTTGTCTACAAATACCGACAAAAACTACACAACCTAAGAGAGAGAAAAAAATCAAAACCCCTACCTCAAAGCCGCACACGACAGACGCGAGAGAAATCGAGACGCCAACCGGAATCCTCCATAACCCTCAACTTCACAACCACGAATAACCTCCACAATAAACGATTGAAGTGTCTCAGATACAGAAATGGGAAGCAATGAAGAGTGATGGAATTCGGGTTTTCAAACAAAACCTAAATGGGGATTTCGATTGTGAACCGAAATAAGAAACAAACCCCAGTAGGTGTTTTTCCACTTTTACACTCCATCAGTTTGCAATTTTTTTTTAAAAAAGCTAACCTGGACCGTGTCAAATGAGTGTAACTGACACGTAGGCGTGTCAACCTATTACTACTCTAATTTTTATTTTGTGTAGAGTGACGTACATGTGAATAAGATTCTAAATAAAAAAATGGCGTGGAAGTTTTGATATGAAAGAAAACGTGAAAAAGAAAAGACCGTCAAACTTCTTTTTAAATAGGAAAATAAAATGAAAATGCTACACGATAAACTATCATTGGAAATATTTTTAAGTGCAAAGAAATGAGTGTGTAAATAGAGAAATAAGTGTGTGATTAAAAATAGGCTTACTAACCTAAAAAATCAACCAATTTAATTACTTTTTGAATAAATTTCTATTTATAGTTCCTTTTATTATTTTTCTTTTTTCTTTTTATTTTGTCTTACTTTAAGTTTTAAATTTTTTAATTTTGTAAATCTTTAATTTTTTTTATTTTGTAAATTTTTTTATTTTCAAATTGCTTAATATTTTTTCGTTTTCCTTATATTATTAGTAATATTTGTAAGAAAAAAATATTTAAATACATATATATTAAAAAAAACCATCCAAATGAAATTAGGTGTTGACGATTCTCCTTTGTACTTATATTTTATGAGATAATAGTGAGATGTCAAAGTGAGTTGTAATAGACCAGTGATAGTTTGTTAGCTTGCCAAAACAAGATAAATTATTAGAATATTCAACTCACTAGTCCATTTTGGCTTGCCTCTTATAGGTTGTTTCACCTTGCATCTCCAATCATTTCACCATGCACCTCCAATTTTTTTTTAAAATTTCAAAATTGTCCTTTGCAATTCAAAAAACCCTACACCCCACCTTTTGTGTTTCATCAAATTTCGAATCTAATGAAGGATTTTTTTCTTCATCGAATTTTGAAATCTGATGAAGGACTTTTTTTCTTCATCAGATTTTGAAATCTAATGAAGGATTTTTTTTACTTTATCGAATCCTTCACCGAATTTTGAAATTTGATGAAGACAAATGTAACCTTTAAGGTTATTTTTGGAGATTAGAGGTGCATGATAAAATGTTTGGAGATGCAAGGTGAAACAACCCCTCACATAACCTATCAAATTAGTGGACGAAAGGTGGGTCAGTCTATCCTTATCCTGTTTATTTTTTCATTTTTTATTTTTTAAATTTAAAAATAATTAGAAAGATTAAATTTTTATGTTATATTTTTGTAAAGATGTAAATATACAATATCATTCTCATCTTAACACTTACAAATTAAGTTTCAATATTAATTATAAGCCTTAATACCATTATTGGTCCCAATTTTTGTCAGCTTTGTTCGAAATGTTCCTCATTTTTTTTAATGTTCAATGTAGTCCTAAAGGTTATAATTTGTGTTCAATTTAGTCCTTTTTGCAAACGCCGTTTAAATGATAACATTCAAATGTCCAACTGTGCAATCAGTGAAAGACGTGGACACTTTAATCGTGCCACCACCATCGGTGTTCATCTTCTCCGTCCAGCAACCACCTAGAAACACCACTAGGACAATCTTCCCCTTCCTTCATCATGGATCTCCATCAACGCCACTGCCTCTCCTTCTCAAGCCATCACCATGGTGGCCCAACAGTCAACCACAACTAACCTCGCATCAGGCCACACCACGAGAACAACCTCCAAAATCGCCGCCATCAACCATCCAGAGCTTCTTCTTCCCAGGACAAGCGGCTCCATTCAAACTCTACTACGAGGGCAAATTCCACCACCACGCAAACTTCACTTAGACGCCGCCAATGCCGCACCGTCATCATCTCCTCCATCGCGCCTCCACCATCTTCGTAAACCTGCAGAAAACCCAAATCGCCACTATGGCGAGCTACAATCGCAAACCAGAATCGTGACAAAAATTCTTGCACCGCTCAAACCTCCATGACTGCCGCGAAAACCACCTAGGCTACCACCACCTTCGCACCCTTAACCCTAATCGCAGCAGCCTACGAGAACCCACCTGCACAAAAATCGTGCTTGGAGTAAAGTTCCAGCGTCGTTTTTGCTCCGCGTGACATAGAAGCCTTTTCCCCCTTGCATTCAAAAACCCTAATTTTTTGGATAGGGAAGGGGCTGCCACGTGGCAGTCCCTCATTGGCTGTGTCATGTTTTAATCAAGGTAGGTCAACAGTTAAATGGCATGTCATTCATTGATTGCACAACTAGACATTTGGCCGTTAACGATTTAAATGGCGTTTGCAAAAAGGACTAAATTGAATACAAATTTTGATATTTAGGACTACATTGAATATTTTTAAAAAATTAGGACAATTTCGAATAAAGCTAACAAAATTTGGGACCAACAATGGTATTAAGCCTAATTATAATAAAGTAATTTAACACTTAAATGTAATAATTAGTTTAATTTATCTAATAAAAGTATATTTTAATCAATAAAAAGTTTAAAAAATACTTGTGAGATTAAATATTTATTTATAATAATTATATATATTTTTATATCCCAAACTTGGAGAGTAACTAAAAGGCCTTAAAACTTAAAAAATTTCGCAATCATAATTAAAATCTTGAAATTAATCTAACATAATTGAAAATACCGAGTTAATAATCATTCTAAAGTGTAATTTTTGAAATACATAACTCAATAAAACTTCTTTTAAAAGGAAATAACAAAATGGAAAAGATTTGAAGCCTGCAGAGGAGGAATTAAGGGATGTTTCTGGTGAGAAGCAAGCACTAGGCATGTGATAGGCTGTCGTTGAAGCTATCAAATTAATACTACTTTTCAAGGCAACTTCAGTATTGCCAAGTAGTATTCAAGAAGGTAGATAGGGCTAAAGTAACCCTGAGTCGTCTCCCAACGAACACGAAATTGCTTTTGAATATCTGACTCTTATGTTATGCAATGCTTATGAATAAAAATGATGTTTGGAGAATGTTTAAAGAACAATTAATAAACTTAAAAACAGTTACGATGAAATAGGCTAATTCCACTGCTTTTCCAAGATAGATTCATCATCGGTTATTCACGGATAATTGTTCAATTGATTATTGTTTAAGTTTCAAATTAATTAAAGTACATTCTTAATTAATTTGAGGGCAATCATGCATTTAACCAAAGTAAATTCTCAATCAAATGCAAAACCTTTCTAGATTATTCACAATAAATTCAACCAAAGTACATTCTCAATCAAATTCTATTGTGTTTAATCATATCTATTCTTAAATCTCCTAACCAAATTAAAAGCTAATCAATCAAAGTAAATTCTCAATTGATTATAGTTGAAATTATTACTAATCAATCAAAGTACATTCTCAATTGAAAGTAAAAACCATTTAATCATATGAAAGTTTCTAAATTAAATCAAAGTAGATTCTCAATTAAACCTAGAAACCCTAGAACTCATATAATCAATATGCATGTAGATTCAAACACATTATGATGGAAAAATCTTTGCTTTTAATTTGATAGAGAGATGAAAGACATAGAGAGAACAACTTAAATCAATAATCAAAATAAACAATTGCATTAACTCAATCTAACCTCAGAATCCATAATGGAGTTACAGCAGAATTAGCCCTAGATGCTTAGCTCTCCATGAATGGAGTTGAATACAAGATGAAAGAAAAGTGAGAGGAGTATGAAAGAATGAATGTATGAAGTGAAGTCCCCTTTTCTGCCTCCCTTGGGTCTCTTTATATAGGCTTGATTGGGCTTGGACTTTGAATAGTTTGTTGATAAGATATTTTCTGTTGATATATTATATCTTTCAAATATTCATTAGATTAAATCAGTTTCAAAGAATATTTGATAGATATTAACTTAATTATCTTATATCCTATATCTTCCAAATAACTAAAAGATTTAGATAATGATAAAATTATTTGGAAGATATTTTCTGTTGATATTCCCAAATTAAATTCAACAACTGAATTTTATCTTTTAGATTTTCTGACTTTCCAAAATTGCACAAATACCCTGAAATTTCCTCTATCTGCACTTTAGCCCCTTCTGAATTTTCCAAATAAAATCTGACTTTGGGCCTTGAATTGCCATTTGGACCAATAAAACTTATATTCTCAGCTGCACAAATAAACATTAGAAAATCCAAGAATAATTTATGCATTAAAACTCACTTTTTACGTCTCTCTATTTTCCAAAGCCAATAATTCCAATCATCACAAATTCACTTAAAATAAACCATTTAAACACAATTATCCCATCAAAATTTTAATTTTCAAACATAAATGTGGGCATAAATATGCACTCATCAGCATGTCTAGGAAAAACTCGTTTAGTTATTTGCTTCTCCACCTACCTAGAATCGCATCTCTTCCAAAGGTCTTGTTTAACATATCAGAAGAAGATGGCGACAATCATGCCAGTTAGTTGTTCTCTTATTCCGACTTTCACATTTGGAAAGTACGGGAGTATGTTGTGTCTTTGTAGCAGTGCAGGTTTAATTTCTACCCTAAGAACCACTGGGATTTGGAAAAGTTGTTTTAACGAAGAATCCAAGTAGTGCCCATGTAAAAAAATTGTCAAGTAGATGTTTTAGCTCTGTATTTGTTTTTTGAATCAGGCTATTATTCATGGTTGGTATCCCTGTCTTTCTATGTAATGTAAGCTTGAGTTGATACTATCGCACTAGCAATCCCAGTCTGTAAATTCAAAATACTGGTCTCATTATACATCAGTCTCTGGAGTTTCTGGCTTTTCAAATTCTTTACCATGGATTTTGTTTGGCACTATCATTCATTTGTGATTCTTTAGTGCAAACGGGTATCAGAAAATTAAATGAACAAGGATCAAACAACTTTATAACCTAGGGCAGATTCTTTAAACACAAAATAAGTATTTCTGTAATAAAGTATATTTTTAAATCACTATTTTTGGAATAGAATTTGCCTATTTATATAGGCGAAATATTATATATTTTAAAAATAAGCATATTTGATAAGCACCAATGAATAAAAAGGTGCTCATTTTATTAAAAAAATTGTTTTTTAAACAAGCCCTAAATCGAGGGATTACAATTTGGCACTAAATTAAGTTTAACAGGAATGACATCAGTTTTGTTTTAATTGGTTGAAATATGATTGTCCCGAAAATTTTAAATTAAAATAATTAATGTGTTCAAATTTAACTTGTTCTTGTTCTATTGAAGGTATTGGTTTCAATATTAGGCCCACTAAGAGGTGATTCATCCACATATAGTTTTGGACTTGCTAAGCAACACATAGAAGAAACACAAAAAGACTTTCAAAAACTCAATTTGATTTCAAAACACTCATACCACCTCTTATTCATGATATTTTTGCAGTGACCATTCAAACTTTATTTGTAAATGTAAGACTTGAATTTCCAGCTGAGTATTGGCACACCTTATTCTTATTTGTATTATACGCCGCTTGGCTATGCTTGGACGGTGAGGATCGGTGAGGATTATTCTAAAATGTGTTGTTCTGACCGGTTGGGCAAGTGAATAGGACAATCAATTGGTGTCCACTTCGAAATCTATAAATACGAGTTTGAGGTAAGGAGGTAGGTGATTGTATTTATTATGAAATTAAGACATTACTATAATAATCGATCGGTTTAATTACTGACTTGAGCGTCAGAATGTCTTTGGCAAGTACATGTCGCACAGTTTGGAGTTGAAGTACCAAGGACTTAGGAGAACTCGGCTAGGAAGATCTAGATTAACACAGGGGGATTTGGAGAAAAGTGTGAAGGAGTGTTTGATAGTGATCCTCGACCCCATACCCAAAACATTTTGCATCCACCTTAGGACTGAAGGATTAAGATGTAAATCTAATGGTGACTATAAGAAACATGAATTCAGAAGACCTGACCGAGATTATTAGAGCACTGCAACAACAAATGTTGGAAATTAAACAACTCTATGAAGGAGAGCCGGTCACCCTGAGGGCCAAGAATACAGTCAGGGCCGCTAGGGAGAAAGTAGCTGAGGACGAGGATAGGATCGTCTAGGTTGACCAAACTGCCTATCCTTTTATCGTGACTGAAACTGACCAACTTGTGGGCATTATACTCAGGAACAACTCTTTAAGAATCATGCAGGAGAAAAACACGTTAGCTAGTAAGGAGCTTCATTCCGCCTGAACGGAGCATACACTTGGGATGTTGTCGTTTGTCCTTGCAATCATGAAAGCACACATTTTTGAACAATTTGTTTCTCCTACTTTCAAGATGTACGAAGAGACAACAGATCCCGAGAAACACCTCAAGATGTTTGTTAATCAAATGACGTTTCACACGGCTAGTGAGATCATCTAGTGTAGGGCCTTCTCCCTATCACTTAAGAGAGAGGCCCTAGAGTGGTTTAACTCTTTACCACCTAATTTAGTAGAAAATTTCTCTAACATACAAAGTTTGTTTGGTCAGTAGTTTGCGGATAGCCGTGATAAGGCTTAACTACCTTAACTCTAATGAGCCTAAAGCAAGATAAAGAGGATTCCCTGAAAACTTTCATGGACTGCTATAAAAAGATCGTTCTGCAGACAAAGAATATTCACCCCGAATTCGGCCTCCAACACGTCGTTACGACTCTAAAACCCAGGCCCTTTGCGAACAGCTTATGTTGCAAGCCGCCAAAGACTATGGAGGAGTTGAGGGAGGGAGCAACAAAAGATATAAGGGTGGAGGAGGTGCGGGAGTTTAGGAGAAAGCATAACCAAGATGTTGTAGGGGAGAAGAAGGAGGGGAAGAAGTAAAACTAGGGCAGCGAGAAGACCCACCCCTCTAGGGGAAGATGACAATAAATGATGATTGTGATTGTGAAATTAAGCAGGATGTGTATGTCAAATGTGAACGAGCTTATATGTGAGGTTTTGAGCTCCAGAGTTGTTATTGTTAAATGCTATTACTTTGAAAGCACGAATGACTTTGCCCAGGTTTTCTATGATTGAATCAATTGCTTGTTTTGCATCATATGATCAAGGCCGTTTGTTGGAACCCTTTTTATTGGCCAAATTCATAAAGTTAGCCCACTAAAAGAGAACACTTATTGTTCTATCCTTTGAACCCTTAGCCTTGAACATACACTGAAACTCTTGATTGAAAATTTTTACCTTGACTTAGTAGAAGATCTTGTGTGGTATTGTTAAATGTTCAAGTTTGGGGTTGTTGGGAAAACATGAAAAAGGAAAAGCATTGAGCTGAGAGCCAAAAAGGAAGTATAGGCAAAGAAAAAGAAAAGAAAAGAAAAAGAAGTAAAGCTCAATGCAAATGCAAAGACAAGTTGGGAAAAATAAGAATAATTGTGTGTTATGATTCTCTTAACTCAAGGATTTTGCGATCCAGAAAAACCAATTTTCTTGTTAGCCCAGCCACATTATAAGCCATTGAAAAGTCCTTGTGATGATGCATGCTTGTGAATGTTTTTGATTGTGGTAAAATGAAAGGCAAAGTTGATTCATGTGACATTGTGATAGTAGAATGAATGAGTGATTACCTTTTATACATTTGTGTGTTGAGTGAAACACTTTACCTAGTGAGGAAATATTCCATTAGCACATGAACATCCATGCTTAATTGATTGGTCATTCATGAAAAAGAGCATTTGTTGGGTATTAACTGACTTTGTGAAACACTAAAGCATGTGCACATCTTGATTGAACTCTTGGTCATAAGTTTGATTGAAGTTTTTACTTATCTAAAAAGAGGATTTTTGAATGAGTGAACCATCATATGAATTGGTTGAAGATTGAGTTATATCTTGTTTGCTTGAGGACAAGCAAAGTTCTAAGTTTGGGGTTGTGATAACAGTTGAAAAACTGTTATTTTCATGCTTAAAATTGATACTAAAAGCAACCTTTATACTTAGAAACTAGCTTGAAATCATGCTTTTCTTCATACTTTCAGAAATAAGAGAGCTGGACAGGTTTATGCTTGATTTCAGTGTTTTTGTGCAGGTTTTAAGGTGAATTTAGTGAAAGAAGTGAAGAAGGAGAGAGATGAAATCAGAAAAGACATCAAAAAGTGCAAAAGGAGAAGTCGAAGTCACCGCTCAGCGGCAGTTTACCGCTGAGCGGCACTTAGGAGCTTGCGGGAGGTCCGCTGAGGGGCAAAATGGCCGCTAAGGGGAAGAAACGACTCACACACTTACCGCTGAGTGGTACTTTACCGCTGAGCGGCACTTTTATGGGCTTGGACCTAATTTTCTGTAATTTACGAATAATATATAAGCTTTAGGGTTTCCTAGAGTTAGGTATCTTTGGCAGGAACGAAGCAAACACTCTCTCTTCCACCCTTTTGAAGGAGGATCTTGGATGCTCAGGCTTCCTCTTCACCTTTCTAGGGTTTTATCTTTCATTCTTTCATTGTTATTCATCTAGGTTCACCATGAATATGGTGAACTAAACTCTGTATGTTTGTTGGGGAATCAATGTAATCTTTTGAAGCTCTCATATATGGAATTTGTTTTTACATCTTTTATTTAAGACCTATACTTTCTTTCATCATTAGTTAGGGTTTTTCCTCTTTGCTTAATGCTTGCGTTGTTTAACTCATTCGATGCATGATTATTGGTTTTGTCGATACGGGCACGTACGGGGAAGTCTAGATCCGGGGAATTTCTCCCAATATTATATTGGTTGTCGTTAAGCTCCTGCACTTATGAACTAATTATTAAGGATGCTAGGAATTGTATGAACTCGTAATTAGGGAGAAGCCTTCTTGAAAGGTACTTTAGGGAGTGGCATTAACAATGATGATTTGAATGTTGAATTCCTAAAATATATGAGAGTGGATAAGATGAAATTGACCCCCAACAACATATTCATACATATATTTCATTGAAAGTGTTTATCTTTTGCTTTTGCCATTGATCAAAACTTCATACATACATATTTAATTTTCGTCTTTTGCATATAAAAATCTAAATATTTCGTCTTTAAGTCTTAGCTAATCAATAAACCACACAATTAAACTAGGCCGTGAGTCCTTTGGGAAGAACGATACTTGGTCTTACCAAGTTTATTACTTGAACGATTCGGTCATACTTGCCGATTGAAAAACAAGTTTGTGACATCATATTTTGGTGTTCATAAATTTGTCCATCAAGAGGCCGAATGACCGAGTTCACGAGGCCGAGGGGACGACTCTGAGGTGGAGTTGACATCCTTTTGAGGCATTACTCGTTGTTCCTTGTGACTACAATGGGGATACTCATTCGGTCCCACGGTGGGCGCCAAAATGTTTCAGTAGGATTTAGAACCCTAATCTAAAACATTTAAAGTTGTCCGCTCCATCATCCAGTTGCGATGTCTTCTCTCTTCTTCTTGTCCAAGCCGCGGGGGAGGGTGTCTGCAAAAGGCACTCCGACGCTAAAGTCAGTGGCTTCGCGTAGTAATGTTGTAATCAAGATTAGTTATCAGAGCTCTAAGTTCAGTTCAAGTTCAAGTTACCTGTCTTCCTTGCCAGACAAATATTTATAAATTATAATGAGGTTACCGTTAGGTCTTACTCATTAATGACTATGTTAATTGTCAATAAATTACAATTATTTTCATTAACTCCCCGACAGTTATTATTATTAATTACCTTAACGGCTGATTTAACTTATCGGTTCATTGACCTGAGAGGTATCATCAGTCGGACGGCTCTTCTGCACCTTTACCGTTCGGTTGGCCATAAGCCCATAGTAATAGTTATTATTATCTTCTATTTAGCAAGTCCTCTTTACATAGTCATCTTTGAGAAAGATCGCTACTCCGAGAGTTGACCTCCTTGAAAGTAAGTGTCATTAGGTAAAAAGATATATACTATTTTGTGTCTTGGGAGGAGCAACATTGCTTTAGTAGTGGTAGTATGTACGACTTTGAACATAGCATAAAACTTTAAGGAAACATTCTGATAATGTCTTTCTATCTCTTAACATCTTTCGGATTCTTGTTTAGGACTTTTGGATAAAACTTATTGTTATCATTATCTACACAAATAAAGAGAATAAAAAACAAAATAGATAGAAAGATACAATACTTTCATACATTTAATATTTTTACTTTAAAGAATCTTTATACATGTTACGTAAAACTAAACATTTAGCCTAAATATGTGTTTTTAAATATAATATATTCAATATTTAAGAGTGCTTGCTTAGACATACTTTTTATCAAGCATAGTTTTTAACTTTTATAACATATGAGACGTTATTTTATTTTGTATGCGTTTATCAAGAGTGTTTTAGTTAGGGCTGGGCATAGTTCAATGAACTGTACTGTAACTACAGTTAACCATACTATATTGTACTTAAAAATACTAAATTTTTTTTAACTAAAAACTAAATAAACTATTATATAGTACAGTTAAAAGAAATTGAACTTTATACAGTTAGAGTACAGTTAACTAAACCACAGATTTTTCTTCTAATAAAAATTTTCACCCCAAATTGAAAACCTTCGAAGCTAGGTTTCGAGAGGCTGAGAGAAATGCGAAGAGAATTCCATTCTTCCTTTGTGAAAATGCAGATTCAATGGATCAAACTACAGGATTGAAGCTGCAAAAGGGGTTGATTGAGGGGCGTGAATCCTCCAAACGAACCCTCCAACCCAACCCTACCCTTTTTCCAGTTCGCGGGTTCAGCCGGAGGACCTCGGCGATCTTGAAGATGACGACAACGACAAAGAAGAAGCACCACGTGGACCCTCTAAACCCCCTGATTAGGATGATGAACAATGGCAAATTAGGTCTGCTATTGGCCAAGATTGCACCCTCGATTATGAGGTATATATACCGCTCATACCTCTTTATTCTTTTCCCCCAATAATATGTTATCATGAACTCACATTATGCAGTTATAATTTTAATTCAACCAATTTGATGATGAAAATTGCTTCTTCTTTTTTTCCCTTTTGAAAAAAAAAATCATTTAGACCTGCGATGAAGGAAAGCTTTTTCATTTTAATTTGGGCTTACTACCCCTATTTTTTGTCTGTGAGGAAATTGTGTAGGAAGAAGATTTAAATATAATGAAGAGTCTGTTACTGTTACCACTTAGTCCCTCCATGGGTTCACTGTTGTTCCACCTTAACCAGTGGTCTCTAAATTTGAGGGTTTTTTTGGTTTAATGTGAAAAATTGTGTAGGAATATGAGTTTATTGAAGAGTATACTATGAAGGTGATGGACTAAGATTGTATACTTAAATTTCATATATAATGAAGCACATGGATAGAATCGGATGGGGTTGTTTCATTTTAGTCAAATGGTTTTGTGTTTGAACCCATGGTATGCTTCCTGTAGAGTAGTCCTACCCGGTTCAAGCAACTGTAGAGGATACTTGCAGTCTGCACTAAATTCCTTTTATTGTTGTTGTTATCATTTGTGTAAGCAAATATATAATTAAACTTGAGAAGGTCTCTCTGTTTTAAGCTGCATTGTCGAGTTGTAATGTTATTCGGTGATTTAAGCTGCATTTTGTTTCTACATTGGAGTAAAAATGAGTTCTGAAATTTGATAATTGGTATGCTCTTTTTTGCTTCTCTGATTTGGAATGTTTAGGATTTATTTTTTATTAATTGAAGAAGCCATTTTCAGTGGTCACGTTCTGTTTTCCATGAGTAATTATCTATCTGAACTTATTGATTTAAATATCGGGTGTTAACCAGGTACTGATAAGTCTGATCATTGATGTTGCTTTGGTTGTCTAGTTATATGCAAATTAAACTGTTATGTATGTGCTAGTTGGGTGATGATAAAAAGGAGGTGCTGTAAAGAGTAGAATGTGATATAAATGGTTAGACTTTGGGTCTGTAATGAACTAGATGATATGAACTATTAAATGCATGTGGATAATAGTTGTGTTGTGGTTAATAACTTGTAACCTTTGTTTAGATCAACATGTGTAGGTTGTTATGGTTGTGGATTTTAATGCTTCTGGTTCTGATTCTTAATGTTCATTTTGTACTCAATAATTTGACAGTTGTTGTTGCTGCTGATTTTTCAGGTGCTGATTCTGCAATTGTTGATGCTGATATTCATACACCTCTCATTCAACACATTCAAAAACCTTCATTAGATGAGGTGTTGCTGGTGCAACAGAATTGGAGAGAAAGTCATTGTTTTATAGATTAGTTTAGTTTCCTGCCTTTTAGTTTAGCTCAGCCTAGATTTATACAGTTTGTTTTTGCTGGTTTTTATATGTTTCATACTTAGTACTACTTTATAAATGTTAGGATTCAAGTTTCATTTCAGTTTCGATGCTGTTCTTTTTTTCTTTCTGATTTTTCTATTTTTAGCAGAAAAATGTTTAGTTCAAATGTGAGGAGTGTTATGTTGTTTTTAGCATACTGTTTTAGTTTGTTGCTTTTACTGTTTTAGTTTACCTATTTTCTGTTTTCAGTCTAGTTGCTGCCAGGGTTTAGTATTACTGTTGATGTTTTCTGTACCAGTTTACTAAATTGTACTAGTGTAACTGAACTAAAAACTAGTTCAGTTCAATTTCTTTGAACTATTTTTTAGTTCAGTTCAATTCACTTGAACTATTTTATAGTTAACTGCAATTATTTATAGTACAGTGCACTGAACTGCATTTTGCCCACCCCTAGTTTTAGTAAATACCTATTTTTAATGCTTCACTTACTAAAGAATATTTCATTAAGTATGGAATGCGTTACTAAACCGTCTATTTAGAAGAATTTGTCTTAATAATATATATAATTAATTAATTAATTAATATGAGAACGTATTAATATTAAACTAAAATAAATTCTTAACGTTTATCAAAGGAGATTGTCTTAGTTAACTGTGAGACATGATTTTGCCAATTCAAAAAGATAAACGTAGTTAGCAGCAGTGGTGGCAGGTAGCAGCAGAAACAAAAAAGCAAAAAGTAAAAAGGGTGTGGTAAGGTATTTTCATAATCACATCAAATAAAAAGTTTCTCCAACCAAAACATTTTTATACTTAGAGATGATCACACTAAGATTTTAAAGGAAATAAATTTTATCTACAAACAGCCGGAAGAAAACAATTTACTTTATTTTAACTTAGAACACCTAACTTTGTTCTAACTTGCTGAGCTGTAAAACAACCATAAACAAACCACACACCAAAATCCAAACAAGACCATACCTATAGTCCAGTTTTTACTAAACATTCTTTGAAACCAGACAAAGACAAAAGAAAAAGCTTCCTCAAGACACACTTCACACCCACCACCATTATCCTCATTCAATTCTCCTAACATTCACATCTCTTTCTATTTGCTTCAACCTCCTTTTCTTTGTCCTTCATAAAAACTCTATGATTTTTCATTCCCTTCTTTCCTTAAAAAACGTGAAAAAGTTGGCACAAAAACAAAAAAACCCGTCCCTTCTTGTTCTTCTTCTGCTAGTGTTCCCTCTGTTCTCTGTTGCTCTTTTTGGTCTTTGAGTTCTTCTCCTTCAGAAATTTTGAGTTCAACTTCAAAGTAAACCACTATGAGGAAGCACGGATGGCAGTTACCTTACCACCCTCTTCAGGTACTTGTGAAATATGATCTTTTTCTGCAAAGTTTTTTTCTTTGTTATTCATTGTGGAAAATATTTCTGAAGGTGGTGGCTTGTGCTGTGTTTTTATCTCTGGGCTTTGCCTTCTACGTGTTCTTCGCTCCTTTTGTTGGAAATAAGACGTGTCAGTATATTGTTATTGGCCTTTACTCACCGCTGGTAACTCATCTTCCTACATCTCTGCCTTTTTTTGATATATAATATTCTCATTTCTGCTTTCTAAGATTGTTTGAGAAACGAGTGAGATCTGTGACTTTTTTTCTCTCAGATTCTGTATTTGGTTTCTTTTGTAAATCTGAATTCCGTTCAAGTTTTCCTGTTGCTTTTTATTATATGATCTACCACTCTGTTAAGACTGTCGTGTAGTTCAGTGAAGGGTTCTATGAGCTGTCTCTGTACATGAAAAGTCTATTTCCCTTGTCCATTTCCCACACCCATTTTAAGCACACACTGAGTTATGACTAATAGCCATCACAGAAATCTGTGACCTACATTTCAATGCGTTATTTTTTTAATTGTTTGGATTATTTATTAAGTTAAACTTTGTTCAACCTGAAGTGAATTATCAGTTAATTCCCTCAACATAAAAGCTTATTAAATTGATCCTTATACGTGTAAAATGTAATTGAATTAGTCCCTACAATTGATACTTCTTACTCATTCTTCATTTGACCCCTACGTTTAATTTATTCTTGTTTTTGTTTTTCTCCCTATATGTGCCACATATTCTTAATTGATATTTAATATATTATTAATTTGATCCCTACTTTGCAAGTGGGCATATTAAAACATGCTACTTGAATAAGGACCATGAGACTGTCTTAGATGGCTCTAAATTTAGAATATGTAAGGGTTACTGGTGACAGGGACCAAATTAGTGACACTTTTTTTTTTTAAATTTCCTCTTAGAACTGTATTAATGGTTCTATTATTTTTCTCCTGGGAGATGATCAAAGCTAGTTTGAAATCTCCTAATTTAAAACATATTTGATATTTCGACGATCAACTTTATTTTAGTGGGTTGAGATTTTATGTTGACGCAGGGCACGTTTTTCAACATATAAGTAAATTCTGATTATAAGACCACAGAAATGTGTTCTATTCAGCTAAAACTTGAAGTGCATGATGAAATCATATAATTCTATTGTTATGAGAATTGTGTGTTTTATAGAAGAAGTATCAAAAACTTACACTTGAAGAGTGAGTGGATTCTTTACCTATATATGTGCAGTTATTTTGCTGATAATTGCCTTTTGTAGATCCTGGTTTATGTCAACTAAATCCTATGTCAAAGCAAGACACCGTAATGGAACAAGAGAAAACTCCATACACTGTTCAAGACTTTAGTTTTATGCACTCACAATTCTCCAGAGCACAATATTATCAAGTTTTAGAACTATCTATGCATGCAGATATGCATTTTCTATTCTCTGATGTTCACCCCTTTTGTGAGCTATTTGCTATGTTATTTCCCTGTGAAAGACATCATAGTATAGTGATATTTCCTCTTTTGCCAGATTATTAGTGTCTTCGGACTGTACATTTGGTGTGCAGCATCAAATCCAGCAGATCCAGGGGTTTTTAAGTCGAAAAAGTATCTAAAAATCCCAGAAAGTAAAAAGCTTGCTAAAGTAAAGAGTTCTAAATTAGGTGAAGAATCAACTTCGTCAATGCATGAAGTATATGCATCAACAGGTGGAGCTAATTATGTGGAAAAGGAGGGATTGGGAACAAAAGGAGTTTCAAAAAATGCTTCGAATTCAGTGGAGAAGAGTACATCATCATGTTCATCCTGTGTACTCTTGGTTTCTTCCCCTTGTGCTTATATCTGCAGCTGCTCAAGTTTAACTGATAAATCTTCAGATAAACAAATAAGTGAAGATGGTATGTTCTACTGCAGTTTGTGTGAAGTTGAGGTGCGTAGAAGATTTTTGAACTAGAAATGTATCATCCCTTTAAAATTACTGTTGGAGTTCATTCCTTAATATGACATGTGGAGGTGAAAGGATGCCTTGACATTTGTGCATGGAGAACTTTATAATTACCTTCTGTTACAAAATCATGCTCACTCTGCAATTCTTAGATGGTATATCACTGAAGAATTGCATTGATGCAGGTTTTCAAGTACAGCAAGCACTGTAGAGTTTGTGACAAGTGTGTAGATCACTTTGATCATCATTGCCGAGTATGAGTATATATCTTACTATTTCTTTAGATACCACTCGAGTTATGTTCTGAAGGACTTTTGCTACCTTGGTTTGCAGTGGCTTAACAACTGTATAGGAAAAAAAAACTACTGCCAATTTTTTGCGCTCATGGTTGCTGCTATGCTCTTGGTAAGCAATATTGTCCATCCTAATCCATTAAAATCACTAAAAGAGGGATCTTAACGTGATTTTAATGGATGAAAGTTTGTTTTAATTGATTTGAAACAAAGAGCATTAACCAATAAAATCGTGATTTTAGTCAATTAAATTATTCTTCTTTGTACTTCCAGCAACTTGAAGAACATTATAATAGATTAAAATTGTTTTTAATCCTTTTAACACTTTTTTCTGCGTTTAACCTTTAACTAGACAGCTCAGAATGAACTTTTTCTTTCACAATCTATGCCTGATCAAAGGCAAAGGAAACATTTATACAAGATTAAACTCGAAAATTACAACTCAAAACACAAAAATCAAACAACCAAACTACATCAAAATCATCAAATCTTCAAGCTTTTGTTTCAACACTCCTACGTTATTGAAAAATATAATTCTGCTTAAAATCATCAGTGTTTGGAAGTCAACCTCTATTGCCAAAAACAAAAAAAATTACCCTACTTATCTCCGTGTAAAGTATCAATTCTTTCCTATTTCTCTTTGAACCATCCCAAACCTGTCTTAATAATTGTTGCAACATGCCATAACCTATAGAGCATCACAAGTATGGATTTGTATTTCCTAGTCACTTTCATTTTTACTAACTAATGACAGGTCTATACATGATTTTTGCACCTTGGGCTTGAGATTGCAGTTTATTCTTCAATGGTTGACTGGGATACTAGTGCTTATCTTCTGTTTTGTCAAGAGGAAGCAATTTTCTGTGGATATATCCTCCAAGTTGGGAACCAGTTTCTCTCTGGTTCCTTTTGTTCTTGTGGTGGTGAGCATTCTCCCTCTCCCTCTTATGTAATTACTATATTTATCTAGTAATGGTCATTTATTCTTCCAACAAACTAACTTAGTTTTGCTTGTCTTCGCTTGGAATCTTTTTATTTGATAAAATTCTGAGGCTGTTTCCAGATGCAGCTATTCTTATTTTCTCCCTGTGAAATTTTCAGTCCATCTGCACAATTCTTGCAATGATTGCTACCTTGCCAGTTGTTCAGCTTTTCTTCTTTCATATCCTCCTCATTAAAAAGGTAAGTTTGACTGTTGTTTGGTATGTTAACTGTCCGGTTAACTCTTCATCTTGAAAGGAATTTTATTTATCTTTCTGTCTGAAAACAAAACAGTAAATAGTTACATACATCTTTTGTCACATAACTTTTTTCTATTTAAACAGGCCATGTGTAGTTGTTGATGGTTTAGTCTACACACTTCTCGTATATGAAAACATTTACAAGTCTCTCACATTTTAGTTCCTAGTAGCGAATAAAACGTTTTCCTTGGGGGAAGATGCATGTTTACGTCTTGATTCTCAGTTTATCACAATAATATTTGTAGTGCTAAACATTATCAATGTATGTATCCTCAATCTGAAGTGTTAATTGTTAGTTTGCTGAGTGATTCAGGGACTCAGCACGTATGATTACATCATAGGTATGAGGGAGCAGGATCAGCAGCAGCTAGAAAACGGAGGTCAGCAAAGTCCCCAAATGTCAACTGTTAGCTCACTTACTGGATTTAGTAGTGCAAGCTCCTTCACTAATTTACACCGAGGTGCATGGTGCACACCCCCACGCCTGTTACTTGAAGATCAGGTAACATTTTTTCAATTTAGACTTGTTATCTATGTTCCTTGTTTCTCTTTTCTTGTGCTTGGATGCTTTTTTGATTAAAATGCCTTTAGGTATTACCATCCCTGCAAAAGACTCTTGCATTTCAATGGTTTTCATATCTCATGTATATCAAACTAAATTTATTATGTTATGGAAAACATGACACTTTTCATTAATTGAATAAACATATCAAGAGTAGTGTTAATATCAACATCAGAAGTTACCTACCGTAGCTTCTTTTGGATGTTTTTTTGTGCAGATCAAGTACAACATGACCTAACCTTTCACCCACTGGAAAACTAAATTTATGAACTGTTAAGCTTGATCATTTAGTCATTTCTAGATTGATACTACTATTTTCATTTCTGTTCTTTCTTTCGTTTGCTTACTGAGGACTAGCTGCTTTCATTTTTTCCTTCTCTTTTTGGGATGTCATCGGTTGTAGTTTGATGTGGTGCCCCCAGACACGGTTTCTGTTAGTTCACTGGGAAAGAAGACAGTGAGAGAAGATCCGTTAAAGAAAAAGAATCCCGGGACAGTAAAAATTAGTCCTTGGGCATTGGCACGCTTAAATGCAGAAGAAATTTCCAAGTCTGCTGCAGAAGCAAGAAGAAAGTCCAAAGTTCTGCAGCCTGTAACAAGACAGGAATCAGAAAGCAGTTTTGGTAGCAGTGGCCGAAGAATGCTTCCCAGAATCGAGAACAATAAGAAGCGGGCTGGTAAGCGGGTTCATCTTCTTGCCGACATGTCTTTGGAGTCTCTCACAAAAGATTCTGCCAGTTATGTCGATAAAGGGTTGAGTGGGATATCTAGATTTGCCCCATTACCGTTTGAAGGGCGCAGTGCATTTCAAACAGGTAAAGCGATTTCGAGCTCAGCTGGGATTGTTCCTTCGTCACCTGAAAGCAGTTTAGACTCTCCTGATATTCGCCCTTTTGGGGTGTCCTCTTCGGGTGTTGATAAAGCAAGAAAGCTTGCAGGCTCTTCAGCTGCTGATGCTGCTGCAACTCTGAAGGAAATTCCTTTGTCAAGTTCAACTAGTGATGGATATGAGGCTTCTGGTGGGGAAGACAGTGATCGGGTTGTTCCAAACAGGATTGTTCAGAGATCTACAGATTGGAGTAATGTTCTTTTCAGAGCTCATATGGATAAAAGTGCTTTGGAAAAGCCTGAATCGTCATCCAGTGTTGTTGGTCACAGTAGAAAATTGTGACCCACTGTTGGTCATATCCAGTGTCAATTAGATAGCTATATTTCTGAACATTTTATTAGAAATGTTCATTCTTTGACGGGTGAGCAATAGGTTCTTAAACATTTAAGATAATACTCGCAAATTTTGGACCTTTAAGCATGTGGGAACCAATGTACAGAGTTTCATGTTGATAGTAACTGGTCAGTTGTAGCTGTTGGTGAAGTGTGGTCGGTCTGTGTGCCGCTATTTCTATCATGAGAAGTACAAGTTACTGAATTTGGGAAGAGAATTATTGTCTACACCTCCAAACTCCAAAATGTTACAATTGTTTCTTTAGGTTGTATCTTCGTGCATAATTTCTATTAAAACGACTCTGGCTAATCTGCCATATTAACAGCTCTTTCAAAACATGTTCTTCTCCGACGAGTTTTGCTACGTTTCCAATGAGTTCAAGGCCATATAATAAGTACTGTTTAGTGTGTATTTAAGTAAACATTAAAAGAGGTTCGTGCAAACTCACGAAACTTCTCTTTCATAGTAAAAGTTAAAGCTTCGTGTAAGTAAAAATGGTTTTTGTAGTAGCGATATTTGTAATTTGTAAACGTAACCCAACGTCTATCCCGTAAATGTAGTTATATGTGTGCAACTGTGCTTAATTCACTTGTTAAAACATTCTGACAACCTCATTGCTTGTTTAAACTCATATTTAGAAAAGAAAAAACCTTTTTAATAAAATAATCACGAGTGATGATTCTATTTTTGTCTCACAAACTATGAAGTTATAATAAATTTTAATAACATCTGAAATACTAATTATTTATCTATTTTTAAAAAAAATTAACTGATCTATATTCTCTATTCTCTATTTTCTACTATACACTAAACAATACATTTATTAATGAGATGATTTTGGTAAATTATTTTAATAAATAACATTTATTATTATCTTCAATCCGTCTTCAAGAAGTTTAAAATGTAAATACTCAAGAAGCAAGTTTATTTTCATACGTAGGTAAGTTCATCTAACTGTCAATAACTTAATATTATTGACTACTTGCTTCACAAAATTAACCACATGGTGTCATTAACCGCTTATAAAGCAAACTTAACCAGTGTGAAATGTTTCAATAAGCTAATGATTATCCTAACTACATAAAAGTTATTCTTGCGTTATTCTTGCTTTTCCAGTGCATCCTTGTTGATTTTTACAGGCAGATATTAAATAGGATAAATTATACAGAATCCCTCTATGATAAAGATACGGATAAAAACAAACCTATTTTAATATAAACATATTTTATTGCCTCTTCGCTATTTATCGCAAATGAGTTTCGACAGGTGGAATTCCTTGTCCATCTTGATCCTATTGTGACCTATTTCAGGAAGCCGATTGTGACAGATATCACAATTTACAAGCACCTAAAGCAGGATTTATCATATTCAATAAATACATGAGAATCCTATATGAAATTTTGGCTTTAAAAAAGGATTAATTTTTGAAAAAACAAGATAACTTAAGATACGTCTTTTGCATATTTAAGCAAGCTGAAAGAATCCTCTTCTCTGATCTCCACATCTTTCATACTATCCTAATCTTAATTTGTCATCACAAATCAGTGTGGCCAATATTTTGTTTCAACTTCCCACAACATGTATACAACAAAAGAGCACACACCCAGACAACTACAACAGCACCTGTCTGTCTTTCAAAGACATTTTCAAATATAATTATATTTTCTCACTTATTTTTATCACCTCGTTTTTCATTTTCTTACTCGCGCATCTAATAAATAAAACCCAAAATAAAAGGAGATTATTTTGCTAATTTTGTAGTGCAAAGTCTTTCGATATGCTACCTAATATACCACCACTATTTATTCATGGCTATATTAAATCCCATGCCTCCAACACGAAAGCTAGTGCAAAAATTGGGCCAGGTTTCATCAGTTCACCATTTCTAGTTTTTTTTTTCAAGTGATGAAGATGGTCTAACAAACAAGCAGACTTATCGCAGGGAAGAAATTCTAAAGCATCACAAAAGAACATATAAAAGCATGACGAGGAATAAACTTTTGGACACGACCCAACAGAAAGCCTGTGAGGCCATATTCGCAAGATGATCTGCAAGCTGATTAGCCTCACTTGCAACTTTAAAATCACCATCTTAACTGATTCCACCATGGTTCAAAAAGATGAGATTGTTTGCAGGCCAAGTGATTTCTAGTTTCAAACCTTCTGTAACACTTCGCATTAAGCTAAACTCCAATAAACCAAAAAACGATTCCAATCATAAATTCCCCTGATTTTAACACTACACATAAGAAAAATTTGTTAACTACTTAACTTAAAAAGAGCATTCGTCCATGACATGATTGTGCAACTAAAAAATAGATGCCATGAAGTTTCACACTAAATTACAATATATACATTTGACAACCACAAGTTCCATATCCTCTGCTAAACGGTAACATAAATTTACAGGAGCAAGAGAGAAGATACACTGGCCATGTTACAAAAAGTAACGTTGAACCAACCTTGGAAGCTACATTCCTTACACATGAACAACCGAAACAACGTGAGGAACCTTGCCGTCATCGAACGGCAAGCAAACGTACTGCCAAGCGAACTCCTGGGCGATGTCGACAGCGAGCTCGCCGTGAACGGCCTTGCAGTACATGTAGAGGACGGTGTCGGCGGCGGCTCTGTAGAGCATGAGGATCATGAGGAGAGTGGAGGTGAGGACGATCTGGGTGATGAAGGCCCAGTCTTTCCAGGCCCAGCCGTCGGAGCGAATAAGGAAGGCGGTCCAGAGGAGGAGGGCCTGAAGGGAAGCGAAGAAGAGGAAGGAGGAGAAGGCGACGGGGGTCATTCCGCTAACGAGAGAGGCGCTTCGACGGAGAGGTTGGAGGCCCCAGGTGGACTCCGCGACGACGATGACGGGGGCGAGAGACCAGGAGACGCGGAGGTAGAGCAGGGCGAGGAGTAGGGCGAGGAGGAAGAGTGTTGAGGCGGTGAGGAGGAGTGGGGAGGCGAGGGAGAGGCGGCGGAGGAGGAAAGGGAGGGGAAGGGAGAGAGAGAGAAGGATGAGGTGGGAGATGAAGGTGGTGGCTATGAGACGGGGGAGGGAGGGGGGAATAGAGAGGAGGGCGGAGGGGAGTTTGACGGGGCGGCCGAAGAAGCCGTGGAAGACGCTGTGGGTGATGGAGGCGAGGGCGCAGAGGGAGAAGATGGGGAGGGAGAGGAGGAAGAGGATGAGGGGAAGGGAGAAGGGGGTTAGGGTTAGGGTTTGGGAATGGAGTTGGAGGTGTGTGTTCTGGGATTGATGAGGGGATAAGAGAGGGAAGAGGAAGGGAGAAACGATGATGGAGAAGGAGAGAGGGAGGAGAAAGATGACGGAGAGGGCCAGGAAGTGGCGAGAGTGGGCGTCGATTATGCGTTTCGATTCCGATAGTATGCCCCAGAGGTTCAGGCTCGTTGCTCCTGCCATCACTGCAACTGATCCGTCAATTTGGTGAACCTACACGACGGAGGAGGAAGTGAGTGCCGTGTGGATCGCAAGATTGCAAATAAATGAGGGAAAGGGTTATTGGATAAATAAATAAATAAATAAGAACTAACGTCATTTCCACTTCTTGCATCCACCTCTCATGCCATGTCTTAATCATCCATTTCATTTTTTATTTTAGCTTAAAAGCCTGAAATCGGCTTTCAAAGTCTTGGATTTTTTTTTTCAAATTAATATTGTGTTTAAACTTTAAAAACCAATATTATTTTGTTTCCACGATGTGGAGACGTTTCATTTGGCGACGTCATTCAGGACGGCAAGTTAAGAATATGTTTTTTTTAAGGAATGGAAAATATCTATAATCTAATATATTCAAGTTTATATTTTAACTTTATTTTAAATTTAATTTTTTTTAATTTTAGATTTTAAGCTTAATTAATTTAATTGGATTATATTAGACATAAATTAGATAACTTTTTTTAATTTGGAAAATTTAAAATTAATGGGTTTTGATGGTTTAAAATGTTAAATTAGATTTAGTTTAAATAAGATAAAATCCAGTGAATTAGATGAACTCATGTCAAACATTTTGTGACCAATTGAATTAGTTCCATGCTAAAGTTAAGTCAAGTTATACTAAATATGCATTAGGTTGAGTTGAGTAAATTTGATGTTGACAAAATCCAAATTGAGTCCATGATAGGTTGAATATGATCAATGTCAAGTTGGGTTGAGTCATTTGAGACCCACTTAAGGCAGAATCAATAGATCCACTACATGTTGAATCGATCTAGGCACACATCAAGTCGAGTTAGTTTTGGTCCACATCAAGCCAAGTCAGAGTGAGCGTAGGTTGGTAAAATTTGATTAAGACCAAGTCAAGCTAAGTTGAACCAAGTCAAAAAGGTCCAAGTTGAGTTGAGTTGAATCGATTAGGGCCCAAGTAAGTTTGAGTGTGCTTGATTCCATGTTAAGCAATGTCTATATCAAGTTAAGTCAACCCAAATGACATAGGTCGAGAAAGGCATGTTGGTTAAAGTCATGCAAGGAAGAGTCAAGTAGAGTCAAGCTCAATTTAGGTTTTATCAAGCTAGGCCTGAGCAGGTTAGGTAAGGTCAAACTCATATCAAGTTGAGATTGAATTTGTCAAGCTTAAGTCAAGTTCAAACTTAATTAGGTCAAGCTTAAGTTAGTTTGGGTCAGGATGTGCCTAGCCCATGTTTGGATGGGTTAGACTTGGTTAGGGCAAACCAAGCTCAAGTCAAGATGGATTAAGCCAAACATAGGTCAAACTAAGTTTGATTGGGTTGAACATATGTCAAGATGGGTTTGACACCAAATACACATTAGGATGTGTCTACTAGGGCCAAGCCTACATTAGTTTGGTTCTAGTCGGGTCAAACCCAAATTAGGGCAAGTTGAGTCAAATAAAAAAGTTCAAGTCAAGCTAGGTTAAGCTAAGTTGGACCTAAGTAAGTTTGAGTGTGCTCGAGTCCAACGTATTAATTTATAATTATGTTATGTAATTTCTTTTTAGTTACAACATCTTTGTCGTACTACACACATGTGCTGATTATAAATATAAATAACATATTTTCATTCTTTTAAATCATCACCCATTTAAGTATTTTTCCTCTATGTTGTGCAATCTTTCTCGAATTTTACTTGTTTTTTTTTTTCAGATAATGAATTCAATATACACATGGTGTAATTGTCATACACCATTTTCACATTGTTAAACATTGCATATACAAGGTTCAATTTTCAAATCATTATGGTGTAATTGTCCATGTTGATTATGCCTAGAGGTGTAGAGCAATTTTATGCACAAGGATCAATAGTGGAAAATTGTGAAGTTGGAAGGTGTGCACACATGTGTTTCCCCATTTTCTCACAAAACCACAACAAGTTGGATCTTAAATGATTGAACAATGCATTCATGAAATCATCTAAGAAGACCCTTCCACCCTAGTGCCTATCATCATGGTTGACACAAAGTTGACCCAAAAATATATAGTTACCTACAATAACGCATGGCTTAGAAAAGAATTGACAACATAAAATGTTAATGACAAATGGGAAAGTCGTACAAAAAATGGTTTTCCCTTCTAAACGCTATGTAAATTTACATAAGTGGATTTATTTGGAAAATGAATACCCAAACAACATATCAAGACAACTAGTTGGACAAGGACCACATCATCTTCAAGAGGGTCTTTTGGACATGCAAAACATGCATTGATGGTTTCAAATTTTGTAAATTAGTTATCTAAATTGATGGGACATTCTTATGCGACAAATATAAAGGGACATTATTGGTCATAATTACATGAGATGGCTGCAATAAGATATTACCAATTGCATTTGTTGTGGTAAAGAGGATGAGACTGTTAATGTATGGTTCTTTTTCCTATACAACCTACAAAGATATGTTACTCTACAAAACAAACTTTGTTTGATTTTCTACCATCATGAATCAGTCAAGAACGCATATTTTAAAGAAGGTAGCAGTTGAAACAACAACAATTATGTGCATTCATACTACATTATTCATATTACACAAAACTTCATGAGTAGATTTAGAAATGAAATACTAAATAAAGATGTTCTCAACATGGATAAACTGTCTTCTTAAATTTTCTTATGTGATTCATTTGTAATTTATAGTTTCTTTAGGTTCAATTATTTTACTAACTACATTTCTAACAAATAATTATAGCATATGAAATGAAAAAGTCACACATGTTTTACTATCACAACATTATCGTAGAGAATGATATTGAGGCAACACCACAGATGAACTATATCCGTAAAGACAAGTGAACTCTTGCATGGGGGCAGTGGCCAACAGTGGCAACACATGACTACCAATCCCAATGAGTCCATAAACTTAATACTGAAGAAAATAAGAAACTGCATAATCTCTTTTATGGTGATGGCAACATATACTCATTGTTATAATTTTTCACCAACAAAAATAGGCAGGTCACAATTATGATTATGTCTACTCTAAAGTCACAATGAAAGCATTAGAATATGTATCGTTTAAGGTAAACAATCATATGATAATTTTCTTTAATAGAAGGACCACCATATTTTTTATATAAGAAATACAAAATCCAAGGGACATATGACCATGAGACAAATTTATAGTCCACTTGGATGAATTGAGGTGTAACTGTGGTAAATTCCAAAAACTACACCTACCATGCTCACACCCTAGACCCTAAACTATAATAGCAATAACAAACTTTTCACTTTATATATTTGATTTTAACATTTAAAAATATTTATAATTTACATAAATAATTTAATATTTCAGCTCACATAATTTTTTAATTTTTTCCCCTCTTAAACCAATTAAATTTTATTCTACGCAATTTTATAAATTTGTTTAAATTAAATTTATTCACCAAACACGTTTCTAAGGCAACCAGTTGGATTTTCAAAAGGATCTTTTGAACATGCAAAACACACATTGATTGTTTCAAATTTTGTAAGTCAATTATCCAAGTTGATGAGACATTCTTGTATGACAAATATAGAGGGACATTATTGATCACAATTGTGAAAGATGTTCGCAACAACAAATTACCAACTACATTTGTTCGGTAGAAAGTGACATTGTTGATGCATGATTTTTTTTCCTATGCAACCTACGAATATACGTTTCTCTACAAAATGACCTTTATCTGATTTTTTACTGTCACGAATCAATCAAGAGAACATATTCTAAAGAAGGTAGTGGTCGAAACAACAACAATTATGTGCATGTATACTACATTTGTTACATTACACAAAACTTCATGAGATGTTGTCAGCAGGGATAATTGTCTTCTTAAGTTCTCTTATGCGATACATTTGTAATCTATGGTTTCTTTAGGTCCAATTATTTTACTAACTACATTTCTAGCAAATAATTACAACATATGAAATGATAGAGTTAAACATTTTTTACTATTACAACATAATCAAAGAGGACAATACTAAGACAACACAATAGTTGGATGATATCCCTAGACATAAATAGACTCTTGCATGAGACAATGGTCGGGGACATATGATTACCAATCTCAATGAGTCCATGAACTTAATATTGAAGAAAAAATATTATTTCCAATCTATTTTATGATGATGAGAATATACATTAATTGCAACTAATTCTTCACCAATAGAAGCAGGCATGTTGCAACCATGATAGTTGTCAACCATGTCTACTCTGAAGTTACAACAAAGGCAAGGGAGGATGTATAGTATAAGGCAAACTTCATCAATGCTTTTCTTTTTATAGGAGGAGTGCCATATTTTTTATAGAGCAATGCATAAAATCCAAGAGAAATATGATAACTAAGGAGATTTGTAGTTTGCTTGGATGAATTATGGTGTGGTTATGGTAAATTTCAAAAACTACACCTACATTTCTCACATGTGCTTGTTGCATGCAAAATATGCGCACTGCAATTTTGAAATGTGAATGAAAAATGTGTATAGATTGAACTAAGTTGCTCAAGTCTACAAAGGTTTATTCGGTGAACTCAAAATAAATTTATTGAACTCCTTACACTAGCAAAATACTATGCTCAAATTCACAAATGAAATGAATATCAAAAGACATACCTAAGTAAAACCGGATAAGAAAAAAATATAATTTTAAAAAAATATATAATAGATCCAAAAAAATATTCCTAAAGTCAACTATTATAACAAAAAAAATTGTTTGATCAATGTAGAAACATTTATTTCTCACCATTAATTATGTTTCATTTAACAAAGTATATTGTATTAGTATTTAATGAATGTAGTTTTTTTTTCTTCATCTTGAATTTATACGTCATTGTTTCATTAATTAAGAATACCTTTCCACTAATAAATAAACAATAAATCTCTTAAAACGATTGAAAAGCCTAAATAATGCACAAACAACACACTCCTCCATAGTTTACTGAACTTTTATTCACAACATCAATCAATCTAATTATCAATCATCTCTTAATTTAATTTTTTTAATTTATAATTTATAGACACTAATTTTAGTTTTAAGCATCAATTATTTAAAATTGTAACACCCAAATTTTTGAGATGTTATGGGTTATTAGTAATCGGTAAAATTCAAAATTTATCGTAGCGCGGAAACGTACTTAAAGAAAACTTTATCCAATTACATTATTTCGAGTAATAAAATAACGAATGAAATACTCCAATTATATTATCTTAACTTGTAAAACAAAATAGATTTAATTGAATCTCAAGGTTTTTGTCCATCCTCTCTCGAGTCTATCATGCCTTTGGAACAACTACAATATCATCTGCTTAAGTATAACACATTATCGGATCATCGCCGATAATTTCATTCACAAACACAAATATGTATGGGGTAAGCTACCGATAAAACAATCATAACAACAAGATACATACATACTAATTATATCAACCATAATCAAACACACAACAAGATACATACCTTTTAATTATACTAACCATAATTAAACACACAACAAGATACATATCTTCTGATTATATCAACCATAATCAAACACCTCATACATAGTAGTAATAGCAATAAGATTCCTAATCCTCTAACATAAACAATTCAATGATACTAACATCTCATACATAGACCCTTGGCCTATCCACTCATTAGCATCCATGTTAACTACTTATTATAACCATTATAGTAACACCACTATCAACATAGCATAACTTGGAACATTTCAAGTACCATGATCATCATCATAGATACATCACCATCATGACTATCACAATCATGAACAAGACCATGAGCATCACCATACCATAATACCATAGTGGACAGAGTCCATCTCACTCCTATACCCTACCTCATCAACTGTAGTCATTCCTACAGTCTACTTGTAGCCTCCGCTATAAGACATTTGTAGTCTCCCCTACAAATCATCTTCTTCCAATTCACACAAGACAAAAGGAAGCACCTATCCACAGATAGAACCAAGATTTACGAAGTACAACATGTAAATTTATCCTCCATACTCATACTCATCCATCACATACTTAGGTACATCCCAACACTCACTCATGATTCACTCTCAACCACAAGTCAAACTAATCCTAAACATAACCACTAACCTCAATCTCTAATTATCATCATGTTCTGTAGCTCCTCAGGTTTGGTTCACATTCATTCTTCATCAAATTCACCATTTTTTCACCAAAATGCACTCTAATAGGTCCTACTAATCTGACTCATCTTCATTAAAACAAAGTGAGACATAATGGTCCATATTATTTGGCCTATTCTCTACATAGGAAGGGAGCCCAATAACCCAACAAAACATACATAATACATTCATAGAAAAAATTCAACACAAATATTACATAAACCCTATGCACATGCATACACAAACTCTTGCCCAACAATAACATCATACAACCATAATCATATAAACATATATCAAATAAGGATTATTAATCAAAATAACCAAGAACACATATAACATACAACAATAAACAAAGGTAAGCTTCCTCGTACCTTGGCCTAAGGCTCTGTCTATACTTCCCAAACACCATCAATCTTCCTTTGCACTAAGAGTCTTTTTGTTGTTCTTTCTTTTTTCTTCCAAACGTTTATCTCCTATGTTTTTCCCTTTGATTTTGAGTTTTTAGGGTTTCTAAACATCATTTATCCTTTCTCTATATCGTGATATTTATAAATCAACTCCACTATGTCTTTAATATTTTATCTCTTATTATAATATATATTTGTAAAACCAATTAATTCCCTTTTATCTCATATTTTCTATCCTTTTTGTTTTAATTCAAACTCTTTTACTTCCTCCATCTCCTTATTTAATTTCAACACCAATTAAATAAAGATAAAAGCCTATTTTGCCCTTAGACAAAAATATAAATAAAATAAATAACATGTTCTAACACATTCAAAAACACTAATTTTCAAACAAAAGAAACCAAAGTCTCACGTCTACTTTATTTATAAGACTTTTATTTTTTCGGATCTTAAAAAATCAAATACATGTTTATAAATATTTATTTTATTAAAATCAAAACAATAATTTGATTTCTACTTTTTATTGTTCCTTTTGTTACTTTTTGACAAACTAAATTTATTCCCAAATTATATAATTCACAATACATAATTTTAAAATGATTTTCTTAGTTCGAACAAAAAATAATATATTCTTCCCACTTTCAATTATTTTTTAAATTATATCCTTACATATAAATTATTTTTATTTTATTTAATTTATTTGAAATTAATTAGTCATTTAATATTTAATCATTATAAAATCATTTCAAGCTTCAATACAAATATCGAAATTACATTATATATTTTTGTTCGTCTTATATTTGATATTGTATTCTTAAAAAATATTTCAAAAGTGTTTCCAATAATTATAATAATAACAAGAAAGTTTTCACTTTATATATTTGATTTTAACATTTAAAAATATTTATAATTTATATAAATAAATTGATATTTGACCATATAACAGAGAAAAAGCATGGAACAATTTGGGTCGCAGGAAGAACCGAATTCCGTACGGAAAAGAATTATTGATTTTATTATCTACATTGCAAAACACATTTTTGTATAAGAATCAAACAAGTGTTGAATCAACAAATGCAACTGACCCTGTGCAAGAATCAGGGCTCCATGCTAGTTTATTATTACATAAAGGCATGCCAAGAAATTAGGAAGTTTTATCTAGCTAAAACCACATAATCTTGTAAAACATAAGTATAAATAAATAAACAAGTGGAAGAAAAATGCAATTATAAGAAAAAGAATGGGATGGCATGCATTGTGTGAAGAAAGTGTGTTTCTCCTTTCAAGCCACCACTGCAGGCATGTCCTTGAGCCATGGATCTAGTGGCTTGCCAATGGAATAAACTATAAAGCCAATTTCCCTGGTCTTTTTCACATCAACAACATTCCTGCCATCAAATATAAATGCTGGCTTCTGCATGCTGTCATAAACTTTCTGGTAATCAAGCTTCTTGAACTCATCCCACTCAGTGAGAATGCAAAGACCATGTGAATCCTTGACAGCCTCATAAGCATCCCAAACCACAGATACTTGCTTTATGGAAGTGGGGCTTGGAGGTTGAAGATGAGCAGGGTGGTCCTTATCAAACTTCCTCATGGAAAGGTCCTTTGTGATCTGGTCTTCAGTGACCTGAGGATCATATATACTCAACTTGGCCTTGTCTCCCAATAGCCCCTTGCACACATCGATTGCCGGGGTCTCCCTAGTGTCACCTGTGTCCTTCTTGAAAGCAAAACCAAGAACTGCAATCTTCTTGTTTGAAATTGTGTTGAACATTGAGGACACAACACGGTTCACAAACCTTGTCTTTTGGTAGTCATTCACCTTAACCACTTGCTTCCAGTAATTTGCCACCTCAGGAAGCCCATTGCACTCACAGATATACACCAAGTTCAATATGTCCTTCTGGAAGCAAGAGCCACCAAACCCAACACTGGCATTCAAGAACTTTGGACCAATCCTTGAGTCTGTCCCAATGGAGTGGGACACCTGTGCCACATCAGCACCGGTTGCCTCACAGAGTGCTGACATGGCATTCACAGAAGAGATTCTCTGTGCCAGAAAGGCATTCGCAGCAAGCTTTGAGAGCTCCGCAGACCACAAATTGGTGCACAGGATTTTCTCCTCAGGAACCCAATTTGCATACACTTCTTTCAGAGTTTGTATGGCCTTTTGCCCATCTGGGGTCTCCCTCCCTCCAATGAGGACTCTGTCTGGTTTGAATAGGTCTTCAATTGCTGTGCCCTCGGCAAGAAATTCTGGGTTCGAGAGAATGGTGAAATTGATGCCTTTGTTGTTGTGAGTCAGGATCCTCTCAATTGCCTCTGCTGTCTTCACAGGGACCGTGGATTTTTCAACCACAATCTTATCTGATTTTGAAACATCGGCAATCATCCTCGCAGCACTCTCCCAGTATGTCAAATCAGCTGCTTTGCCAGCTCCAAGACCGTGAGTTTTTGTTGGGGTGTTCACCGACACAAACACTATATCAGCCTCTGAGACATGCTTCTCCACATCGGTGCTGAAGAACAGATTCTTCCCCCTGCACTGCTTCACCACATCATCAAGCCCCGGCTCATAGATCGGAAGGTGGTCGCTGTTCCACCCGTTGATTCTCTGGGAAGATATATCCACCACAGTTACCACAACCTTTGGACACTTCAACGCAATCACGGCCATGGTGGGTCCTCCAACATACCCAGCTCCAATGCAACAAACCTTCACCATTTTTGTTCTCTCTCACAGCACCCTATACACAGATCAATATCAAACAACGTAATCACTTTCAAATGCTTATAACCGTTTCACAGATTCAAAGACCTATGCATGTCCTTGCTCTGTATGTGTATATTACACTATTAGATGACGTTTTGACAATAATGTCACAGAATAGAATGATTCCGTTGATTATAAATTATGTACGTGCTCATTTGATGACATAAATTAAGAGATCTATAATTTTCAATTCTGAGACACATGAAAAAAACAAAAAATCGAAGATCCAGAGGGCATTCCATCATTAAAATGGAACTCAAATTATTCAGTTGGTGTTTTATAGTTTCTACACGAGCATGCAAACAAAGGACACGAGACAAATTGAAGAATCTGAAACTGCAGCATAATAGAATAACAGATCTATGGCATTTCAGAGAAAAACAGAGAGATAAAAGAAATTTAATAAATTACCTTGTCTAATGGATGAAAAAGAAGATAATGGGGAGAAATAGTAGAATTTGTTGTTTGTGTTTGTGGGAGAATGAATCATGAAACAGCAGCATGTGAGATTGGATCTATTTATTACGTAATCACCCAGGTATTTCGTCGATAATATAACATGCATTACCTTGCCATTCATTTTTTACTCTTCCATCATCTTACACCAAGGACTTTTTTCTTTCTTTTTTTGGTTAGTATCACTCAATAGTTTCTGAATTAAATTAGAGTGCTGGTTTGTAAAGATTGCTTTTATTGTTTTTTAACCACTGCTGTTTTAAATTAACAATTATTTTAATTAAATCAGCTTTTTTAATTATATTTTTATTAGAAGGCGATTCATACATAAATTTTATTGCATTTTTTTAATGACTTTTTTAACGTAAAACACGAAAGTTATTTACCAGAAAGAACAAGTTTCAAATAATGCTAAATCAACCATTTTAGAGTTTAAAATTGGAAAAAATATATGAGGTAGAAATTACATAATTTCTTAATTTCTTGATTTCTTTTTGTGTATGGAACCAATTGAAATTTATTCTCCATACTTTTAATTAACCATTTTACATAAAATTTTATACTTACTACTGCATTTTTAAAATCCACTCCAAATTTTTTTCATCAAAATTTTCACAAAAGTCAAATTATATTCCACCTGACATAATTTTTTTTAATTTCTTTCGTCTCTCAAACCAATTAAAAATTATTCTCTACAACTCTAATTAATCATTTTACATAAAATTTTATATTTGCTACTACATTTTTAAAATTCATTATAAACTTTTCTCACCATTTTTTCTACAGAATCAACTCACCTCACATAATTTTTTAATTTTTTTTTCTGCCTCCAAATCCTTTAAAATTTAATTTTATAAAAATTTAATTAATCTTTTAATAAATTATTTTCATAGAAATACATTATTCTTAATCTTTATTACTTTTTGTTTATTTTTCTTCATTTTCCTCCTCTTGTGTACTTTCCTCTGTGACAACGGGTATAAAATTAGCTTCTCAGAAAACTATTTCCCTTCAGTTTTCCTTTAACTTTTTATACTTTTGGGTTAAAATATAATATAATATCTTAGATTTAAATATTTAATAACTGATAAATACCCTATATATTATTACATTAATTTCTGATATAGATATGTGATGTTTATTATCTTTATACATCCTATAAAATTGGTATGATCATAACAATCATTATAAGTTTAATATTTAGTTATTTAAAATTATTTCAATACAATAAATACTTAAATAATTCTTTAAATATATAACCAGATGTATTAGCTTATATTAAAAACGATATAAATATAATAAAATTAAAAAGTACTCATATAAATATATGTATCAGTATATTTGTCATCTTATATCCAATATTTAATTGTTTAAAAATGATTTAGATATAATAATTTTTATATTTTTAAATGAGATTCACATAAAAACTTATAATATCAATATATAATGTACATTATAATTTCTCATTGTATAATTTATAAATATATCAAAGTCTCAGGTAAAAATATTGTGAATAACGTGAATTATAAAAGAAAATATATAAAGTCTATTACAATACTAAAATTATAAAACATAAAAATACTTAGATAAGCAATTTTCATTATAAAAATTATTTTACATAAATAATTATATAATTGTGATTTTCATTATGAATAAAAATACATAAAATTAATATTAATCATTATCGAATTTAAATAAATATGTATAAAAAAATACTGTAAAATAGTTAATAAATAATTTAACTTTGATGATTTGCAGAGTAAGACAAATATTTAAAATTTGAATTAATTTCGCACATTCAATAATGAGTAACTATGATTCTAATTACAACATTAGAAGAATAAAAATGTTTGAATATTCTATTAAGTACAATTCTTTTTTTTTTTACAACAAAGAGACTCTCACACCTTTGTGTACTCTGTTGTCCTTGTAGCAATTTTTTTTATAGAGTTTTCTACATACACAAATCTCCAAAAACTATGTGGACTTAGTTATATCCCATTGTAATGTAAATTTATAAGTCAACATGATTATAACATCCTATTTTAATAATATAAAACTATTAAAATAAAATGTTATAAAGATGATAACTTATAATGAAACTTAAGATTTCTAGAAAAGTAGATTTTACATCTCAAAGATAAAACTTATCTACGCTACTTTTCCCTCAACCTCGTATTGAACAACTTGAAAAACGTTCCCCTGAGCTCACATCATTAAAGTGATTATTGTAAAAGAGAAACACACACAGACAAACAAAGACAAAAGTAAGGGTAAGATAGAGTAGAAATGAAACCACATATCATAACTTAGATTGACATTTATTAATATTCAATAGCAAATAAATCATACAACCAAAAGACCGATGTTATACTTAATTATCCGGATATTATGCTTGTTATAGACATTCTAAAAAGGTGTGCACCCATTGTGGTATTTATACTTTGTAGAGTTATAAATAAGGGTAACTCGACTTACCACCCATGAGGTTAATCTTTCACTCCTAAAACCCAAAGGCTAGGGTAAAGACCTCCTGTCATTCTCTTTGCCACCCCATTTAACTCTACATGAGTTAAACGGTTGGTAAAATATCAGGATACTTGCTCATTGCATCTCTCTATCAAGAATTCACCACAACTTACTAGAATATAGAATCCCTCCTTGAGATTCTTATCACAACACACCGTTTTCATTCTCATAAGATATCCATACCATTTCAAAAGCCTTAAATAGTTATCAGAACATGTACACCATAACAATTTCACACAAAACATTAACCAAAAATCACATTTAAGAACAAAGGAAACTACTTGCTATCGCTAGCGCTCAGCGCCAAAAAACTACCGCTCAACGTCAAAGCCACTAGAATGTGGCGTTCAACGTTAGAAAACTACCCGTCAATGCTAGAGCCACAAGAGTGTGGCGCTCAGCGCTAAAAACTAGCCCTCAGCGCCATATCAATTGACATCACACTAGTAAAAAATCGGGTTTTTACAGCGCACATTATGCCACGGTTCAACGAAAACCGCAGCATAATGGTGCGCGGTGGCAGTTTTGTAAATAAAACGAACATATATGCCGCGGTTCTACTGGGAACCGCGGCATATACCCCAGTCAACCATTGCCTTTGACGCCACGTATGAATAAAAAATTAAATAACAGAGTATATGCCGCGGTTCTCTGAACAACCGCGGCATATACCCTGCCAATTTATTGCAGGTGCTGACTGGGTCAGAGAATTTGAAAAGTTACAGGGGGTATATGCCGCGGTTCTCTGGGGAACCGCGGCATATACCCCTGTAACGTCTCAACTTCTCTGCCAGTCAGAGAATTTCAGAAGTTACAGGGGGTATATGTCGCGGTTCTCTGGGGAACCGCGGCATATACCCCCTGTAACTTCTGAAATTCCCCAGAAGGCAGTTGGGGAGACAGTTGTGTTGAGCACGTTACAGGGGTATATGCCGCGGTTCTACGAGCAACCGCGGCATATTCTCCCATCTGAAATTAATTTAATATTAATTTGAAATATTTCGAGGTATATACCGCGGTTGCCCGCTGAACCGCGACATATAGTTTGAAAATAATTTCAAAAATGCCATTTAGGATAATTTTTTTAATCAGTATATGCCGCGGTTGGGGGTTAAACCGCGGCATATACCCCTATTATACCGCGGTTAAGTAGGGAACCGCGGTAGATTCCCCCGTTCAGAGTTAAAAAACAAAACTTGGAACAGTGTCGTCGTCTTCGCGCAAGCTCTCTGTTTTCTTTCGCGTTTCTTCTCCTCCGAACCACCCATCACCTCAGATTTCGCGTTTTTCACCGTTTAAACTCAGAATTGTTCGGTCATTATTCATTTTTGACGATAAAAACGAGTTTTAGCCGATCAAAATCGTGATTTCGTTGCGTTTTTCACCCTCACCGTCGTCGTTCCTCTTCCAGGTATTTATGTCCTTTTGCATTCTTAACGTTATTTCTTCATTAGTTTTGGTAATGTATGAAGTTTCTATAGTTTTGGTAATGTATGGTATAATTTTTGCTTTAATTTTGATAATGCATGAAATTGTTATAGTTTTGGTAATGTATGGTATGGTTTTTGCTATAGTTTTGGTAATGTGTGTTGTAGTTCTTGTATTATTTATAAACCTTAAAATATTATTTATGTAATATTTAGGAATATGGATCGAAATTGGATTAATTTACCACGTATTAGTGCTGAGTACGAGAGAGGTGTAGAGGAATTTATACAATTTGCGCAACGTAATGAGGGGAGAACTGATGATGAAGTGAAGTTTAGATGTCCTTGTGTGAACTGTTTGAATGGGAGAAAGTTGAACGCAACTCAAATTAGAGAACATCTTATATGTGATGGTTTTCTAAGATGCTATACAACATGGATCTGGCACGGCGAAGAAATGGATTTTCCCACTGACTCTCAAAGTGTAAATGTTACTGATTCCACCATGGAAGAAGATCGACCGGATGAAGACAAATTGGAGGACATGATCCGCGATGTTGGAGCAGAAAATTTTGCCAAAGCTCATGTGTATGAGACGATGTCGACTGATGCAGAAACACCTTTGTATGTCGGTTCAACTAAGTTCACACGTTTGTCAGCGGTGTTAAGGCTCATGAATTTGAAGGCGAGCAATGGATGGACTGATAAGAGTTTTACAGAACTGTTGACGTTGTTGAATGAAATGTTGCCAGATGGAAATACACTGCCCACTCGTAATTATGATGCGAAGAAAATTCTTTGTCCAATGGGTATGGAGTATAAAAGGATACATGCTTGTCCCAATGACTGCATTTTGTATAGGAAAGAGTTTGAATTTTTGACAAAGTGTCCAAAATGTGGCTTATCACGATACAAGTCAAAAAACAATAGTGAAGATAATGGTCAGATAGAAAAAAATGGATCTGCTTTGAAAGTAGTTTGGTACCTTCCAATAGTGCCCAGACTTAAGCGTTTGTTTGCGAATCCCAAAGATGCTAAAAATCTTAGATGGCATGCAGATGAGAGAAAAATTGACGGGCTGCTTCGTCATCCAGCTGATTCAAAGCAATGGAAAAATATTGATCGACAATTCCCCGAATTTGGTAAAGAGTGTAGAAATCTTAGGCTTGGTTTAGCCACTGATGGAATGAACCCATTTGGTAATCTGAGTACCAATCACAGTTGTTGGCCAGTTATATTGATAATTTACAACTTATCTCCTGCATTGTGCATGAAGAGGAAGTACATGATGTTATCTATGATGATATCTGGTCCAAAGCAGCCTGGAAATGACATAGATGTTTATCTAAGCCCACTAGTTGAAGACTTGAAGGTTTTGTGGGTTGACGGGGTTGAAATATTTGATGCATTCGCTTCAGAGACTTTTATGATGCGTGCAATGTTATTTTGCACCATTAATGACTTTCCTGCTTATGGTAATTTGTCAGGATACAGTGTCAAGGGTCATAAAGCGTGTCCTATATGTGAAGAAAACACTGCAGCTCATCAATTGAAACATGGAAGAAAGACGGTGTATCTGCGTCATCGGAGATTTCTAAAACGTAATCATCCATATCGAAGGTTAAAAAAAGCATTCAATGGAGATCAAGAGAGGGACGAAGCACCAAATCCACTTACTGGCCTTGAAGTTCTTCAAAAAGTTAATAAAATACATCATGTATTTGGGAAAACATCGAAGAAGTCATCTGTAACGACCCCTTGGAAGAAGAAATCAATATTCTTTGATCTTCCATATTGGTCAAAGTTAGATGTTCGACATTGCATAGATGTGATGCATGTAGAAAAGAATGTGTGTGATAGCTTGATTGGTACATTACTCAACATTCAGGGAAAGACAAAAGATGGAGTGAATGCTCGTTTGGATTTGGTTGACATGAATATCCGAGAAGAGTTGGCACCGAAGGAGATTGGTAAACGTACTTATTTGCCCCCTGCATGTTACACAATGTCTAGACAAGAGAAGATAAGTTTTTGTGTATGTTTAAAGAGTATCAAAGTACCACAAGGATACTCTTCAAATATGAAGAGTTTAGTGTCAATGCAGGACTTAAAGCTTGTTGGCATGAAGTCTCACGATTGTCACGTCTTAATGCAACAGTTGTTACCGGTGGCTATTCGTGGAATTTTGCCCAAAAATGTTAGGCACACCATAAACAGGTTGTGTTCATTTTTCTCGTCAATATGTAGTAAAGCCATCCATCCTACAAAGTTAGATGAACTTCAAGGCGAGATTGTTATCATCTTGTGTCAACTAGAGATGTTTTTCCCTCCATCTTTTTTTGACATCATGGTACATTTACTTGTTCATTTGGTTAGAGAAATCAAGTTGTGCGGACCGGTATACTTAAGATGGATGTATCCTATTGAGCGTTATATGAAGATTTTGAAAGGGTACGTTAAAAATCCATATCATCCTGAAGGTTCGATGATTGAAAGGTATATTGCTGAAGAAAGTATCGAGTTTTGTTCAGATTACATGACATCAACGAATCCAATAGGAGTTCCTCGCACAGCATGGTTGAATAAATTTTCTACAAGTAAAAGCATCCGAGGTGTCAATGTGGTGACAAAAGATCGCGAAGAATTGTTGCAAGCGCATCTTTATATATTGAACAACACAGATGAGGTGATCCCTTTTTTGGAAGCACACAAAGCCATTGTTAAGAATAAAAATCCAAGACAATCAGAGAAATGGCAATTGATGGAGCATAACAAAACATTTATGTCTTGGTTCAAATCTGAAATTGACAAAGAGCCACATTCTTCTGAAACTTTATTGTGGCTTGCAAATGGTTTGAAGTTTGATGTCGTGTGTTGTACAGGTTATGAAGTCAATAATTGCACATTCTATACGAAGACTTTGGATGATAAAAGCACAGTACAAAATAGTGGAGTCAGTTTAGAAGCTGAGTCACTTCAATTTTCCACATCAAAAGATCAATCTCCTGTACTTGGATCAATGAGATATTATGGTATAATAGAAGAGATATGGGAGGTTGATTACACCAAGTTTTCCGTTCCATTGTTCAAGTGTAAGTGGTTTGACAATAAGAGTGGTGTGAAAATAGATGACTCGGGTATGACACTGGTTGATTTTCGCAAGGTGGGTTATCGAGACGAACCGTTTATCATGGTACATCAACCATCTCAAGTTTTTTATGTCAAAGATCCTTCGTCTGACCATTGGTATGTTGCTCTTCAAGGCAAAAAACAAATTGAAGTTAACGAAGACAATCTAATTAATATTGATATTGCTGACAACCATTCATTTCAAACTACAACAAAGTTGGATGACCAATCTGTAGTTGACGATGATGTACATGCAATTCGGTCAGATCATGATGAGGGAATATACATATGATGAATCCATATCTTTATGTATGAATTTTCAATTTGGATACTATTACATGTTTTGTTAATTTATATGATATTACATAAGTCTTGAAAGAAAATTTAATGTTGTTATTTATTTTGACAGATATATGGCTGATCATCCACATTCTTCAGGGGATGAGGCTCCCCCACCCAGATCCACTAGAGGACCCACTAGGATGAAACAACTATTAATCAGGAAAAATAGTGGTGAAAGAACTCCGGTGAATGTGAATGTCACCACGGGTGTGGCAACTGGCCCCTATGCAGATGACTTCCGATCATACCTTGGAGTAGTGGCACGTGATAAGATTAGCATTCTCATTCCATCTTTTGATCATGTGTCCGAGGGTGATCGGAACATTATTTGGCAAGATATATTGGTAAGTTAGTTAATAACATTTGAATTATAATTTGTTTATATTGATAATTTTGTACTAATACAACTTTATTATGTTTTTTTCAGATGACATTTGACATTCCAAATGTCCCAACACTTAGAAATAAGTGTTTGTCAACTGTTGCAGAAAATTTCAGAAACTTTAAAAGCAAGTTGACATCAAGGTACATCTTTGGACACCTTAAACATAAAACTCCATGTAATGCATATAAGTCCATTGATGAGGAGACTTGGCGGGTTTTTAAAGAGAGTCGGATGTCAGAGGAATGGCAGGTTAGTGTAGTTCATATTATTCAATTCCTCATTAAAAAATATATATCATATGAACTCATTAATTAATGTGTATGTGACAGGCAATTAGAAGCAAAGCACAAGGAACAAGTGCTAAGAACAAAAACCCCCACCTATTATCTCGTGGTGGGTATAGGAAGCTTGAGGAGAAAATCCTCAAGCAAAAGGCAGATGCTATACCACCATCTCAGAGTGGTAGCCCTCCTCAGCCTCCTTCTCCACCGTCTAGACATGAGAAATGGAAGTTGGCCCGTATGCGACCATCGGGCACCTACTCTTCCGACACTGCACGAGAGATTTCTGAAAAAATTGTAAGTTATCACTGTTCCTAAAATAATAAATATTGTCATTATACATACTACATTAAACTATTTAAAGAATAATGGTGTTTTGTAATGTTACAGGACGCCTTGGTTGAGCAGAGCTCCCAAGGCCAATTCACTCCAGAGGGTCGCCAGGATATTCTTGCTGCTGCAATTGGACGACCTGAGCACCCTGGACGTGTACGTGCTGCAGGTCCTGGAGTAGGCATTACGGATTATTTTGGGAGCTCTTCTCGTCAGCCTTCATATTCGTACAGCGATACACAAAGGATGACAGAAGAGATCACAAAAAAGGTCCGACAAGACCTTATGCAGGAGATCAGGGCCGAGGTGAGGGCTGAATTCCAGATGCTCTACCAGGAGCAGTTTCAGAGCATGCGCCCGATGCAGTCTCCTATAGAGGAACATGTGGTCCCTCCCCCTCCCACAGGTAAACTTAATAAACATTTATGTGCAATTATTTCTATCTCTTGTATAATCTAACATTTACTCTGACAGGGAGAAGCGGCAAAGGAAGTTGTTCCGCATCAGCCATCCCAGAGGATGACATGGACGATGGTAGTCCATGTCTGCTATACATTTTAGAAGAAGATGAGATGGTGCTGGTAGCTCGTGGAACAGAGTTTAGGTCAGCGACTGTATGTCATGGTATGCAACTATTAGAGGATGAGGTGAAGGTCTCAGTGGATGAAATGATCATGCCAGATGCCTCGGTTCCACTGTCCACGGAAGAGATTTTCACTGTGGAACAAGCATATAAGTCGTTTATCACTTGGCCTAAATTTTTGGTTAAACCAGTTTCTGACCCCTCGGTATGAAATTCTTCTTTACACTTCTCAATTTTAAAGGTTTTTGATGTCAAAACTTATCTTATCTTTTCATGTAACAACAGACGCAGGAACAACAGAAGATTCCTCTATCTGAGGATGACCCTCTTTCTTCATTGCATCTACTTGCTGACATCCTTGATGATAAGCCTTTGGAGGTTCAGTATGATGCTAATGTATTTGGGCATGGCTCTGAGGTCCCAATATACCTTAATAGCCAAGATGTCCGTGAGCTTGCGTCGGGAACACAAGAGTTGAATATTTCAATTATTCAACTATGGACGATGTAAGTCTATGACCAATTATTTATATATAAAATTGATTTATATATCAAGTATCCTTATATCAAAGTTAATTTTTGATTTCAGGTATATGTTTGGGGTCGCTAATAAGTTGGGGCGTTCTGATGATTATGGATTCATTGATCCCCAAGAAATTCATGAATCAAATGATTTTGACCATATCAACATGAGTCTGATAAGAAGTTTTGGAAGGGGCAAGAAAATATACTTTTTGCCTTATATATCCGGGTAAGTGAACTTTGTTAACATAATAATGTTCCATATGTGATTTTAATATTTAATAGTTACGTTATTATGAATTTCAGGCGCCATTGGCAACTTCTTGTTATGTCTGTGCAAGACAACTATGCTTTGTGGTTCTGCTCATTGCACAGGCCTCCTCCCACACAACTCAGACAAGCAATTGATTGGTAAGAACCTCAATGTTTGGACTTTCTTTGTTATATAACTGAATGCTAAAACATTTTTTTATATACAGTTCTATTCCAGCAAGTATGATGATGGACGGGAGATCAATTGCTAAGAGTAGAAAGATTGCTTGGATTTCTCTCAAGGTTTGACATATGCTAAAGTCTGACTTTGTTATAATTGTTTTATAACAAATGTTATTCACTAACTATTATCAACTGTGATGATATATTGTAGTGTAACAGACAAAATGGGTCATATGAGTGTGGATACTATGTAATGTATTGGATGACCCATATTGTTCGTTCTCACATCACAAGAAGCTGGGAAACGGTAATATTTAACTTTAACAAATTTTGATTTTTTAACAAATGTTGAATTCATATACACTAATTAAAATGAATTGTCTTTTGCAGAGATTCAAGACTACTACACCAGTTCCTGAGAAGTCACTACTATTCATTAGGAACGCTGCTGCGAAGTATATAGTTAGATTATACAATAGCTCTTAGATTTAGATTTAAACAATGCATTTGATTAGATAGAATTTTCTTAGACTCTCTACTTTATTTGATGTTGAAATACATTTGAACATGTGTTTGTTATGTTGAAATTGAATTTCTGTAAATGTTTTTATATGCAGGTCTGTTTTTGTGGTAATGGATATCACAAAAACAGACCTGCAATTTTAAAAAACTGCAGGGGAATATGCCGCGGTTCTAACCACAACCGCGGCATATAGTGCTTCGTTTTTTTTCACTAACGAGACATATGGCCGCGGTTTCGACACTAACCGCGGCATATTCGTCGGCCTATATGCCGCGGTTGAACCGCGGCATATAGTGCATTTTTTAATTTTTTTTTTAAATTTTTTTAGGGTTTAGGCAGCGGTTCCCTAGACAACCGCGGCATATTCCGCAGCCTATATACCGCGGTTCGAACCGCGGTATAAAGTGTCTGACTTACTACCGCGGCTGAATATGCCGCGGTTCAAGAACCGCGACGTATAGTGAAAATGAACCGCGGTAAAAGCCCTTCGCTGCACTAGTGTCACACTCTAAAATGGATTTAAATGTTATTCAAACTCATTTCAAAAGACCAATTGGGTATGACCACTCCTAATTCACCCATTTTAACATTTCAAATTCATCACACACAACTTTCACATCAGAATCACCTTTCACCTCATCATTTCATCAATTTACACATCAACACACAACATTTATAAGCAACTCTACATACCAGATTTCTCCATTCATTTTAAATTCGCGATTCAATCACATCCCATCAAACAATCACATATTATAAAATGTCCAAAAACCAAACATCAATTAAACTCGGTTCCCTTACCTCACAAGAAATTGACCAACCAACTCTAGAGAACTCTACTCTGCTTCCTCAACTCCAAGAAACCAAATAACATCTATAGACAACGAAAACATGATAAGGGATGCCATTAGAATCACTGATCATTAGAGAACCTAAGAGAAAGCTCAGACCATACATGCGACAGAGAAAAACCCTGCATGCATTGAAGTACATGAAACTAGAAAAAAAGGTAAAAAAATTAACTTACTCTTTTTGAGAAACTGATAAGATAAACTTGAAGATCTCATCGCGAGGATTACACGGGCGATCTCCGATCTTCAAACAAATGAATAAGGTATAAGATCCCTTAGAGAGAAGACAAAAAACTCTAGAAAAATAGTTTCTAAATAGATAGTGTATTTTAAAATAGTAAAACGCGTTTATCACAATTTCTTTTATATTAAAACCTTTTAATTTTAAAATAATAGAGTCTCGTTATTTTTAACTCATTACAATTCCAAAACACCATTTTCTAAGTCTTCATATTCTCAACCAACCCTATTAAATTTTGTGTGTAACCCCATAAAAACTTCCCAAAAATTATTTCCATAATAGGAGTGGGGTGATTATCTTCAAAAGAAAATAAAAATCGGATTTGTTTTGATGTGTTCCGGGAAATTAAATCTGAAATAATAACGAGAGGGAGAAATTTTGATACAGTGCAAGAAACAATAGCCCTCAACCAAACTCTTGTAAATGAACCATTGATACGAAAATTCTACATTGGATGGGCTTAATCATGCCTCAACGGAGTCAATAAGTGAGGAACCTTTAATGCAAAATTTCTATCAAACTGAGTTGTTCAACCTCACTAGGTTCAATTCAATGTCTATTGATTAAGGATGACAGTCGAGTAGATCGAATTCGGATTTAATTTGAAAATTTTAGTATAATCCAAATTTAATATTTTTAAATTTATATTCGATTAATTAATTTATCAAGTTAATCAGTTTCAGGTTATTTGAGTTGTGGGTTGATTCAGTCAGAATTTTTTTAATTACAAATTTTGAATAAATGATACAAAATATAAAGAATTTTTAACTATAAAAAAGTGACATGTATAATTTTAATAACAATTATTATAATGGACTATGATTTTATATAACTTACTATTATATTTTGTCAGAATAGTATCATATTAAGAATAAAATTTAAAATTTAAAATATTTTTACGAATTTATAAATATTAAAATATAAATTTGGGTTGAATCGGTATTTATAAAACTCCAACCAGTTATTCAATCCAACTTCATTTATCATTTTATTCAATTTTATTTATCCAACATTATCAAGTTATGCAATCCAACCCAAACTATAAGTTCAAATGTTTCGGATTTCTTCGGATTTAGTGGGATACAATTTTTTTCTCATCCTACTATTGATAATGCAAGGTGTTCTATCAATGAAAAATAATATCAAAATTGTAACAATCCAAATCAGATCATTATTAAATAATAATATTTAATCCAGAAGTGTAAACATATATTGCATATTTACCGTTTTCTAAAATTTTAAATATTTTTTAAAACAAAAACATTTCTTATTAACAATGAGACACTATTAAATACATGAATACATAAATGAATATTGAAATATCTAGAAAACACGGGAAGGAAGTAGGGGTTGAATAGTGTTATAGAAAAACTTTTCGCCAAAATGTAATTTAACAACCTTGTTAAGATTAAATGGTTTATATAAGTTGTTAAACACTTGAGTTATAAAATTATGTTCAAACTACAAATTCAGAAACAAATGTTTTTCAATTGTTTAGTTAAATCTACTGCACTGTTTTGAGAAAAATAACTCTTAATAAGATAGTGTTTGATGACGAGATTTTATAGATGGTTGAGTTAATAAGCAACTACAGAGTTTATAAGGAAAACGTTTTGCAAGACTAAAGTAATAAACACTATTATTTTATACTAGTTCATTCCACCGTGCTACGTCTAGTTCTCCTCTAAGACCTCTTAAGAGGGTTTGATACGCTGTCGTTGAAGCTATCAAATTAATACTACTTTTCAAGGCAACTTCAATATTGCCAAGTAGTATCCAAGAAAGTAGATAGGGCTAAAGTAACCCTGAGTCGTCTCCCTACGAACACGGAATTGCTATCGAATATCTGACTCTTATGAATGTTATGCAATGCTTATGAATAAAAGTAATGGTTGAAGAATGTTTAAAGAGTAAATAAGAAACTTAAAACAATTATGATTAAATAGGATAATTCCACTACTTTTCCAAGATAGATTCATCATCGGTTATTCACGGATAATTGTTCAATTGATTATTGTTTAAGTTTCAAATTAATTAAAGTACATTCTTAATTACTTTGAGGGCGATCATACATTTAACCAAAGTAAATTCTCAATCAAATGCAAAACCTTCCTAGATTATTCACAATAAATTCAACCAAAGTACATTCTCAATCAAATTCTATTGTGTTTAATCATGTCTATTCTTAAATCTCCTAACCAAGTTAAAAGTTAATCAATCAAAGTAAATTCTCAATTGATTATAGTTGAAATTATTACTACCAACCAAAGTACATTCTCAATTGATAGTAAAAACCGTTTAATCATACGAAAGTTCCTAAATTAAATCAAAGTAAATTCTCAATTAAACCTAGAAACCCTAGAACTCATATAATCAATACGCATGTAGATTCAAACACATTATGATGCAAAAATCTTTACTTTTAACAAGATAGATAGATGAAAGACATAGAGAGAACAACTTAAATCAATAATCAAAGTAAACAATTGCATTAACTTAACGTAACCTCAGAATCTATCATGGAATTGCAGCAGAATAGCCCTAGATGCTTAGCTCTCCATGAATGGAGTTGAATACAAGATGAAATAAGAGAGAGAGAAGTGGTGAATGAATGAATGAAGTGAAGTCCCCCTGGGTCTCTTTATATAGGGCTTGATTGGGCTTGGACTCTGAATATTCACTTGACAAAATCTTTTATCTTATATCTTCCAAATAACTAAAAGATTTAGATAATTATAACATTATTTGGAAGATATTTTCTGTTGATATTCCCAAATTACATTAATTTCAACAACTGAATTTTATCTTTTAGCTTTTCTGACTTTCCAAAATTGCGCAAATGCCCTGAAACTTCCTCTATCTGCACATTAGCCCCTTCATAATTCTCCAAAATTGCACCAGAAGCCCTTGTTGACCAGCTTTGACCAGATAGGTCGCGCCCAATGGGAGCTCGCCACGTGGCTGCCCTCTTCCTTCCCCAATTAGGGTTTCAGATTAAGGAAAGGCTTGCCTCTGCGCCTATGCTGCCGTGAGGAAAAGAGGAGAGGCTCGAGAATGTGGAGGCTGCAACGGTGGTTGTAGTGGCGATTTCTGTTCTGGGTTTTGCTATGTGGTTTTTCTGAGTGCAGGTGGTGGTTCGTTGATGGTTGCGTCAATGGTGCGCGAGAAGCGTGGATGAGAAGATGAAGATGGTTGTGCGATTGTGGTTGAGACGCGAACTCGCAAAGGCGCGATAAAAGGGATCGCGAGAAGCAGTGGCGTTGTTTGGATCTGCGGCGTGGTGGTTGCTTGCAGTGGCGTGATTTGGTTCCGAGAATGGAGAAGATGAAGATGGTCGAGATGTGAAACCGTGGTGGTGATGGCGAGACCAAGGCGGTGTTGTGTGGTTGCGGATGCGCAAGAATGATGGTGGCTGTCCGGTGACGGAGCGGCGCGACGGTGCTAGGGTTTCAGTGGGTGGAAGATGATGCGCATGTGTTAGGGCTGAGGTGGCGTGTTCTGACTGGTTCACTAGTGAGTGCAAGGATCAGTGATGTGGCATCATCTGAGTGGTTCAATCTCTTAGTGGTGGACTGCCACGTGGCATGATCTGGTGAAGTTTGGCTTAGGAGGGGTATGGGTAGGGAAATTTAGGAGGTGTATTTAGAATAGGGTTACTGTTTGGCTTAGTATTGGGCCTGTTTAAGAGAAGAGGGGTGTATGTAGGGAAATTGGGAGGTGCAAGGGTAAAAGTTGCCTGTTTGGCCCATTTGTACATTATTTTCCAAATAAAATCTGATTTTGGGCCTTGAATTGCCATTTGGACCAATAGAGCTTACAATTTTAGCTGCACAAATAAACGTAAGAACATCCAAGAATATTTTATGCGCTAAAACTCACTTTTTACGTCTCTTTAATTCCCAAACCCAACAATTCCAATCACCACAAATCCCCTTTATTCAATCATTCAAGCACATGAATTTCATCAAAAATTTAATTTTGAAGCATAAATGTGGGCATAAATTTGCACTCATCAGGGTTCTACTATAATTTTCAATAAGATTACAATTGAGTATTCGCACCACCCATGGTATCACCTAGTCAATCGCAATAAGTCTCGTTACTCTAACTAGAATTCAGTATCACCCACTCTTGGTTGTGCAGTATTCTTCACCACTTCTAGTATCCTTAGACAATCTCGATATCTTCCTGATACATTATCTAGTTGAGTTTCACCCACTCCTGGTTTCCACTAGACAAACCCGTCTAGCTATCGTTTAACTCCACGAGTTAAACCGTTAAGTGTTTTTATTCACTTCAAAATTTTCATTTAAACATATTGCTTAATAGTCCATAGACGATTACTCTTATAGAGATGTTACAATACAATTCAATCTAACAGACTTTTTAGAGTTTTCTTTTGTCAAAACAGACATGTTTTTTCAGTACTTTATCAAAAGTAGGTTGTATGAACTCTTTGGCACGAACTTTGATAGAGAGAACATTCTGTGAATGTCTTCTTTGTCTCTAACGTCCACTTTTGACTTGCATATGATAGAGTAGGTGGATACTTGACATAAGTACTGCAAAAAGTATAGTAGATATGCATGTAGACAAATATGTCAATTTTCTTATCACTTTTATTGTATTGAAACGTTGTGCATTTAATTCTCTTTAATATGTGTTCAGAACAACTATAAGTTTTTAAAATTTTATATTGCTCAAGCAAGATTTGATCACATTTTTATAGAGATACTTAGCAGTTTATAAAGGTTTCATCGTTGGATGAAAATGCCGCTTGGTACACAATATCGTTTGGCCTATATAAGGCGTTTTCTATTAGCACTTTGTTTAGCATACTCAGTTTGGCTCAAGAGTACGTTTAGCAAGATGTTTTTCAACACATGTTTTTATCCTTTTACGTGTTTATCAAAAACACCATTTTGTACATTATAGTGAGAGCTCGTCTAGCATTGTTTAACAAAGTATAACAAGAGTGCATTTAATAAGACTTTTCATATAGCACATTGATGCATTTTGTGAGGAAATCGTTAGTCCACTAAGATATTAGTGCGTTTATTAAAACATTAGTGCGTTTACTAAGATTCTTTTGAAAACATTTCATTTTTCTTAATGCCTTTTTTCATAAGAGTCATTTTCTTTCAATGATATCTTTTTCACAAACGTGTATCTTTCAACTATATTATTTTTTCAAAGATAATACTTTGTCATATCCTCATTTCATTTATTGTTGTTTGTTAAACTTCAAATCATTTGAGGATGTTAGACAATCTTGTCTTAACACATACATGCTTTCATTCCTATTTACAACACACTAGTACAGATAAAAGAAATGGCACCGGTTATTTTCACTGATAGGCACCGGTTCATGAACCGAGGCATATTCAGGCGAGGTAAAAAGTGATAGACTTTATGCCTCGGTTTTAAAACGAGACAAAAAATAGTCCGATTCGACCTCGGTTAACAGAACCGAGATTGTTCTTCTCCCTCTACTGCCTCGGTTGGAGGCTGAACCGAGGCAGTAGGGTCTTTTTTTTTCGTTATAATTTTCCTAGTATTCTGGCAGTGGCAACTATGAGCGTTATTATGCTCAAACGTTATGCTCAAACGTTATTTCAAAGACTGAAAACATGCACACAAATAATCTACCTTAGTTAATTTTCATTAACAAATTACACACTAACTTGCCCAGAGAATTTACAGTTGCAAATTACACAAATAAGAAACTTTGATCAAGGAGACAAATAAGAAACTTTGAGAGAACTGGATTAAGCAAAATCATGGAGTTCTTCATTTTTCTCCACAACCCTCACCCCTTTTGCAGATCTGAGCACATTAGCCTGCTTAGAAAATGATGGCAAATTAACACAGGAATTTAATTTTGGTGCCTCGGGCAAATTAACACAAGCAAATTAACACATTTACCTTTTGCAGATTCGCAAAAACCTAATCTGACCCCAATTTGACCCTAATCTCAGATTCACACCACCACCACCACCACTATCACCGCCGCCACCATTGACACACCACCACCGCATGCTCTTCCCTCCAGAGGCGACGCACTCGCAGGAGAGAGCGAGACCGAGAGAGCGACAGAGCGAGACCGAGAGAGCGACGGAGCGAGATCGAGAGAGCGACGAAGCGAGAGCGAGGGGAGGCGACAGCGAGGGGAGGCGAGAGCGAGGGAAGCGAGAGCGAGGGAAGGGAGGCGAGACCGAGGGGAGGGAGGCGAGAGCGAGGGAGGCGAGACCGAGACCGAGGGAGGCGAGACCAAGGGGAGGGAGGCGAGACCGAGGTAGGCGAGACCGAGGGGAGGCGAGACCGAGGGGAGGGAGGCCAGAGCGAGGGAGGCGAGACTGAGGGGAGGGAGGCGAGACCGAGGGGAGGGAGGCTAGAGCGAGGGAGGCGAGACTGAGGGGAGGGAGGCGAGAGCGAGGGATGCGAGAGTGAGGGGAGGGAGGCGAGAGAGGCGAGCGCGAGGGGTCGAGGGGGCTAGGTCTTCGTGTTTGGGGAAAAAGTCTGGGGAAATAAGAGGCTTATATGCCTCGGTCCTTCTTGGGCCTGAGGTAGTAGAGGCTTATACGCCTCGGTTCTTCTTATCAACCGGTGCAGTATACCCCTTTTACCTCGGGTTTCTCTTAACCGCGTCAGAAACCGTGTCAGAAACCACTAATTAGACACCGGTTGTTTTCACAACCGAAGTGGTATCCCTCTTTGGCACCGGTTTAGTCTGAACCGAGGCCTATAAGGTCTCGTTAATTACAAAACTGCCACGTGTCTGAATAGACAGCGGTTTGATGTAAACCGAGGTTTATTGTGCGAGTTTAAAAGCACATTTTGTACTAGTGACATCACAAACTTATTGTCGATCCTCACCACTACCTGTTAAATGTCTACTCCCGTATATATATACATACATATACGATCATCACAGGTGGAAACCACAACTACAAAATATAAGGGTAAACGATTTACATTGAATCATAACACATGTAACTTTATTATCATCACTTTAATTTAAACAAATTCATATCATATCCAAACAATATACCAAAATTCTGAATAAATTCATTGATTCACTTTATAATAACTTTATAAAAATTCAAATAAATTTTCTCTCATAATGACTGGTTAGGATAAATGAGTTATTTCTGTTTAAACCCCAAAATTACACCTTCAACTATTATAAATTAAATTACTTAATAATGACTAGTCCAGATAAATGAGCTTATATATACTCATTTAAACTTCCAAAGTTATACCTCCAACTACCATAAATCAAATATTTATTTATCATTATACATATATACATATATATATATATATATTACTACCATTACTAAATATTAAATCCAAACAATATAAATAAATAACTAAAATCGTCGTATAGTTGAAGATATAAAAACTATGAGGACAGGTCACCTCATTAAATTAAAATAGTAAATAAAAATGAGGTTCCGAACACCTCACTAAATAAATTAAATGAAAAGAATAATAAATATAAATAAACTTAATATTATGAAAATCTCATTAAATAAAAATAAACAAAATAATAAATATAAATAAAATGAGATTATAAATATCTTAATAAATAAATTAAATAAACAAAATAATAAATATAAATAAAAAAAAATATATTATGAACACTTTACTAAATAAATTAAATAAACAGAATAATAAATATAAATAAAAGTGAAATAATAAATTTTTCACTAAATAAATTAAATAAACAAAAATAAGACAAAATAAATAAGGTTATAAATATCACAATAAATAAAATAAATGAATTGAGATTATGAAGACCTCAAATTAAGTAACCAAAATAGTAAATATAAATAAAAAGGTTTAATAGTTTCTTTTATCTCCAGTTTTGTTGTATAATATCAATTCAGTCCCTCATTTTAAAAGTATTTGAAATGGGTCTTTAGTAATTAAATTTTGCGTCAAACACGTTCCTTAAACAAACGGAGTTATTGAGCTGATGATCTCGTAGTTAATGGTAATGTGTCATACCTTAACTGTGTGTGTTGATGTTTTATTTAATTACAAAATCTAGGATTCGTCTTCTACTTCTACAAACCCTAATTTCCATCATGCATGAAACCACGAAAACCCTAAGCCAACCACCTGCACAACCCAACTAGAAGTGCAAGCCGCCGTGAAGCCTTCAATCTCCATGACACACACTTCGCGCCACTACCATCATCACCGCGCCGCCACTGCCGCATAGTGCAACGCGCCGCCACTGCCGCACAGTGCAACCCGCCACCACCCAAAGCATCTTTCATTGACGCCGCCAACCATAGGAAACCCAAGACGCCGCAAGTCTAGAGATCGCGAGCCTCCGTTGAGCAAGCATCTTCTCCTCCTTCACGACTCACATTCATCTTCATCATCCTCGCCTGCAACCATCAACCTACAAAGGAAAAACCAATGACAATAGAAAACCCAGAAACGTAGATTTGCAAACTCTTGCGAACCAGATGTACGAGCCTCGCACCGTTAGGAACCCTAAATCGCATCTTCCTTCTTCGCGAAATCAGCAGCTAGGAGGGAGAACCCAATCGTGATGAACCTTGGCACGAAATCGCATCAGTCTTCATCTTCAACCCCAAATCGCGAAATCACCCAGGCTACCAGCAGAGCCATCTCCGCACCTCCATCAGAGAGTGAAACCTCTCTCGCCTCATGACGGTGCAGACAGGAGCAAAGAGAATTGCAATCTGGAGAACCCTAATCTTTTGGTGGGGGAAGGGGCTGTCATGTGGCAGTTCCCCATTTTTCCCCAATTAAAAAAATCCTATTTTTAAAAAACACCTTAGGTTCTGTAATTAAATAACACCTCAGCACGCACACAACTAAGTTATAACATGTTATCACTAACTGCTGCCAGATTATCATTTCATTAACTTTGTTTGGTTATATTTAATGGAAGAGACGTTTTTTACTCAAAATTTAATAACTAAGTATCAATTTCAAACACTTTCAAAACGAGAGACTGAATTGACATTATGCAACAAAACTGGGACAAAAGAGGGTATTAAACCAAATAAAAATGAAATTATAAATACATCACTAAATAAATTAAAGAAATCAAAATAAATATAAAAAATGATGTTATGAATACTTACCGAATAAATTACGTAAAAAAAATAATAAATATAAATAAAAATGGCTTTATAAACACTTCACTAAATAAATTAAATAGATCAAAATAATAAATAAAAAAAATAAAGTTATGAACACCTCAGTAAAAAAAAATTAAATAAATAAAATAATAAACATAAATAAAATAATAAAAGGACACATAATTAAGATAAGTAAATTGAAAGAAATATAAAAAAAATGATAAATGTCTAAATTTCCTTACTTTAAAATATCTTCTTGAGCTAAAATTATACTTATTGATTGATTGGATAATTTCTCCAAGCTACTTTAAAATCTTACTAAATAGATATTCTTCTTTATATTTTTTAAATGAGAAAACAAATGGAAATGGAGAGAATAAGAAAGAAAATTAATTATATAGAAAATTTATATATCAAAACTTACCTTTTTCACTTCTCCTTCTATCATTATATAGAAAATTTATATTATTATTTTAATACTATTTTTCCTATACATTCACAAGCATGTAATAGTAAAGTTATCTTTCACTATTTAAATATAATAATATTTTACATTTGACAACTTATGATAGTTAGGAGGAGGGTTTTTTGTTATTCTAGATGTGAAAAATATATTTCTTACCACAAACCTCTAAATATAAATCAAATCAATAAGAGTAAAGAATATTATCTTAAAAACATATTGTAAAAGTTTGAGTTCGATCCAACGAATAACGAATTTGGAATCAGATTGTTACTTAAATAAATCGAAATAGGAAATAATTGACATTAGATTAAAGTGCGTTTTTTTTTTTACTTTAACCACAAACTTCTAAATAGACCTCCGGTAATCTTGATGTTCAAAATGAAGTCGATCTAACTATTAACGAGGTGGGAATATAACTTTTATCAAGGTAACTAAAGAGCATGTCGAAACATAACTTTTACACTAAAATAACTAAAATACGAAAATTATTTTCTTTTAGCCTAAATTTCCAATTATAAATCTTACTTATCATAATGGAGAAGAATATTTCAGTAATACAACTTAAAAATTTCATCCTGATACAACAGAGGAGGATACTTTAAGAAACCGTCTTCCATTCCCAAGTACCTAGTTGCAAAATTTCTCCCTAGAGCATGGGATATGCAATGATATAGATTCTAAGGCCAGCAACTTTATCTCGAGAAAACAATCCACTAACTCAATCATAACATAGGATTGGACATAGGATTCACAAATCATTCTTAAATCTAAATTTTACTATAATAAGCTTCAACCATAAAAACAAATTTCAAAATCTTATCAATTCAAATCTAATAAAATACAACTTTGTTTTATAGCAGTTGCACATATTTTCACATTTATTTTGTAGGATTCAAGAAGCTCTTGAACCATTGGACTGATTGTTTGGGGTATCTTTTCTGCTTGTCTTTGTAATCGACAAAATACAGTCCAAACCTAGAACTGTATCCGGCTGACCACTCCCAATTATCCAGTAGTGACCATACAAAATAGCCTTTCACATTGCACCCATCTCTGCAAGAACCCAAGTCAATACTTCATTAGTTTACTGAACTATGAAATTGTTCGTGCAATTTTCCCAAAACTCTGATACAAGTAATAACAACCATTATTACATACTTGATAGAAGCCAACAAGTAAGATAAATAGCCACTGTGGTATCTAATCCGTTTTTCGTCCTTTAGAGCATCCTTAATGGAGATAAATGGACTATTTGGATCATCCATCCCTGTCAAAGTCATGAGAAAAAATATTTAGCTTACAGTATTCACCCTTTGCTACCATTTTATTCTACTGCAAAAAAGGGAAATAGATTGCATTCCATATTATGGAAAACGAAAATACACAAAAAAAATAAAAACTATGATGCCAATGTTCTACTACATATAATTTGAAGCAATATCATGATACCTGGCCCTGTGAAAACTAACATAATGAGTCACTCTGAACTTTACATGATATACTTTATCAAACAGCAAGTATCAACTAAGAAATTTATGGATTTGACTCCTTTGAGAAGTTATTCACTTTAAAGAAAAACAAAGAAGTCTCAATAGTTAGACTACAAAAGTAATTAAGTGGATTTTAATATGTAAATGTCAGATTGTTTAACCTTTAAAATTAGTAAACTAGAGAAACTTATTAAAAAACTATAAATCTACTTGTTCTATTATATAAACACAAACAAGCTTAGTGATTATAGAGGAGTCAAACTTACCATTTTCCGTGATAAACACAGGAGGGTTTCCGTACTTTTGTTTAATGTAGATCATTAAGCTTCTCATGCTTTGTGGCACAATATACAACCATATAGAATTTGCCTGCAAGACGAAATTAACATGATCAACAAAAAAATGGCATTTATTCACTAAGTAACTCTCGTCATTATAGATAAAACGAGTGTTGTTTATAATAGAACATGCAAATTAAGTATAAGAAGGACAAGGAGAGAAAACCCAGCACAAGACTCTCTTATTCTTTTGTCACAAGTTTTGCTGGCAAACATCGAATTATAACGATGAAGACTTTTGTATGCTCTAGCTTAGTAGTTTCCAGTACCAAAATTTAATCTGATTATGTTTCCTTCTCAGACAATTGTCAATACAATATCTGAATGAGAAAAAAATAAAATACAATCAGTCGTTTATGACTTACCCTATCTGAAATAGCTTTAGTACCATTGAATGCTGAAAAAAGAGACGGAAAACAATAACTTAGTGACAGAACAAAACAACAAAATTATAAATAACTTTGATGAAGAAATGATAATTTTGTAATGTCTGCTATGAAACTTACGGAGGGTAATGGTGCCAGAGTCTGCAATGGAATCATGGAGCAGAGCTCCAATTAGATTAGTAGAATTGTTTCTTGCATAAAATGTGGTGTAATGGTTGATTCCCACAAAATCTAATGAACCCTTAACAAGAGCAGTCTCGACTTGTGAAAATTTTGGAAGCCTATTTCCTACTCTACTCCTCATGGAGCTTGGATAATCCCCAAACATTAAAGGGTCAAGAAACCTGCAATTATGACATCATGCCCTTGTATTCATTTTAATGGTGGAAGCATATCATGAGCTTTACTTTCAAATGTAAGAACAAATGAGTTTTTTTTACAACTTCTCCATAGAACTTTCCGGTGAAAATAATTTTCCCTTTCTTCTTCTTATTCAGTCATTTCATTGATGCTTTTGAACAGAAACTATTAAAAGTTCAATGAGGTACTATGTGAACGACTTACCATCCTAGTTGAAATTCTTGAGCTCTCTGAGCTGCATCAATGTCTTCTTGGGTATTTGTCGCTGGCTCATACCAAATGACATCAAAAGCTATCCCTAGCGATCCTTTCTGTGCACTCTGCAGTAACCAAACTTATTAATGTTTAGGCTTTCTAATAGTGTAAATAATTGCAGAAGGAGCATATCCACACGTGCATAGGCTTTTAAAAGAATAATGAACCATTAACATCTCTAATGCCAATGACACACGGAATAATATTCAGCATTTGATTCGTCCTATTGCTTTCTTAACAAGATTGCTACAACTAGAATAGAATTCGTTTCTCCTTGAACTTATGTCTTTACTATAATTTTCACAACTTTTACCTTATATTTTTTTCTATAAATATCTGCTACTGCCGCATGAGAAAGTAGAACATTGTGGGCAACAATGTAAGGTTCAGTAGCAGAGTTCCCTGCCCTACAAAACAGGTGAAGGAGAATTGAGCATCGTCCAGGCGCTTGTAGACCAACATCATACCCTTGTGTGGCAAATGTATGTGGCTCATTGAATGTGATCCAATGCTTAACCCTGTCCCCAAATTTCTGAAAGCATGTCTCAGCATAAGTTGAAAAGTCCTTTCTGTAGCACACAAAAACAAAATAATTATAAGCATATTTTCTCATTAATTAACATAATTTTAAAAGTATTGAAAGTGTTGTATTATATTTGTACATGATTGAAGTGTTTAGCCATCCATTATACTTGTCTTCCAATGCTTGAGGTAGGTCCCAGTGATAGAGGGTCACATATGGTTCAATTCCTGCAAATGTAATGCATAGAGCAATGATAAGCATTGAAGACATCTACATCCAAATAAATCGTGACTTGATAATACTTACTAATGATTAACAACTTTGAAGATGCAGACAACATTCTAGATGGAAATCGCATTTTATGTTCACTACTTAAATATAAATGTAACAGTTACACAGGGATAATGAAAGTTACCTTTGGCTAGTAAAGCGTTTATGAGTTTATTATAATGATCAACCCCTGCTTCATTGATTTGGCCAGATCCATCTAACACATGAAATGTTAGTGATTAATATCAGTTTCTTAAGATTACGCATACATAAAGAGAAAGTTTCAAATTAATTACTAATATTCCAGACTAAAAAAAGGCATTAGTGTTAAAATTATCCAACAGTTAGACTCAAGAAAAGGGTTAAAGTTCTTTTGGAACTTGGTGAGCGTCAATCCTTTTCTCTGTTATCCAGAAAGAAGGGCTATAACATAGTATGCTCCTAAAATTTTACTTAAAAAATCTGTAGCACTGTATAGCCATTTACTACAAAATTGTGTCATAAGATAAATCGCATGAAATAATGGTTGTAAATGGTATTAAATCAAATTGCCTATTTGAATGAAAAGTATGAAAACGCTTACTGGGAAATATCCGAGACCAAGAAATGGAAAATCGATAGGCATCCATCCCCATGTCCTTCATCAGTTGTACATCTTCCTACAGGCAAAAACAATATGCAATTCTAAAAAAAAAGCACTACCGTTGACCAAGACTTAGGGCAATTGTTGAACTGTATCATTAATTTGAAATGTTATTTTTATAGGGGACAATTTTACCTTATTAAGTTCTGACATCTATAATGCTTTTCACTCTATCAATACTGACATTAGTCTACCACCAATAACTTTGCATCTTAATTTTTGCTGCCTCATTCTTGAAAGAAATACTAATTAGTAGGACTTCTTTACAAAAAATAATTTTTCATACTAAAATACCATTCCATAATTTTTTATGACTATTATGATTATGAATTTTAAGTTTAATTAAATTCTAAGTTTTAAGTCTAGTTCAGCCAACTCAATAAAAGAAGGTTTTTCGTTTCATATTCAACTAAATCTTGATTAAGACTCTAAATGACTCCGATATTATATTTAAATTCAAAAATCAAATTAAGAAATATATTATATTTTGAATCAAATTGTTATGTAAAGCACTCCACGATATATGTGAAGCCAACCAAATTTCAGCCGAAAAAAAACTATTAATAAAGAGGATACCACGTTCTGCGAATGCTTCAAAATACTTAACACCAAAATATACCACCAATGTAGCAAATTTCCCAATGGCACGACGAATACAAAAGTTAAAAATAAAATTATGAAGAGATTTAGTGATAAAGTTAGAGAGGAGGTTGAAAAAAAAAGGTGTGGCTCCACTTTCCATTACCAAAATACTAATAATTGGCGAAAAAAGAAAAAAAAAAGCTAAAAATAAAACTCATTACAGAAAAGACTAGGTGAATTATACCACTTCAAACACATAAACATAAACATAGAGACCTTCTAAAGAAAGGATATTTCACATGTGCTTGAAGACCTTTTTCATATAGGTGGTGACAATTGCGGTCAATTTTTTCTAAATCAGACTTATTAGATTACTATAATAATTAAATAATATCATAACTGTGGCGGTAGAAACTGAAAATAAGTTTGTGAAGAAAAAAAGTTCCAAAACCAAAATTATTAACTGTACCCATTATTATTTACTTACTTCGTATCGGTGGTACTGATCCACAGCAACATCAGCATTGCTGAAATCAAGTATCTTACCTGCAATAAAATGTTTAAATCTAAATAAATCAACTTTATTGCATGAAAGTGTGCCAAATTTAAAATTTCCCTATATCTAAATTAAGTTTTCAGGAATTTGATGAATTCGGTGTTTACTTTTCCTATGAGACATATTATAAACTTTTTTATAATATGTTTTTAATTTAACTGTAAATTAGAAATGGTTTTCATTTTATTTTTAATTTGAACTAACACTAACATGTACTCATTTAAGTTACTGTCACATCAATAATATATTTTTAGTTCAAATTAATAATTAAAGCGTAAAATTAAAAGAGAAGTAGTTACGTTCAATTTCAGTTTGCGGCGTCCTTATCTACTTAATGATTTTGCATGAAAGTTGTTAGTTTATGGGAAAAAGATTCAATTATTGATGAAAAACTAAATTTGATGATTACTCTTGCGTGAACACGTTAAATAAACCATGTTACGTAATTTATGAAAGTGAACAATTAGAGCAATGCATATAAATATAGTTTGATATAAGAATCTTACCAAAAGTATGTGAAAATGTATCCCACACTGATGGTCCCCTCCCATCTTCTTTCACTGCTCCTTCATACTACATCCAATACAACAAAACAACATCATCACCTAAATATATTTGCAAACCATTTTAATTAAATTTTAATAAAAAAAGTATTTGATAATTTTAATACGTGAAGAAAAATATTCCTTTTGAATAATAAAATTAATAACTTCACACCATATATTTATCGTCTTTTTATTTAAACTTGATTCATTTTCCACATTGTTACGACTTTTTGGAACTAAACATCGTTTTCCGCAAACAAAAAAAGTCCAACTAACTATAATTAAGTAGAGGAACAAAAATAAAACGAACCCAAAAATAATTTGGAATTAAATGCAAATTCAAAATGTCAACGAGTAGACTTGGTATTGACTTTGTTTTCCAGATTTATGAATTATGATTACCATAATAATTCAAGAATTAGTTATCGGATCATAATGTTAAACCTTTATGAAGTTAGGATTAAAAAAGATTTGAGTTTCACTGAGTTGCATAAAATTAACAGTTTTACTGCATAAAAGAACTATACACTTCTACTCTACGGACAAAATATGGCGTATGTAATAAATCATTGCAAAATTATACTCCTACAATAATTAACAACATTTTCTTTTACAATATTTAAACAAATATAAAAGGAGAAAGATATTATTTAATCAATAATATAAGAATGTTTGATTTAATTAAATTCTAAATTGATCCTAAATTTAATTATTGTCAATTGAAACTTTTATAAGATTTTTTAAATAAGTATTTGTTATTTAAATTTTTATGATTATTTGTCTTTTTCTTATTTTATCATTTTATTTATAGTTTTTGGTGTTACGAAATTTTATTACTACTAATATAAAAATGTATTGCTATTAATGTAAATTTACAATGATTCGTACGATTTTTTTTGATAGAAAATGTCTTAAAGAACAAGGGTTTAACATCTTTATCTAACATTTTTTATAATAGCAATAAAAATAAATTATCATTTTATACTAATTTTATTTTCTATTAACCATAAATATCACATCCTCTTAATGCTATTAAACATACATGTAAGATAAGAGAAACGTTTATAAGTTACTAATTAATCTGCATACCCAATAAGAAAAATAAAAAAGTGTTTAAACATTAAATAGAACAATTTTTTAATAAAAATTTAATTAAAAGTAATAAATTTACAACGAAATTAAAACTTAATTAAATCAGATAAAAAATTGAAAAAGCATACAAAAGTAGAATCACTTTAAACGACGTAATTTTGGAGAAAATAACATTCGCTTTCATTGTTCTTTTGTTGGGATTTATCTTACAGTCTTCTTCAAGGAAGCTTACATAAAACTCATCTTATATTTTGTTGACATCTCTTATTTACACTGATTCGTCTAGAAAAAAAAATTTTCATATATTGTTGTAAGCGATGAAAAAAAAAATCTAAAAATATGAATATGATATACTTTTTATAATATCACACTTTTTTTTTTCTAATGTGAATATGTGGTATCACTTTGATATATATACGAGCATCTTCATGGTCGAAAGACAAAGTTAGTTAGCATATACACATCACGAAGCCGGAAGAAGAGAATCTAAAGTGCAAAGCTCAGAAACGAAGGAGAAGAGTAAAGTCATGACAAGAGAAGGATTTTGCCTTTTCTATCAAAGAGAAAATAATTGAAAAAAAAAATCGTTTGGAGGAAGTAGAAACGACGAGTTCCGAAAACGAACCTGAAAAGCCGAAGAAGCAGTTCCGAAAACGAAGCCGTTGGGGAAGTTTTGACGGTTTATCTCCGACGTGCATATTCGCATCTGAACCAATGCCATCATTGCCAATATGAAAACAGTGGCTCCTCTTGAGGCCATGGTTGGTGAGAGAGAGAGAGAAGATTGAGATTTGCAAGAGAAGAGAGAAAGGGAATAAGAGATTGAGAATTTAGGGGAGAATATATAGAGAGGGGAAATTTAGGGAAGAAAGTTATAGAGGCAATTAACGATGAGATAGATGGGTGTGTTTAGTGGGAGTGTGTGAATGCGGGAGAAGAGTAAATGTATAAAGGAACATTTATGGCATGTGAATGTGGGGTGTTGAAGCCGAAAAAACTAGAATTATTCACAAATTGTGAATAATTGTAGTGTTGCTTTCCCATTCTGTTTTCTTCGAAACCATATATTTTCTTTCTTTATCTTTGTCTATATCTCTTCCATGTTTGCTTCAAGTAACATAGTAGAACTTTGTGTAAACGGTTTTCTTTCACTTTAAAAAATCCATGGATCGACATACAATTATAAAATTCATTACACTACTTTCTTGTTGGCTTGTGTTTTCTTCCTTTTCAACTCCTCTCATCTCTTTCCGATAATTTATAGTTTTTCTCGAATAATAAAATTCAATTACAAACTGAAAAAAACGGTAAACTAAAATATAATTTTTAAATTATTTTTATGAGGATAAATATCATTAATTTATAGTTTCAATAATTTATTATATTTAATATAATTTGTATTATTTCGTGAAATTATCATTAGTAAAAGAAAAAACTTTAACTATGTTACTTCTTATCTTTAAGGGAAAATGACTTCAAACATTTTATAGCGTTGAGCGAACCTCTCGTGTGCTTAACAAAGGTCTACTGGGTGTTCTCTGTATTGTGAAAGGGGTAATTTGATGTCAGAAATTATGTTTTTTGACGTCAATCTTGCCAAATCACACCCCTTCTCGCTTATCGCTTAGTGAAATTATTTCTCTGAGGAGGCACAATAAGGTTATTGACATCTAAAAATGAACTTTTGGACGTCAAATTAGTGTCTTTTTTTTTTTTATAAAAGTTTCATTTTTAAAATTTTACCAAACCGGAAAATCATAAAATCAGTTTTTCATTTTATATATATCTAGAATTGATATGAAAAAAAATTATACTATTCACAATTCAAACTATAACTAAAGCTATGACAGATGAAATTAAAAACTAAAGCTACCCATGTCAAAACACAACGAATTGAAACTAAACTATTGTATGTCTAACTCTATCTCTCCAAAGATATGTTGCTTATTACTATCGTATCTTTACGATTGTGGTCTCTGTTAATGGGGATTGATTGTTAAATCAGTGCAAAAATGGGAAAACTTGACTAAATTTGCATTCTAATGTTCAAAGTTGAATGTGATTTGTAAGATGTGAAAGATGTATTATTACATCATTCTAATCATCTATAATTCATGCTCGGATGATAGTCTTGATCCATGACATGATGCAATACCATGCAATACCCGCATGCCCAAGAATTTGTTTGTTACACTAAACATGGAAAAAAAAAGTCAAATATGATGGTCTAAATTTCAGACACAAAAATTAATAAGTTAAACATCAATGAAAGCCAACCTTTGGATAGATTATTTCAATTTGTGTTGCTTTAAGCCTATCCACAACTCTAATTAAATTTGAAACATAGGTTAATATATTAATATCATAATGAATTGATATGAAAGAGTGTAATATTACATTTGTAATTAGGATTTCAAGTCAGGTTTGATCTTCCTATATAGGGAACAAAATCATACTTGACATTTTCTTGGTATGATCATCATCACTTGCCAATGTCCTCTATCATGAATCATCATTAAATCTTCATAAAAGTGTACAATATTAGGTAATACATATCCATCAATGTATGACGCAATATACAATTATCCTTTGGATTTCATCATCTATGTTTACATATATGATTGGTTGTTTTCTACTGTATTTCCAGATGATTGAATGGTCTAATGTTAAAAAAAGTCATACATGGATGTTTGATCTTAGTACCAATAACAATAAAGTTAAGTATATCATTAGTACAGTTAAGGGAAACAATAGCGGTTATTTTCGCTCATAGGCAGCGGTTCTGGAACCGAGGCATATACAGGCGAGACAAAAAGTCTATCATTTTTACCTCGGTTGTGGACCGAGGCAAAAGGGATAGGATTTTTCCTCGGTCCAAAAGTAACCGAGACAGTAGGATTTTGCCCTTTTTTTTAAATGACTTTTCGCCTCGGTTCTCTTTTGAACCGAGGCAGTATGTTGGAAAATTCAACAACAAAAAATCTAGCCAATCTCTTAACATTATTTGCAACTATATACTTATTTCATCATAACATCAAATAATATATATATATATATATATATATATATATATATATATATATACACACACACATCAAATTTCTAAGAATTCATATAAGCAACTATAAAATGTATCACAATCACAATCAGCAGAAAATTGTAATCACTTCAAGCAAATTAAATCTTAAAAGGAAATAATTAATGAAAATAAAATCATAAAAAAAGAAATTACATCATAAACTTATCTTAATATTTTTAGATTTCAATAAATTTTAATCAACAAAAAAAACTTATTAAAAGCAACGTGTTAGTAATTCTCTCCACAATAGTATGACATCATCCACCGAATACACAGGAAATTCATTCCAAAGAAGATATTGATCATCATCATCATCATATCTAGTACAACATTGTTGTTCCACTGGTATTGTTCCATTTCACATTAAAACTATACAAACTATATACGTAAGCAAGCACCAAGAAAATCAGTGCTCCAGGTATACAAATCTGCCTCCAAAACAAAAGATTAGCACAATATCATTTCATTTTCCATGTACTGATATGGAAAGAGATGGAACACAACAGAGTGAAATGAATAGATGGAAGGAAAGAAAAAGGGGGTACTTCATGTAATGGAATGGAATCAATTCCTTTTTGTTTCATTTCGTACTGTTTTAGGTAATCCAAACAATGGAACCAAGTATTATCATCCCATTTCATTTCACACTATTTTGCTCCTGTCTATCAATCCATACATACATAGTCTTAGAGCATTTTCACAACCCCTTTTCTTCTTAACAATGGAATCCAACATTCTGGGGTAAAAAGAAGAACAAAATTTATCAATATATGAGCAAACTGCTAAGTATAAAGGAATGTTCAAGTCCAAATTGGAGTTCAAAAGTAAGTTACTTACGGGTAATCCAACAGCTACACTGAGAAGGGCTATTTTATTGGTTCCAACACATAGGTTGACAGGGCCATTCAATGTGCAACTTCTGTCTTCACTAGTCCCAAAAGCTGAGCTTGTAAAAGGAATTAGCAATCATCACATGTTGGTTGGATTCCAATCATAAGAGTTATCGAGTTAAACTACAAACCTAAAAAATGACCGTTGATGAACACGTGGACAACATGGCCTGCTGAATGCACACTGATGTTGGGCTTATTGCCCCCTCTAAGAAAGGATTCTAATGAACTAATGTCAATGTTGTGTGGCATGCAAACCAGAAAACAATAAGATTTCAACTGCTGAGAACTAAAAAGTGAAACAAAGAATTTCATTGATTTGAGATGGACATGAAGACTTCAAAGCTGAAAGACTGAAGAAACCACAAAATTCAAGAATTTCTTCAGAAAAGAAAGCTTTTATGCATGACTCAAAAATACTTTGAATTCACTGACTGCTGTTGAAAAAATCTAGAAGAAAATTTGTATACCAACTAACTCACCTGGTTATATACCATAGATAGTCACTAGTGTCTCTGGTGGCATTTAGTTGTTCTAATAGTCCAAAAGTTGTGATCTTTGAACTTTCTGATAGTGAAGATACATCTTCATCATACGTCTCCCATGAGAACAACTTAGAGTTGCTAGGCAACATTTGTATCTTCGTAGTTTGAAACCTCACCTTGATGAAGGCAAAACAATCCAATCAATAACTTGATGCAAAAGGGCAAAACAGATAGCAATGTGAAGCACAAATGGCAAGAACAATGTCACAAAGATCTCCATCAGCTAACTAGAACAACCAAGTGATGCAAACTAGAAAATGTGAATAACAAGCTCATTAACATCGTCTAAGTTAAGGGAACCAAATGATAAGTAACCATCATAATGAATCGTCCAACTAAGACTTTACTCAATACTATATTCAATGTTTCAAACAAGAGCTAACTAACTATCCAACAAAGTGAAAAAATTCGAATATCAACTGCTTACCATCATCTTCCAAGCAAGATACCCGGTTGACCCTCCTTTATGCCCTTCTTTATCCTCCGAAGCATAAGGGATTCCGCGCCTCAAAACCTCTTCCACAAACAAGACAGCTCCTTCCTTCTCCCCCATTCATCTTCCCCAGCCCCACTCACATTGACGCAAACCCCTCTTCCTTTCTCTTCCCATTCATCCGCAACATAACTTCAATCCCCGCCAACCTTCCTCCTCTAAGGATATCCAACAGTGCCTCTGTCACCCCTCCAAGCGCAAGGCTGACTTTGATTCCCTCTCCAACGCTTCCTTCCGCCACTCTGTTTTCGCCACCTCCACCCCCTCCAGTCCCTCGCGCCACCACCACGTCGCGACTTCCACCATCCCCGAGTGCGACGAGTCCGACGCTTCCACCGTCGACTCTGCCTCCGGCCATTGGGTTAGTTTTCACTATCAGACCCCCGCTAGTCCCCCTTCCCCTACTTTCAACCTCATGAATAGATCTGAATCAAGAAATCAGTAAAAAAAAAAAGAAATGGAAAGGGAAAAAAAGGTTGAACCTGATGTTGGAGACCTGATGTTAGAACCTGTGGTAATCGCCCTTCATCTTGAGGTAGAAGACCTTAGAATCGCCGGAGGAAGCCGAGGGAATAAGGCGAGAGTTGAGGAGCTTGAGAATACCGTCGCAGATGTTGGAGAGCTCGGACTCGATCTTGGAACGGTGACGTGATCCTCGTTGTCGCAGCTCTTCCTTTGCTCGACTGAGGAGATGATGCGCCACGAGGCGCGGCGCGCTCCGATCACATTCTTGTAGGCTATAAAGAGGAGATTCCTCTCTTCGACGTTGAGTTCCTCGTTGTCTGCGGCAGCAAAGTGGAGAGCAATGCGCCAAAGATATGAAGGCAGCGGCGGAGGGAGGAGGCGGCGGAGGGAGCAGAAACGCAGAAACGTCTGAAGTGGTTGGAGGCAGCAAAGGAGGAAGCAACGTAGTTGTGGAGGTAGAAACGCAGGGGAAACACGCGAAGAAGGAAAACAATGGCATATGTTTTTACTGCCCTAGACCAGGCCTACTAACTCGGTTCCCAAAAACCCGAGGCAATATCCAGCCTACTTCCTCGGTTGTGCTGCCACCCGATGCCTAATCCCTTAAAAAAAATTTATTAAAAAAGCATACACCTCGATTAGGGGAAAGCGGGGCAGTATGGGGAATATCGCAGAGTTATATGCTTCGGTTCACTTAGATACCGAGGCAGTTACTACTTTAGGCACCAGTTAGTGGAGAACCGAGGCGTATACCTTGGCTTTTATTACAAAACTGCCACCGTCTTTTTATACGCTTCGATTTTTACGAAACCGAAGCGTATATGACGCGTTAGAAACTCTTTTTTTTACTAGTGTATATATTAAAAAGTAACAATTTGAATATTTAAGAAGGAATTAAAAATCTTACATGCATCATAGTTGTATAATTGAAATGTTTAACATTTTTTCTTCACCAACAATCTCCAATACATCATTTAAAGTGATATATAATGACACATGTCACTGGAGACCAAATACTCTTAAATCTCACTCTAGCTCTACCATTCTTTTATTCAACCCATGTATTTATTATATAATGCAATACTTGATACAAACAAAAATAAAAAATACATAAACTAAAATAATCTTAATAAATTATTATATCAAATATATTTTTATACTATTTCTTGACTTTAAGTATAATACAAATACCACGATTATATAATAAAAAAATATACACATCAAAGATTACGTAAACACAATAAAGGTTCAATAAATCCTAAATTATTATTCATTCAATAAAAGAGAAAAGAAAAAGTAAATCCCTTTAATTTTGTTTATAACATTCAAGATTTAGGTCTACTAAGTTTTATAATAGTGTTGCAATTTAAATCATGTTATTTAAAAGTTATCACTAGGGCGAGGAAGATACAACATCAATTGTTTTCGACATTGAGTTTCAATTTTACAACTAAAACATATTAAGACAAGGTAAATAATGTTGTAAAATATTATTATTTTATTGCAATAGAAAGTTGTGCAACGTCTATTAACTTTTGCAAGGTTCATTTGCAACGTTAATATTATTATAATAGGGTTAAATATGTTTTTAGTCCCTAAACTATTGGTCGTTTCTGGTTTTCGTCCCTCTTTCAAAATAAGGTACAATTTGGTCCTCAATCTTTTCGAAACTTTGGTTTTAGTCCTCGAAAACTAACACCGTTAAATATATGCTGATGTGTCTAACGTCTCTGTCCACGTGTTCTAACGTCTCTGTCCAGGTGTTGTTACAGCTGAAATGCAAAGTTAATCCAACATTGGTAAAGTTTGGTTTATTACTTTCACTGCAAAGTGTTGTCTGAAGGATTTGAGCAAAGACGAAGTCAAGGTTCAAGCTTGGATATCACCTTCTTCGGCATTGGTGGAGTTGGGCATGTAAGTTCATATTCGTCTCTGTTTTGGTTTAAAATGATGGATGGATTTGGGGATATAGGGTTTTGTTGAAGGGTTTTGGTTTCGAACTTGAGTTTCTTTGTTAATCACTTTTGAAGGGAAATGAAAGGTGATAGAGGAGGTTGCACACCAAGGAGCATAGGTTCTGGAATGTCCCAAACATGTGGATCCTCTCACTTAGCTTCAAAAAACTGTGGTTGTTGGGAAAGATTGTTGTTGTTGAAGGCAACTACATTGAAGAACAAAGGGAGACTATTTTATAGATGTAGAAATTGGGCAGTAAGTGAGAATAAAAGCTTTATTTATTGTGTTGAATATTGTATTGGTGATTTGTAATTTTCATTTGCAGAGTAATTCAAGCTGTAACTTCTTTGAATGGGTTGATGAAGGAGATTTCGAAATGGAAGGAAGCTTACAAAGGAAGAGTGAAGAAGTTGAAGTGTGTATTGAAAATGTTGTGTTGGATCTAAGGAAGAAGAAGGACAAGTTGAAGAAGAAATTAGAGGAAGAGAGAAAAAATTTCAAAATGATGTTGGTGTTTTTTGTATTGTCATGGGCATTAACAACCATTTTTTGTATTCTGTTTGTGTTGAAGGTAAATTGTAATTAGATAGGTTGTGTTGTGGATGTACAAGCAAGTTTTAAATTGAATAAAATGTGGAAGTTCAGTTCAATTGTGCCCTGATGGTTGTGTTATGTGCATTTGTGTTATATAGTTTGCAAATATTAGCAGCTTTGACTACCAATTTTACAATGCAGACTGTGCTCTTTGACTACCAACTTTACAATGCAGACTGTGCTCTTGTTTGTAAAGCAAGCTTTGACTACCAATTTAAGATGTTCAAAAATAGTGTGACAGAATCGAAGCTAATGTTCAAAAAAGTGTGACAGAATAGAACCACAAAATCACCAAATTCTACAACTTATCAGAAAAAGTGCTAAAAATTTGGGGGTTTAAATGTGAATTTTGTAGAAACGAGTTTGGAATGTTAATGTGATGATTTTAGCAACTTCGTTTTACCAAATTTGACATGTAGTAACTGCCAGCAGAGGCTAAAAGCTTCGAGATGAAAATATCACTGTATGAGTTGCTCTTTAGCACCAAAAGTGGTGGTTTAGAATGGCAAATGCGTAGAGGGACTAAAACCACAAACTGCCACCAAATTGTAGCTTGTTCCAGCAGCCAACAGAGGGACTAAAACCATACAGCATAAGTAAAAGCAAAGCAAAGCAATTACAGACAGTAGAGGGACTAAAACCACTCAAATTTTTAAAATACCAGACAGCAGCTTTAATTACTTTAAAAGCAATTACAACATAAGTAAAAACAAAGCAAAGCAAAGCAAAGCAGACAGCAGAGGGACTAATAGCAGACAACAGCTTAACCAGTTACAACATAAGTAAAAGCAAAGCAAAGTGGTCCATATTGATTAATAAAGAAGTCGTTCAAATAGTGGTCCCAGCATACTTTAAAGGGTTACAGTCACTACAAGACAAAAAAGTGGTCCACTACAACCACTACTTTAATTACAACTTGCTTGAGACCCTACAGCCACTACAAATTGTCTGAAATTATATCCTTCAATTACAACTTCCTTGAGACCCTACAATTTGTGCAGCCAATCTTGAGGATGCTCTTCTTGCCCCTTGACGCATAGTTGCAGATCCTCCAGCTTGTGATGTTGATGCAGCCCCAACCCCTACATCTCTGGCTGATCTCCTTCCAGCTTGTGGTGCAGATGCAGATGCCCCCTTTCCAGCAATTGATGCAGCCCTTCCAGCTTGTGATGCAGATGTAGATGCCCCCCTTCCATCAATTGATGCAGCCCTTCCAGCTTGTGATGCAGATGCCCCCCTTCCAGCTTCTGATGCAGATGCAGATGCAGCCCTTCTTGATGCAGATCCAGGTGTTGATGTAGAAGCCCCTCTTTTGTCCTATGAAAGGAGTAAGATAGTTAGATAACAAATAGTTGTAAATAAATGAACTTGTAAATAACATTACCAAGAAGATTTACCTTGCTTTTCTGGCTCTTTTTACATGTCCTTACATTGTGTCCATATGCATTGCAAGTGCTACATCTTATAGCAGTATTGGTCTTTGACAATTTTCCATGGCTGACATATTCATCAGCTTCTCGTCTTCTTAATTTTTTTGGCCTCCCAGGAGGTGTTTTGTAAATGGGAGGTAGTAGTTGTGGAGAGTCAGATGTAGGCCAAAGTTGTTGTCCATTGATAGGACTTATAATTGGTGCATAACAAGTTCTATAAGCATCTTTCTTATAGTAAGGATGAACATAATTTTCTGGGTTTTCTGATTTGTAATGAATGGCAGCAATCGCATGTCTACATGGTATTCCTACCAAATCCCACAAGTAACAAGTACATGTGTGATTACTTAAATCAACAACAAATTTGTCCATGGTAAAGCCATGAGTTACTTCAAACTGTGAACCCCCTGCCCATACCGGAAGCTAATTCCCACTCTTTTCAACCTCCATATCCAATCTTTTCCTCGGTTTAGGCATAACATCACCAGGATATGAGTCAACTTTTTCTCTAAGGCTTGCAAACCTACTCATTATGTATGATCTAATCCATTCCATCGTTGAAATTATTGGTTTGTCCCTTGCCATTAAAATAGTACTATTAAATGATTCTGACAAGTTATTGATCAACACATCACACCTAGGATAAGCACTAAAAGCATGCTTACACCAACTTTTAGTTGGTATACTCATTAACCAATTAAAGACATCAACATTCAGATTTTTTAATTCACCCATTTTTTTCTCCCATTCCTTATAGTACGTTGCCTTCGCAGCCCCCATCATGAGGTCTCTAATGAGCAAACCTCCCCCAAATTTTTTCTTGTAATTGTTGTATAAATGGCGTAAACACAGCCTGTGTTCCACTCCATTCAAGATATCATCAAAAACTGACATTAATCCCTGCAACCATAATACACCAATAAGTATTACATAATCAAAATAAATTTCTAACTAAACTACATATTTTAATGTACCTTTTGCTGATCCGAAATAAAGATCCACCTTTGACAATCTATGCCTCCAATATCATCAAGCAGCTGTGTCAAAAACCACATCCATGTGTCTTTGCATTCTGTTTCTACCACAGCAAAAGCTAGTGGGAAATATTGGTCATTAGGGTCTCTTCCTACTGCAACTAACAACTGACCTCCATAACTTGTCTTCAAGTGACAACCATCTACACCAATAAATGGTCTGCAACTACCTAAAAGCCCCTGCTTACAGCCCTCCAAACACATGTAAAATGACCCAAACCTTGGTTGCAGGGTGGATTCGGGTTTATTCACCTTAATCTTAAAGGTCCCAGCCTTGACTCTTAATAACTCAGCCACATAGTCAACCAGATGAGCATATTGTCGTTCTCCATCACCCATTAAACAATCCATTGCAATTCTCTTAACTCTTCCAGCCTTCCAATGACTTATTCCAACACTATATGACTTTTGTATTTCATCTATGATTTGTTTCACTGTCATGCTTGCAACATTGACAAATCTGGCAACCAAAACCTGTGCAATCCATTCTACATTTGCACTTTTGCTACCAAAACCCCTTCCACACTTGTGCCGAACTAGAGTTTTGACTCTAAAGGTTTGCCTACTTCCTACCTTGCTAGCCATAATAACAAAACCACGCCCCTTCTTACAAACTGCCCTTACCCTCTTCAAATCATTCTTCACAAACTTCACTTCTTTTCCATTCAAAACGCTATGCTCCTGTACGGCACTCTTAAAATCCTTCAAACACTTAAACTCCATTCCCAATCTAAATTTGAATCCCTTAGTCATATCTTCTGCTTTATACTTTGGAAAGTGTCTTTTATTGTCCCTCACATCCTCATCACTATCTACATTTGAGGACAACTCTTCTGTATCATAAACTTCATTTATCTCATGCTCTCCAACTTCTTCGTTAATGACAAATGCCCCCTCACTATCTACAAATCTGCTCCTAACACTTGTATTTTTGTTTTTCATTCTCTTCCACCTATCCAAAACTGGATTAATATTTCTTCTCTCTTCCTCCATCGTGACATTGTCCATCCCAAACCCATCATCACCATTTGCCATTCTCTCCTCTTCACTGTCATCAACATTTTTCACCCCTTCGTCCTCAAGAACATTGCCCTCTTCATCTTCTTCTTCATCTTCTTCTTCTTCATCTTGCTTTTCATCTTCTTCTTCACCTTCTTCTTCATCTCCCTCAACATTCCCCTCTTCCTCTTGCTCTTCCACAATTTCTCCCTCAACATTCCCCTCTTCGTCATCTACTACCAAGTCTTCTACTTCAACATTTCCCTCCACCCCACCAATATCTTCTTCATCCATAACAACCTCTTCCTCCATCTCCTGTACTCTTACTTCCTCTGCCTCCTCACCAAATGTAAGAAAAGTAATTTCCTCTGCCTGACTGGGTTGGCCATGTTGAACATAGATTTCAACTTCCTCCTTATTTGCCTCTGCATAGTTAGCCAACAAAATGGCTTCTCTGTCATCTGTCAGCGGTCTAAGGTTGTTCATTGCCTTTTGTTTGGAACCCTTCCACCAAAGTTTGAACTCTCCACAGTACTTGAATTCTCTAACAAATCCCACAGCTTCAAAGTATGACCACATGTCGGGATCGATTCCCCTGATAACATGTATCTCTCCTCCCACATATTGTAGACCCTTGTTCTTCATGAACTTCCCCATATGATACAAAGACACGTCAAAAACCATTTTTCCTACAAGGTCAAATGAAAACTTCCCACATTAGACTGACAATGCACAGCGGAATGCCCATTAAACACACAATTGCTTTTCTTGTTCAACGAGTCACAGAGAAAACAAGTTAAACTTAAACTAAAAAATTACCTTGCTCAACGAACCACACACAACCGCCTTTCTTCTTCAACGAACCACCTCAACGAACCACAAAGAAATCCCTTTCTTTAACGAACCAAACCCAAACAAAGAACAGCAACACCAACACCAATTGTAAATGATTTTGAGTACCAATTTCATTCCAGATTAAAGAGGAATCAGTTCCATCCCCAGATGACTTAACACACGTCAGAAAAAACCAAGAACACGTGGACAGAGACGTTAGACACATCAGCACATATTTAACGGTGTTAGTTTTCGAGGACTAAAACCAAAGTTTCGAAAAGATTGAGGACCAAATTGTACCTTATTTTGAAAGAGGGACGAAAACCAGAAATGACCAATAATTTAGTGACTAAAAACATATTTAACCCTATTATAATATTGGAAAAGAAACTTTTGCAACGTTAGCTTTTGCAAAGTTCATTTCTTTGCCAACGTTCATGAAGTGCAACGTTCCAATTCTTGGGAATGACTCTTTTGCACCTAGCTCTATAAATAGAACTCTTCTTCCATTCTAAGATAGTAGGACAAAATCATATTTTCCAATCTCTATTTTCTCTCTCTTGATTTCCTATCCTCATATCTTGTTTTCTAAATCTCATATCTTGTTTTCTAAATCTCATATCTTGCTAGTTTTGTGACCCTCGAATACATTTCGAGAAGTTCCTATTGTATCTTGGGAGACTCGCGTAATACACCGCAGATAAATTTTTAAGGACAGTGACTCTAGACGCCTTAGGATATTTTGTTCGTGTTTTTGTCAGCTTTTATACAACAAATAAGAGCGTGTTTTTGACTTCAGTTATAAACTGAAACAAATAGATAAGCATTTTTTGCTTCGGTTAAATAAAACCAAAGCACTAAACCATAAATAAAAAAAATTGTTTATTTGACATTGGTTGTGATCATATATACCTTTCTAATTTAAAATAATTATTTAATTTGAAGGTTTGGAACTAGGAGTGATAAGAATATTTTTTGTAAACCAGGAGTGGTTAAACTTGAACTAGTCGTGTTAACTATGGAACCAAGAGTGGTAAGAATACTTGGTTTAAACCACAAGTGATTAAACTCGGACTAGTCATGTTGATTAGGGAACCAGGAGTGGTGAGAATACTTGTTGTAAACCTAAAGCGGTAAAACTTGTATAATTTTAGAAAATATTAGTGAAAACCCTTGAGAGTTCTTAAGGAAGAACCGGATTAACTCACGTTAAGTGAACCTGTATAAAAATCTTTGGTTTATTGATTTGCTATTCAAAACATTTTCCATTTACTCATCTTATAAAACCTAGTGTCTAAACATCTTCAAATTCTTATATATTCTCTTTACAACTCCTTAACGCTACTTTATCAAGAAAACTACCTTTCTTATTTGGTACCTTTCATCTTTGTCCATACATCTAAATTAACTTTAGGATGCTTTGATGCATATCTTGCATAGTGTTGTCAAAACGGATTGTAACCCATGAGCCAACCCGGCTCACTACGGGTTTGAACTGGATTGGGTTTGAAAAAACTGTAATTTTTTTTATGCGGGTTAGTTTTCAACCCGGCTCACCGGGTCGAACCCATGGTGAGCCGGGTTGACTTACCAACTCACCTAATTTAATTTAATTATTTATCATTTTGTGTTTCAATATTATTAGTTAGTATTTTTTTATTATATTGTAGATGGTGATAAAGAATAAGATGTTTCAAGAGACAAGTGATACAAAAATTATCAATATTAAAAAATTATTTGTTCGCCTTTTGTACATATTTTTGGATTATGCTTGGATTTTATGATATTTTTTTTATTTTGAATTGTCTTTGGAGTTTAACATTATTTTAGTATGACGTTTATTTAGATTTGAATTAAAAAAAATTTAATTTTTTTTATTTAAAAAAAAACTCATTATTAAATTAGTCAGTGAGTTAACCCGTTTAATCCACCAATCCATGGTGAGTCGGGTCAGGTTGAAAATTTTTCAACTCACTAATAAGTGAACCGGGTTGGGTTGGCTCACTTAGTGACCAACCCATGGTGAGCCGGGTCGGTTCGAGCCATGTTACCTGTTTTGACAGTTCTACTTTTGCATATTTTCTATCATAAAATTTCTATATAAAAAATAAATCACTTTTGTAAGATAAGATTTAAATAACCAAATAAAATCTTACCTTTAAAATGCATATAACAATGAACTTTTTTGCTCTACTGGATAAATATTGACCATTTTTTATTTTTATGAAAATTGTTGTATATTTCATCATAAGAAACAAGCCCATTACACTTCTTATAAAATCGTCAAATAATCTTATTCTACATCACACAACTATAATACCAAGATATATCTACATCAAATTGGTCAAGAACTAGTTTATTACCAAAATAATATTATGATACATCTTATCATATTTTCCAATTTATTATATTATACCATAATACATCTACATCAAATTTACCAAGAACAAATATGTACTTATGTATTGAGAAACCATGATATCCATCACATGTGTATACAATATATAAGTATTATTAGAAAGTTATAGATATTAGAAAATGAAATTATGCCTATCATCTTTTTCAAGTGTTTTCCAAAGTTTATTGACCCTCCAATGAGAACCATCACTAGTGCAGAAAGGGGTTTTAACGTCCGATATTTTGGCCTTTTGACGTCCGCCGTACGCCCGACGTTTATGTGGGTGACGTCGCTCAGACGTCCGTTGTGGCAGGACGGACGTCTTTGTAAACGTCTGTTGTGTCAGCACGGACGTTTACATGAACGTCCGTTGTGTCATGACGGACGTCGACATGAACGTCCGTTGTGTCAGCACGGACGTCTACACGAACGTCCGTTGTGTCATGACGGACGTCGACATGAACGTCCGTTGTGTCAGGAGGGACGTTTACACGAACGTCCGTTGTGTCTGGACGGACGCCTATATGAACGTCCGTTGTGTCTGGACGGACGCCTATATGAACGTCCGTTGTGTCTGGACGGACGTCTATATATACGTCCGCCTCCTCCCCCCGGACGTCTACCTTGCTGAAATTTTTTAGGTAGGAGCTGGGGGGTGGACGTCCGTGTGTGCACTAACAGACGTCTGTAGACGTCCGACTGTGCACTAACGGACGTCTACTGGGCGTTTTTTTTTTAAAAATTAGTTTATTTTTTCAATAAAACCACACCTGAAAAGCAGAAAAATGTCCCAGAACAATTTTGCAATAATATAAAAATGCGTTTTATATAAACAAAGTTCTACTTAATGTGGAGTTCAATCCACTACCAAACTATCAACATAAAACTTAAACTAAAAAACTAAACAATGTTCAACAAGAAATATAACTATTCCTAACTCCATCTTTGCAGAAGATAAGCGGTCCACTCCTGCCTTATCTGTTTAATTGTGTCTTCTGTAATAGGCGATGTAGTCTTGAAGCGCTGCAAAATTCAACAAAGATTCATTATTGTTTCATATATAGTTGTAGATGAATATGATTTGTAATGTATTGAAGGTATACATCATTACCTCATTCCAGTCATCTGTAATGACTGCTCGAATGATGGTCTTAATCCAACACATCACATAGAAGCCACATTCCCATGAATCTACCTGGTGGTTACACTAAAATAACAAACTAAATAGTTAAGAATTTAGATCATTCAATAACATAAATGAAAAGGAAACGTTAAATGACTTACAACCTTTGGATACAAAACTTGAACCAGTTGACCACGAGATTTACCAATAACTTTGTACAGATTGAAAACACAAAGTATAATTAATATGACTATTTTATCATAAAAGTTGAAGGTGAACATCAAATTCAAAGTCATTTTTGGAGAAACACTTACCCTTGAAGCATGGTTCTCAACTCAGTTTTCATCCTCCTGTGCAACGAACAAAAAAATATAATTTTACATTGTTTGGGAATGATTACCATCAGCTGCCAGTGCGACCTATCACGAAGGACAAATAGTTATTCAACTAATTAACGAAACTATAATAATAAACTGACCACATATAACAACACCTACCCGTCAATGTATGGCACAAGGTATACGTCTCTTTTTGACTCATCCATCCATGTTTGCAAATAATCTTGTCTGTTTTGAAGTGTGTTACCAGACGGTTCAATGGTCTGAGGTTCAACAAATCCGTACACGGAAGACCGACCTTGGTCTACAATGATTGTGTCCATGTACCTAAAACAACAAAGTTAAGTTGTTAGAAACTATATAACAATGTAAATAAAAGTAATATGAAAGACCAAATTGAGTAACTTACATGCACCACAGCTGAATGATGGAAATATTCAACATCCTGTCTCCCCCAATCACCTCCAATGCATCAGAAAATGTGATATAAACTGGCACATGTGGGGGAAGACCAAATACCCTCAAATCCCAGTAGAGTTCTAATGATGCTTTCTTTAATCTGGGTAATTTTGTCACTAACTTTGATAGAGGATCATCCTCCGCTTCAGCCATCTCATCATCTTCATGTATGACTGTATCATGAATTGGCTGCTTCTGAGGACGTGTGAACTGAAGATAAGAATTTACGTCAAAGCTTTGTCAACAATTATATGAAGAATAAACATAGAAATACTATTTTAAAAGACATTATACCTGTGGAGTAGCGATGTGGGACATGATCAATGCTCTAGGCCATGCAATAAATGATCCTATGGCCTCCCCCACAAAGTTAATTTCTGGAGTGGGTACAGGCACCTGAGCCTGGGGATCCCAATCGGACAATTCAAAATTTAAGACAAACGATTAAAAGATTAATCGTTTGTCTTAAATTTCAAACGGGAACTAAGTGTCACTCAATGATTTGATACTTATATAATACACAACTAATACAGATATATTCAAAAGCCAATTACGCAGTCACATTTTACAGTAAAAAACGTGCATTCACAAAACTCAATTACATGCATACAAAAAAATTTCAACCAACAAGCTAACCTGAAAAGTAGATTCGAAATGAAAAGGATGAAAACGGAGGAGTGAACGACCTAAAACGCAGTCCAAAAACAGTCAAAGAAGCCTCCAAGTACACGCAAGAGTCTGCAAAAAAACGGACCGAAAACGATTTTTAATCGGTTCAAATCAAAGGTATTTCATCACAGAGCAATGTAATCGGATTGAAAATGAATTTAAACGGTCCAAAAACGAGAAAACTCACCTGGAAATCAATGGCGCAGCAGCGTTTTGCGGACGAAGACGATGAACAGTGCGTTTCCAAACGTTAACTGGTCACTGGTTCGCGGGAGCACGATATTATACTCTTAGACGTCCGGCGAGCTTGTGGACGGACGTCTATAATAGTATATAGACGTCCGGTTCTTCACTAATGTGACGTCTTTGAGGATTTAAAAATGATATTCGCGGGTGGGTTTAAACGTCGGTCCTTGGTTGCGTCGACGTCTGTAATATGATAAACGTCCGTTTTGGGGGGCTGACGTCTATTATATTGAACAAACTGAACGTTTCAACTTCCCATGGCAGACCCTCAACGTCCGTCCTAAGAGGGCCCGGACGTCTATAATAGTATAAACGTCTGGCCCCGCATATGGGACGTCTCTGGACCTGAAGAGAATTAAATATCCAACCACCCTGTCAGTACATTAAACGTCCGTTATAAGGGCTCGGACGTCTATAATATTATAGACGTCCGTGCCCTCTTAGGACTGACGTTGAGGGCCTGAAGAGAATTAAATATCCAACCACCCTGTCAGTACCTTAAACGTCCGTTATAAGGGGACGGACGTCTGTGTTTATTATAGACGTCAGAGCCCTCCCAAAACGGACGTGTAAGGTCCCTACTTGGGAAATTGAAACGTTCAGCCTCGTAGACGTCCGTCCCCCTGAGACGGACGTTTAAGGGCTGCAATGGGTACTTGAAAACGTTCAGCTATAAACGTCCGTCTCGGCCAGGGACGGACGTTCAAAGCCTGCAAATGGTTTTCACTGTTCAGCCAAATAAACGTCCGTCACTTAGGACGGACGTTCACTCAAGTATAAACGTCCGTCTCGGCCAGGGACGGACGTCCAAAGGCTGCACATGGATTTTCACTGTTCAGCCTAATAAACGTCCGTCACTTAGGACGGACGTTCACTCAAGTATACACGTCCGTCTCGGCCAGGGACGGACATTCAAAGCCTGTACATGGTTTTCACTCTTCAGCCTAATAAACGTCCGTCACTTAGGACGAACGTTCACTCAATTTTAAACGTCCGTCTCGGCCAAGGACGGACGTTCAAAGCCTGCACATGGTTTTCACTCGTCAGCCTAATAAACGTCCGTCACTTAGGACGGACGTTCACTCAATTTTAAACGTCCGTCTCGGCCAGGGACGGACGTTCAAAGCCTGCACATGGTTTTCACTGTTCAGCCTAATAAACGTCCGTCACTTAGGACGGACGTTCACTCACGTATAAACGTCAGTCGCGGGCAAGGACGGACGTTCAAAGACCTGATACGTGTTTACTAGTTCAGCCTATTAAACGTCCGTCACCCAGGACGGACGTCCAGAACATTATACACGTCCGTCTCGACCAAGGACGGACGTCCAAAGGGCTGACACGTGTTCACTTTGTTCAGCCTATAAACGTCCGTCGCCAAGGACGGACGTTCATAACATTATAGACGTCCGGCTAGCCCCAGGACGGACGTCTACAGTTCCACTTATTTACTAATATGCCACCGGTCAATTATATACGTTGGGGCTTTTGTGGACGGACGTCTATTGGGAGACGTTAAAACCCCTTTCTGCACTAGTGCATAACCTCTAGCTTGACAGCCCTATTGTTTTTTTTATCAACAATAGATTTATTTTTCTATTCTTCTATATCTTTCATATGTGAACTAAAGCGTCCAACATATAAGTCCTTATTCCTCTTGACCCAAAGCATTTTAGTCTTCTATACTAATTGATTTGTCAGTCTTTTACTTTTTCTTTGTCGTCAAATAGCAATCTATGCATGTCAAATTCCAAAACTTTCTTGCCAAGCTATTATTTTACCTACAAACTATTGATGTAAAGAATGATTTTCAAAATTAAAATTACTTAATTTGATTTAAGATCAACAATGTTACACACATGAATTATCATCGAAAGTGAAATATTAAAATTGTTTCATTATAAAAAAATCTATTAAGTATTTATGAAAAAAATTCTCAAAGGCCACAAAACTCCACATATGGAGAAGAGTTTAGGATATATCATCTCAACACTTTGTGGATAATAGATTAACTATTTTAAGGTGATTTAATGATGTCTCACACTCACTGTCTAATGAAGTGAATAATTTGAGAATCCAAATATTATTTGTACACTAAAAGAGTGATTTTTTTTTTACCACTAACATTAATTAATTAATGATGTCTGAAACTTGTCTCTTTGATACTTTCAAACATGAAACTTCCTTGTAATTTCATTATTAATTACAAATAGAGTATGACATACGTAAAACAAATTCAATCGCTTGGTATATACGTTTTTATGTTTACAAACTAAGTACTTCAACAAATGTAGAGTTTTGAGCAATGTAGTTGACAAAATGCAACTCCATTAATTTTTTTTCTTTTGTGAAGGATCCAGCAATGGAAGTGATTAGTATGTTATTAGTGTTATAGATTTAAAATCATTAAACTAAACTGTTATATTTGTTTATTTTGATTGTGGTTTAAAAGTATTAAATTTGTCTAAATCAATGTATTATTTTCCTCTTATAGCTTTCTTAGAAGTAACATTATCTTGAACTATTTCGCAGATAGTGATGTGACTGAACATTTTTTTTCTATTTCCTATAGGCCATAATTTACTTTTCAGTCGACAAAATTATTAGATTCATTTTTTATCTGATTTTTTTCTCCTACTTTTCTTTAAAAAGTTTATCCAACAAACCCATTGTTTCGCGTGAGATACTCGTTGCACAACTCTTAAAGCTATAATTTATGAAACCATTAAACTTTTATAATTAGAGATTAATTACGACTTGGTTTGAATCAGGTTTAGAATCCAAACAAATTAATAAATCATTTTTCATTAGTTTAGTTTAATTTAGATTTAGAAAAAAAATAATATTGAAAAATTAAACTAAGCCAAGATCAAGAGCAGGTTGGTTCAATTTAAATTAATTGGATTAAATTATATAAAAATATAGACAGTTCTATTTTTAAGAAAAAAAATTGTATATTTTAATTAAAAAATTCGTACATAATTCTATTATTAAAAGTGATAATTAATAGTTTACTATTGTAACTAATTTGTATATTATTGAATTGGCTCGGCTTCATTGAATTTGTTGATATAAATTCGTTATCTAAACCAATTAACTTTAAATTTAATTGATATGGATTCGAGAAAGATAAAAGTGTATTAGCACCTTTTGCCTATAATAACCCACTATTCGCACCTCCTCTTTCCCTATGTTTTTCTTCTACAAATTACCATTACTAATTTGTTCACACTCTCCCCCAAACTTTTAATTTACCTATTTTATAAGAGGTCTTCAAAACTGCTTTTAAAATCTCTTAAATGGATTTTAGATACATTACCTATATTTCTTGATGTACCACTTGGACCAGTTCTAGTTTTATTTAATATCTTCCTTTTTTTTCTTTGGTTTTTTAACAACAAAAGCAGACAATAGAATTCAACATGCAAGTCTCTTTTTTTTCTTCTTCTTCTTTCTACTTTTCTATTTTCTCTCAAAATCCTCCTTCATTTTCTTCTTCTTTAAAATCGGATCATAGCATATGAACAGTACTAAAATATGGATTACATATTAGATTTTAAAACATAATAAGTTCATTTTTAATCATTGATCCATTTGATCTTCAATTTTTTTTCTCGTTTACGGCTGAGAATTTTAATTCTTTTTAACTAATATTTAGATTCTTTGTAATTTTTATTTTTTATTATTTTGAAGTTAAAAACTTGTAGGTATTTACATTTTTGGAAAACTAGTTCTTGATCTTTTTCTTGATTTTGAGTCAATTCCAAGGAAGAAGGGTTAATTTACTTAGTGTTACTTTAATTTTTTTTTTTAAATTAAATCTTTATTGTTGGTTTTTCACTTGAGTTTAGGTTGTTATGCTCATTTTAAGTATATTGTTTGTAAATGTTTTACATGAATGAAATGTATCAAATTTTAGACCACAACAATGATTTGTAAACTAAGGTCGAATTTGTCTATTAAGTAAAACTTATAATATAACATAGATTATTTTGTTTCGCTAAATAATTTAAATTACTTAAACTAAAATATGTTGAGCATGAGTTCTTGCATACACCGTGTCTAGATATATGATTTCTGTAATGAATTTGTACGGATTCTTGACACTTAGATTTGTGGTTGATCAAATCTTGGATTGGATCAAGTGTCATAATTAAATTTTTTATTTAAAAAATAAACATATGGTTTATATATACACTAGTAAAAAAAATAATTTAATTTGCGCATTAGAAATCGGTTTAGTTGTAATCAAAGAAAAAAATGGCGCGGTGACATATTTGTAATTATCGTAAACGTATATGCATCGGTTCAAAAAGAACCGATGTCTAAAACTGATGCGGTGACATTTTTGTAATTATCACAAACGTATATGTCTCGGTTAAAAAAGAATCGATGCCTAAAACTGACGCGATGACATTTTTTTAATTATTGCAAAGCTCTATTACCTCGGTTGTTTAAAGAATCGAGACATAAAATAACTGAACTTTTTTATTTTATTTTTTTGAGAGGGTTTAGGCATTGGTTCTTTATAGAACCGAGGCCGTAGACCTTTATTGCCTCGGTTAAAAAAATAACCAAGGTAATAACATGTGTTTAGGGTTAAATTTCGCGAACAGACATGGTGTTACACCGGTCCTCTTGTTCGCAGTGCTGTGCAGTTCCTCTTGTTCTCCCATTTTCTTTCGTGTTGCCGAGAGGGAGACTTCCTTCCTCTTCTTTGTTCCTTCCTCCTCTTGTTCCGATCCAACCTAGCCTAAGGTTCTCCGTCTCGCGCGGACAACCAACCTGGAGGGATCATCAATGGCGCGATGGAGGCGCAGTGGGGGCGCAAGGGCATGATGGCCGTTCTTGTTCTTTTTCTTCTCTCCGTTCTAATTCGCAGCGAAGGAGAAAACCTCCTTCCCTCCCCTTTTTCTGATTTTGATTGGGTTGTTTTCTGTTTGATTGATTCTCTGCAGGAGTGACGGTGTTTGATTGATTCTCTACAAATGGTGGTGGGAGCGCACCGTCCTCGCTCTTGTAGTGATTTGGAGTTTGCATTGCGGCAGGCGTTGATTGATTGCGGCCAGGGACTAATAACTAACCTAACAAATCATGAAAACATAAAAAAAACACAAAAAAAAGAAAGAAAAAACTCATGTACTGCCTCGATTGGATTTGAACTGAGGCAAAAGAACCCACCTTTTTATCTTTGTTTAGAACCGAGACAAAAAACCTATTCCTTTTTGCCTCGTCTGTATATGTCTCGGTTGCGGAACCGTTACGTATAAACAGAAATAACCACTAATCGTTTCTCTTTACTGTACTAGTGATATAATGAGTTAATCTAGTAGCTTATGATAAACAACCTAGAACCTTTAAATTGAGAAAAGTAATACTACAATTATTAATATTACAATTATCTACTCTACCGTAGTTAAAAAATATTTGAAAAAGAAAACAAAACGGTGTCAGGACCCCATTTTTAAAAGAACAAAAGGATTTAAAGGTGCAGTCATGTTGATGGGCAAGAATCTTACATTATTTTGCTAAATGACAACAATCACAAACTATATTTGTTTCAAAAGAATATTATAAAAATAATACATAATTGTTTGAAGACAGAAGTAAAATGGTGTCCTAAGCTACTCCACAAATAAAATAATATATAATAATATTAACAAATATAATAATAATAGAAAACTAACAAACTAATTTTACATGCTAGACAAATAAACTATCCAATTATGTTTTGGCTAATATCCAAATCAAATCTCTAAGAAAGTGTGTTTTGACATGAATTATGTTGGTGAGAATTTAAATAAAATTGAATGTAATATTGTATTGTTGAGCCTATTTTAATTTAATGTATCATTAGAAGACATCAATCATTATATAGGAGAAGGACTCCACCCAGAAAAGAACTATGTTGATTAGTGAATCCACCAAAAAAGCTAATAAAGTGGAATTGTTTTCTACTTTTTTTTTTCTTTTTCTATATCTTCTTAAAGATATGTTCCGTTCATATTCACATATTGATCATATTATTTAAAATTGGATTTTTGGTTTTTATAATTAAGAAATGCCTCAGACTTTTTCTCAAATACTATTAAAGTTTTTTTGGTTACATTACTAATAGCTACAATTCATTTTTTTTTTATGATCGACATGTCATATGAAAATTGTAAAAGCAAACAATTATGTTTAAAAGTAAATATGTAAATCCTATATAATTTTAAATTGAATTATCAAAGTCTTACATTTTAGACATTGATCAACGTAAATAGTTCTGTATCTATGCTCTGCTCGGTTTCATAGTTTGAAATTCGAGCTACAAGATTATTCAGGGTTTTCTATAAAAAGAAAGCATAGAACATTGATCATAGAATCTGATCAACGTCCAATCAGTAAAATTACAGTTAAATCCAATTCAATAACTGTTGTTTCAAATCAAATCAACCTAACTTAAAAACAAGAAAACTACAATTCTAACCATAAACAAAGATGAAGAGAAGAACGCGAGAGAAATGCATTTACTCTTCAATTTTTTAAAAATTGATGAAACAGTCATGGTTGAGAGCAAATATTGCAATCCTAATAGTATTTCCTGTGCAAAAAATAAGTCCAAGTTTATATTTATAAATGTGCTGTCAGGTAAAAGTATGCATAAACAAACCAAATAATATATATATATATATATATATATATATATATATATAACTTGAGTGGGAGGATTCGTGGGAAGATTGGGTGTCTTCATTTAATGAGAGGATTTAAGGGAGGATTTGAGTGAAAATTATTCTATGGATTTGAAAGTAAAATATGTGTTATTCTCTTAAAGAATTTAGAAGTAATTTGTAATAAATTTGAAAATAAAATTTATAAAAGATAGTGAGAAATTTAAACGATATAATACATTAAAAATGTTTTAATAAATAAAAAATAAGATTACAAAATTGTCCTTAAAAATAATAGTAATATAAAATAATATTTATCGTAAAAATTATTTGTAATAGTAAAATTAAAAAGAATTAATAAATAATTAATACAATATTTTTTTAGGATACTGAATTTTTTTAAAATAATTTAGTATATAGTTAAGTCATTATTTATTACTTTTATACTAAAATTAAATATCCATAAAATTAAATATCCAAGACAAGACAATTAATAAAGGAAACTTACAATATGATATGAGATATTATATATATATAGTAAGGTACAACATGATTTATTATAATTCATAATTAAATCCTTTCGTTAATGTATGTAAGCAATTTATTTAAACAATATTATGTTAATATCCCTATTATATGTTGTGTATGGGATGAGTGTGAAGATAAAACATCGAAGTACTGTTTGAATAAGTTGTCATTTTGAATGTTCATTGTTGCTAATAAGTTAGAACATATTAAAATCACATGCTGAAAACACATTTTGAGTTGATCAATCATTTTTTCGTAAAAACTTGGGAGCATCTAATTTTGGGACCCTTACTCGTACATGACATCTATGACCTCGAAACATTTCTAATTCATAGAAATGACAATTCATTATGAAGATGAACAACATGCTTGTGTTTTCATAAAGTCAAATATTAAGTATTCAAACTTCTACCTTACATTATGAGTAAAATCAACTACTGTTTACCAAATTTGGATTAACCTCCGATCCCGAGTACTAAATTAAAAATTCAAAATTTCAACTTAAAATTGCATCTAACACATTATTAAAGTCTTTGCTAACAATTGACCCAGATCGATGGAAGAAAAATCTCACACTCTGATTCTTCATATTATATATGTCTAATTATATGAAGAAATCTAGGAACTTGTTCATCCATTGTCGACGAACTGCATCCTTGACTAATTTAGTTGTTATTAGTCATGGACAAAAGGTTAATAAATCCTTTGGTCCCATACAAATAATGTTGCAACACCGATTAGAAGGCACAAGGTAAGACATTAATTGCTCTGCGCAACGATTTTTGTTTGGTAAAAATTCCCTAACACTATGTGCTCGAATATATATTTAATATATTTAATGCATATGCAATAATGCATAACATTTTTATTGTGGCTAATGTTGTACACATTTGTAATTGTCAGTGTAAGTGTGTTACTATATTGAAGTCCACAACCATCTTATCATCAACTATATCTTCACCGTCCAAATATGATACATTTAATTCTTCTTCCATTCCCTTAAACAAATATAAACACTATTTAATATAAAGAAAGATGAAGCTATATCTATTTATAATGCAAACTTAATTTTTGTTTTATTCTTTTGGAAAACAAAATAACATATTTTCATTACTTAAACCAAGAATTTTGTAAACAATAACATAGATACTAAACATCACAATTTCATAAATATGTCCAATGAACAACCCAATTTAAAGTTAAATCATACATAATAATGCATTGACCAAATAATTATTAACTAAACAATGCATGCTTATTTATAATTCATAAAATAATTAAATACTACATATAATAAAACTTACCTCTTGAACACTTCTACCGCAATGAACTAAGCACAGAAGCAGGGACCTAACTCCTAGCACACAAGAAGCACGAAACTTGCACAAAACCACCACAAACCAACACACCTCCAATGAACTACAAATCCTCTAACACAACACATAACAACGACAAGCCCAACACATAATACGGAGGATTCGAGCAAATAACCACCAACAAACTACCAAAAAACCACACAATATGAACCACCTCCACACACAACACACAACGACAATGAAAATCATTGGAATTTGGTAGCACTATCACAAAATAGCACCACTGCTCCAACAACTACACGGAACACTGCATATCAAACAAAACCAAATGACAAATAAACTTCACCTCCATGAACCACAAACTAACATCTACCACTTGCAGCAATTAACAACAACGTCTACCACCTCCTACACTAGCCACACTTAAATCCAAGCTCAGAACCACGTACCAACTCCTTTAATTTCACCTTCCAATATGTAAAATCTACAATAGAAAGAAGATGTGTTAGAGCGTCATGGAATGTATTACAAGTTTCATGGAATGGGTTACGTGCTTCACATAATTGATTCCAAGCTCACGAAATCCATTCAAACGTTTTGTAATCGATTACTCTATCCCTATAATTGATTACACGAGTCTAGAATTGATTACTCTATCGTTATAATAAGTTATGCGAGCTATTGTAATCGGATACGACTTTGTTGTAATTGGATATGAGTTTACTGTAATGGTTCTATTTCCTTTGCTGCTTCTTAGAATAAGTTACAGGTCAAGGGGAATTAGTTTCTCCTTCATCTTCAACCTCATCTCCATGTTCACAACAATGAAAATTCACGACAATGGAAGATGTGTTGGAAATAGCATTAACACTATCACAAGGCAACATTGTCACCCATTAACCATGCAGACTCACCTGAAATAACTTTGAACATCACTTTGTCCACCAAAGTGTTGATATAATGACCTTAGCTTCTCCTTCAAGATGTTTGAAAACTTATACACTGAAGACAAAAAACTCCAAACTCTACCACCATGTGCACGACAACAATTGGATGAAATGGTTCTCATTCTCTATGAAACTTATTATAAACTCACCAACCATATACGAACCATGTAACACCCCAATTTTGGAATGTCACGACTACAAGTAAAACTTAAAAAATTTTAAAGCATAATATCATTGTGGAAATCTAAATTTAGTAAGTCTTTACAATGAGCAAAAAGTAAACTATAATTTCAATCAATACAAAATAAAACTTCAAATAAAATCATTTATTCAAATAAACCACAAGTTCCCCAACTCTCTCAATCAACTTGTCGCATTATACGACATATGAATCATCTACTCCCATATAAAATGATTATCACAGGTGGAAACCACAACCACAAACATAGGGTGACCTAATTGAGAATCAATCATAAGTAGAATAACAAAACACAAAAATGTTAAACATTCATCACAATATTAAACACAACAATAACTTAAACATAGTTACACGTCGCTACCATGAACCAACGGTCCATCCCTCGTACCTTACTTTACCACATGTTCATCATAATTAGTTTGAGTCATACTGCCATGCTTCACCATACCTATCCTCTTCTCGCATCCACGATCGAAGAGAAAATTTTTCCCTTATCCACGACCGAAAGAGTTATTAGCACTTGAACCCATCCTCTTCCCGCATCCATGGCTGAAAAAAAACTTTCCTGCATCCACGACTGAAAAGAACATCTTTCTTGCATCCATGGCCAAAAGAGTCATCACAACTCGAACTCATCCTCTTTCCCCATCCACGACTAAAGAAACTTCTTTCCTACATCCATGATCGAAAGAGTCATATATGAATTTACTAGGTACGACGAGACGACCCCACAACACTATGTCTTATCATCATAAACATACATTCCCACGACAACCTCATATATTCTCAACTTCACACCCAAAAGCATTTTGTCTCATAACCCATCCAAATTTGCTCATCACACAATGATATTCAAAAGTCAATAATCAAATAATTATTGTAACTATTTCAAGTCAACCAAAAATATGAAATTGTCAAACATATACTTACTAAATACAATTAGTCAAACATCTACTTACTAAATATAAATAGTCAAACATATGCTTTCTAAATACACCCCTTCTTTTTCTATAAGAACAACAACTCCAATAAAATAATCCCATCAACCTACCTAAGCAGACCCCACTGTTCACCAAATTCATTCATTCACATAACTTACTCGTTTCATTACGTCATATACCTACTAATAACATAATATTATATTACATCATGGTCCCCACTATCCCTTTTCACATAAACTCAATTTCTCTTTCCACCATTAATGGTGCAGGTCCCGCTCTTACATCCGGCAAAAAGAAACGATGAACAACCTTAAAACCATGCAAAACAACATAAAAGGAAGTTTTCTCATCTCTCTTTAAAGTCATGACTCCACACTAAATAATACTCACAAAAGCAACTTATCTCTCTCCCATATGGTCATGTAATAAAAGTATATAAAAAAAACTATCATCATTAATTGTCGCGGGTCTCACTCAAATGTTGACTCACAAATGTAAAACCATGCATTCTCTCACATAACCATGCAAACAAGCCATTCCACAACCCAAATTTCTCCCCTACACGCTCACATTATTTTATCACCAATGAACAAACAATATTATAACAACAAAGGGTTTTAAACAAAAGCACCCCAAACACACAACCACAAAAACACAAGCTACCTTACACTCACTCTTTTATCTTATACAAAGAATCTAATCCATGACCAGTCTTCCTCACTTCTTCCACTTCCAAAAACCCAAATGTCGAGACTTGAAGTACATGAAAAACATTAGAAAGGAGGGAGAGGGGGGGTGGGGGGTTGAATAGTGTTAATGGAAAAATTCTTTTCGCAACCCTTCTGATATAGCATGTTGTAGAGCTTTATGATTTTATTTTAAAAGCTTAGATGGTCAACCTAATAAAGAATTGTTTTAAGAAATGTTTTTGTCGTGTTATTCAGAATGTTCGTGGTTTAGAAATAAAAACCCAATTGCAAGTTTTATAAGAGAAGCATTTAGGCAAGAGAGGAAGTAATTGCACAAATATTATATACTGGTTCACTCCAACTAAGCTACTTCTAGTCTCCTCCGTAGAGGGTTCTACTATAATCTCCAGAAGATTAGATTAAGTATTCGCACTACTCCTGATCTTCTAAGTCATCGAATAACCTCATCTTACCCTAGACTAAATGAGTATTCTCACCACTCCTAGTCTCCTCAATCAGTGAATAACCTCTTGTTACCGTAGACTAGGTGAGTGTTCACACCACTCCTGGTACTAAGCAACCTTGCCTAGATTTTCTTAACTTAACCGAGTTTCAACAAGTGGTTTTAATTCTCTTCAGAATTGCAATCAACAATTGCTTACATTGTAGAGAGGATGTATTACAAGTGATATAACAATGAAGCTCGAGAGTATTTCTTTTCTTCTCTTTTCTCTTCTTCTACTTAGATGTATTCTTTTTCTTGAGGTCTTTCTTTTCTTTTTGAATGCTTCTTAGGATGAATATTTCATTGTAAGCTTTTCTCTAGTTATCATCTTGATTCCTCATTTGAAAGCTCTTGTATTTATAGGCTTTTGGATAAATGTCCGTTAGACTAAACTTTTGGCCTTGATTCTTGTGCTTTCTCTTTCTTTGTGTACAACAGTCGTTGGATAAAGTCAACTTGTTAGAGCATACATGCTTTTTCAGCCCTTTGCTTGAAGTAGGTTTTACGTTCATTTAGATATGGCTTCAAGTAAAGAACATTCATCTACAAAGAATAAAGTAGATTGTGCATGTAGCAAATATCTTTTTTCTTATCACTTTTGTTGTTTTTGAATGTTAAGCATTTAATGTCATTTAAGGATTGCTTAGAACAACAAAGTCCTTTAACAATTAAGTTTTTCTTCCAAAGATACCAAACTTTGATTAAAGACTTCATCTTGAAAAAGCATCTTTTTAGCTTATGATATCGTTTAGGCATAGTAAACACTTTTGTTATTTTTTGCCTTTATAGAGAGACAACATTTAACTTTGTTTGTGCTTTAAGGTTTAGTCTTTTAGTGTGTTCTGTCAATGACATCGTCTTTGACATTATTATTTTTTTTCGAGAGTTAATCTGTGTACCCTTTAGGTATCATAAGCTTTACGCTTTTAGCTTCAACTCTCTTAGACACTTTTGACTTCTTTTATCATTGCGTTCTGGTCTTTGGCTTAACTGCTTTTCTATTTCCTAAAATCCTAAGTGCTTTCCTAAGGTTTTATGTCTTGGGAATTTTTGTTCTAAGTCTTTGTATTTTCATCCTATGTTGTTTTCATATTATTATTCCATTCAATGTTATTTGGTTAAACTTCATAACATGAGAGCATTTAATCGCATAGACGATTTTGTCTTAACAATCTTCCCCTTTTTTATGTTTAACAAATACACATTTAAACGATGTATGTTATTACTTAGTTCAACATATAATTTTAAGTTTTGTGCTCCCTTAAATTTGAAAAACCCCTAAACCCTAAACCCGAAACTCGAAATCCGAAACCCGAAAGCCTAAACCTCAAACCCCAAACCCCAAACCCCAAACTCTAAACCCCAAATCCTAAACCCTAAACCCTCATACAAAAACGAAAGGATTACCGACGGACATTATCCATCGAAAATAGCCAAAATCTGTCGGTAATACGCTATTTCTGACGGCTTACCGAAGGCCAGATATCCGTTAATAAATCAATTGTCGGTAACTATTACCAGCCTTCGGTAAATACAACGACCTAATCCTTCGGTAATTACCGATGACCTTTTCCTTTGATAATTACCGAAGGATTAGACCGTTGGTAATTGTCGAAGGAAAAAGTCATCATTAGTTACATTGGAAACAACCAAACATAATTGAGTTCAATTTGTATTTGTTATCCAACTACCCAAACCTGCATAAAATGTTCACAACACAGATAAACCTGCATAACATTTTCAAATCATAAACAAACCTGCATTATATACATCCCAGAATAGTCCAATCACTAATGGAATAAACAATATGACAAAATTTGTATTGTTCAAATTTAAGAACTTGTATTTGTAAAGTAAACATAAAACAATATAATCTACACCAACAAAGTATATGTTCGAAACACAAGGAAATGTAATATACCATAATCATAATGTTCTAACATGTATGTTCAATAATAACAAGAAGACTAATAATCTACACAATCATCAGAATGGTCTTCATCGTCCCGTTGTTGTGTAGGTGGCTAGACTAGTGTAGACTGGACTATTGTGGGCTACATTGATCTGGACTGGACTAGAGTGGGTTGGACTGATGTGCGCTTGATGGACAAATTTATGATCACCAAAATATGATGTCACAAACTTGTTGAACAATCGGCAAGTATGACCGAATCGTTTCAAGTAATAAACTCGGTAAGACCAAGTATCGTTCTCCCAAAGGACTCACGACCTAGTTTAGTTGTGTGGTTCGTTGATTAGCTAAGACTTAAGAACGAAATATTTGAAGTTTAATATGCAAAACAGAAAATAAACATGTATGCATGAGATTGATCAATGGCTAAAACAAAAGACAAGCACTTTCAATGAAATATATTGATGAATATGTTGTTGGGGGTCAATTTCATCTTATCCACTCTCATATATTTTAGGAATTCAACATTCAAGTCATCATTGTTAATGCCACTCTCTAAATTACCTTTCAAGAAGGCTTCTCCCTAATTACGAGTTCATACGATTCCTAGCATTCCTAATAATTAGTTTTTTTAGCACAGGAGCTTAAGGCAACCAATATACTATTGGGAGAAATTCCCGTACGTTCCCGTATCGACAAAACCAATAATCATGCATTGAATGAGTTAAACAGCGCAAGCATTGAGCAAAGAGGAAAAACCCTAACTAATGATGAAAGAAAGCATAAGTCTTAGATTAAGATGCAAGCACAAATTCCATATATGAGAGCTTCAAAAGATTACATTGATTCCCCAACAAACATACAAGGTTTAGTTCACCATATTCATGGTGAACCTAGATGAACAATAATGAAAGAATGAAGGATAAAACCCTAGAAAGGTGAAGAGGTAGCCTGAGCATCCAAGATCCTCCTTCAAAGGGGTGGAAGAGAGAGTGTTTGCTTCGTTTCTGCCAAAGATACAAAACCCTAAGACATTTAGGTCTTTAAATAGGACATAAAAATAATAGAAAACGGGTCCAAGCCCAAACAGATCATAAAATCGCAGAAAACTGGCCCAAAACTCGTATGGTTGACTTTTTCCGTATTCTGGTTGACTGGTTGACTTTTTGGTTGACTGGTTGACTTTTCTGGTTGACTGGTTGACTTTTCTGGTTTCTGGTTGACTTTTCTGATTCCATCTCTCTCCTTCTTCACTTCTTTCACTAAATTCACCTTAAAACCTGCACAAAAACACTGAAATCAAGCATAAACCTGTCCAGCTCTCTTATTTCTGAAAATATGGATAAAAGCATGATTTCAAGCTAGTTTCTAAGTGTAAAGGTTGCTTTTTGTGTCAATTTTAAGCATGAAAATAACAGTTTTTCAACTGTTATCAGCGCTGCTCTAGGACGGCGGGGGATGAGGAGGGTCATAGCTGGGTCAGAGGGACGGTGGACTGAAGCTATGAAGCTTCAGGAAACAATCCAATGACCAATTGTTTAAAGTTTGTAAACTCGTGTCTCAAATAAGAGTATTCCTGGTCATGTTGCTCTAGTGTCTGCGTTAGGCAGACAACAACCTCGTCAGTAGTAGGAGTTTACCCATATTCGGATCTAACTTGTGAAAGTCTCGTAGAAAAATCTTCATGTTCAAACATTAAAAGCAATGTTAGTGAATGATGCAGTAACATAAGGAAAAATTACTAATAGTAACAATGTTCTATGCTTATATGAGTCCTCCGAGACCTTTCATCAACGAATTGACTAGTTTCCTTTCGAACATGAGTCTGTGTAAAAACCTCATCAACATGGACCGCCTGTCCCAAATCTTTTGCCTGTAACAAAATTTCGAGTTAGAAGTGAACATAAAATAGAAAATACATAAGCTATATGTGAAAAAGATAGAAAAGTGATAAATGTTTACCATGCAAATGACATGTTCATGAACCGTGATCGATCCACCGAAATGTAGGATCCCACCCTTTTGAGAAGCTTTGTTCCTCTAGACGGTAGCACACTTATTAGGATGTGTAGAATGCACATTCTTAGGTTACTTTAGGTGAATTTCCAAATTTTCACCTATTTAATACACTTTTTTAGGTTTCAAGTAGCTAAACTTTGAGATTTAGCTACTTGATCTAATTTGACATGTTTCTTAGCTTTATTTACTAACTTTAAACTTGTTAGGATGGGTAGAATACACATTTTTAGGTTACTTTAGATGTATTTCCAATTTCTCACTTATTTAGTACATTTTTTAGGTTCAAGTAGCCAAACTTTGAGATTTAGCTACTTCATATAATTTGACATGTTTCTTAGCTTCATTTACCAACTTTAAACTTGTTATGATGTCTAGAATACACGTTCTTAGGTTACTTTAGGTGAGTTTCCAATTTCTCACTTATTTAGTTCATCTTTTTAGGTTTCAAGTAGTCAAACTTTGAGATTTAGCTATTTCATCTAATTTGACATGTTTCTTAGATTCACTTACCAACTTTAAACCTCTTAGGATGTGTAGAATACACATTCTTAGGTTACTTTAGGTGAATTCCAAATTTCTCACTGATTTAGTACACTTTGATATTTACCTATTTGATCCAATTTGACATGTTTCTTACCTTCATTTAACAACTTTAAACTTGTTAAGATGTGTAGAATACCCATTCTTAAGTTACTTTAGGTGAATTCCCAAATTTAGGTATCTTTTACAAATTGTGTAGATAGTTTTAGGTATCTTTTACAGATTAAACATCTTCATGCTTAGCACATTTACCTTATTATAGTGTAACTTTAGGTGCTCAATGGTCAAATTTTGATTTCTTGGAATTTTTGAATTGTCACCTCATTTTTATCTTTCTTTTATGTTTTAAAACTTGTCTAGATAGTTAGTTTATTGTTTTGGTTAGTACTTTATTACACTTTGCATTCTTAGCACTTATAGTGTATTCTAGGTACTACATTTAGGTTCTAGGTTGTCATATTTTTTGTTTTAGGTAGTTTTTGTAGTGTGAGTTCTTAATTAGCTAGGTTTTACCATTCTAAACTTGTTAGGATACTTTCTTTCTACTTTATTGTGCTAGTTTAGTGCATAGTAGACCTTTTTTGAGGTTTGAGTAGTGATTTTTAGAAGTTGTCTTAGTAATCACTTCTTCACTCCATTCTTTGTCAATTATAGTGCATTACAACTTGTGGAGATAGGTTTAGGTATCTTTTACAAATGAATATCTTCATGCTTAGCACATTTACCCTATTCTAGTGTAATTTTAGGTGTTCAATGGTAAAATTTTTATATTCTTAGTATTTTTGAATTTTCACCTCATTTTTATCTTTCTTTTATGTTTTAAAACTTGTCTAGATAATTAGTTTATTGTTTTTGTTAGTACTTTAATACACTTTGCATTCTTATTATAGGTACTACTTTTAGGTTCTAGGTTGACATATTTTGTGGTTTATGTAGCTTTTGTAGTGTGAGTTCTTAATTAGCTAGGTTTTACCATTCTAAACTTGTTAGGATACTTTCTTCCTAATTTCTTGTGCGAGTAGTGCACTTTTCAATTCTAGTTGACCTTTTTGAGATTTGAGTAGTGATTTTTAGAAGTTGTTGTAGTAATCACTTCTTGACTCAATTCTTTGTCATTTGTAGTCCATTACAACTTGTGTAGATAGTTTTAGGTATCTTTTACAGATTGGACATTTTCATGCTTAGCACATTTACCCTATTCTAGTGTAATTTTAGGTGCTTAATGGTCAAATTTTAATTTTCTTGGTATTTTTTAATTGTCACCTCATTTTATCTTTCTTTTATGTTTTAAAACTTGTCTAGATAGTTAGTTTACTGTTTTGGTTAGTACTTTAATACACTTTGCATTCTTAGCACTTTTAGTGTATTTTAGGTACTACCTTTAGGTTCTAGGTTGTTACTAAGACAACCTAAATCAGTTTCCTCTCACACATAGGAGTTTGATACTCAAGTGGACTGAATAACATCAGCTTCACTCAAATAGAGTTTAATTCCATTTTAAACACATTCCTATGTTATATATAATTACACATCAGTCACCTATAATTGTTACAAACCATAATTTGTTTATACCGAGACCAAATCACCAAGGACCTTATGAGCAATTGGTTTTACAACAATTACATTTTTTATCATATTAGGAGTACGACCAAGTGTGATCAGATTTGGATCATAAAATCCAACATCCTATATACCTTACACACTGATTCATTCACTTAAAGCAATATAATAATAAATTTTCATCATCAAATAACAGTATACTATCCACCATTACAATAGAGTCAATATTCATAACATTTGAGCATCATTAACATCTCCATTTATGCCACAATTATCACAAACACCATACATATCGGTCTATAAGGTCTTCAATAGAATTCTATAAGTACACTTCCCTACCATTTCGTGGACATTTTATAAATCATGAATGTTATCATCAATGCTTCATAAAAAAATCAATGTCATAGAATCATAACCAACAAAATACTATCCACTAAACAACGAGCTTCACAACACAATTCAAACATTAAGAGACAATGAATCACACAAATCAAACCTGACTAAAAAATGTGACAACGAAGCACTACGCAACAGCCAACCACACTTCACGACAAAGCCCTCCTAACACCAAGCTCCACGAACCACGACCCCTGCCGCAACACCCAGATCGAAGAAGAAGAACCCTAGCCACCCAACCCGCAAACCAACCACCAAGCAAGGAACCACCGCCAGCGTCCCTAACAGCAACCTCTTGAAACCGGCTTAGGGCAAGAAACATCGTGCTGACAGAAGGAAATATCTACAAAGACAAAAAAAAGGAAGGGAAGACACCTACCCAACAACGAACCGACGCCACTGTTCGGACTACCACGCTCTTCAAACCAGCTAGGGAACACCAACCTCGTGCCCACACAAGGGTTACCTCGAGAGAAAGGGAGGGAAAGGAGAAGGAGTTCTGAAATTGATTTTGGAAAATTTGGGGAAAGAATACCCAAATTTCGAACTTAATGCACCGTGGACATTACCGAAGGCCAAGTCCCGTTGGAATTTTATGTCACCGCACATTACCGAAAGTCATAGGTCGTCGGTAAAAAAAACAATCTAGTTTGTCGGTAAATCCTTCAGTAATCATCCATTATCAAAGATTAAAAATCATTGATAAATTTATGTCGATAATAAAATTATTCTATAGTGTATTTATATGGAAGTAATCATTGAATTTAAAGGAATGATTCTCTCTTAAAAAAACATAAAATATATGAAATTGAAAATTTGACTGGGAGCTCAAGGTATTAAGGGTGCCTAAGTCTTAGAATGTTTATGACAAGGGACGTCTAAGAATATTATTGATATCAACAATTTTGTAAATGAGTTGTGTGTATAAATCATGGCTTTTAACTTTTTTATTTCAAACTAAAAACTAGTGTATGAGATGCAGGACTTTAGTGTAAAACAAGTCATACCACACTAGTGCAATCAACCTATACTGCCTCGGTTATTTTTTCAAATAGACACCGGTTCTATAACCGGTGTATATGCACACGAGGTAAAAAAAAATGGATTTTTTAGCTCGGTCCTGAACCGAATCAAAAGATTTCAGATTCTGACTCGGTTCAAAAACAACCGAGGCAGTAGAGTCTTTTAATTTTTTTATTTTCAACGAGATCAGAACGAGATCAGAGTTTTTATGTTTGTTTATTTGGTTAAACTTTTTTCTCTTTTCTGGTTAAACTTCTTTCTCTTTTCTGCAATTCTTTTCATCCATGTCTTTGCACAAAATTACTTTGACAATCAAAGAAGATGGGGAATAGGAAGCACAAAATTACTTTGACAATCAAAGAAGAAGGGGAATAGGAAGCAGAGAGAACAGACCGGAGATAGAGATCCAAACCAAAAACAAAAAATCAATGCATTTCACCATCTACCTGCAAAGAAAGAGAACCAAAAACCAAAAATCAAAAACCAAAAAACGCAGAAAAGGGTTTCCGCCATTGCAGCCGCCGTCGCGGGCTCTCGCCGCCGTCGCGGGCTCTCGCCACGCCGTCGCGAGCTCCCTCGTCGCGCCGTCGGAGTTCTCTCGCCTCGCCGCACCATCGCGAGATCTGTCCTCGTCGCACCGTCGCCGCAGCGTCTCATCTCGCCTCGTCTCGTCTCGCCTCGCCGCACCGTCTCGCCTCGTCGCACCGTCGTGAGATCTGTCCTCGTCGCACCATCGTCGCACCGTCTCGTCTCGTCTCGCCTCGCCGCACCGTCGCCGCACCGTCCTGGGGATGCAGAGGGAGAAGCCATCTGGTGAGAGAATGATGGAGTTGAGGGAGAGGGGACTAGAGAATGAGAGCCGCAGTGGAGTTGAGGGAAAGGGGACTGGAGAATGGAAGCCGTAGCGTCTTGGGGATGCAGAGGGAGAGGGGACTAGAGAATGGGAGGGGTTGCAGGGAAAGTGAAACCTGGGAAATGAAACATCATAATGAAACATGCAGGAGTTAGGGTAATTTTTTAATGCACCGGTTCACTCTCCACCGAGGCATATAGTCCTCAAAAAAATATATTAAATAGCTATACGCCTCGGTTCCCGCCTAAACCGAGGCATAAACATGGATTTGCACCGGTTCTTACTGAACCGAAACCATAGGTTTTCTGCAGATTTCAAAATTCAGAACTTTTAGGCATCGGTTTTGCTATGAACCGAGGTAATATTACTTATATGTTTCGGGTTCCCGTGAACCAAGGCATATAAGTTCACCTAAATTACAAAAATGTCACCGCGTTTTGATAGACTTCGGTTTTTCCTAAACCGATACCTATACCGCGAGTTAAAAAGCAATTTTTTTTACTAGTGCCAATATCTTTTGAAATTAGATTTCATCATGACATCCACGACTTCAATGAAAGTTTCAATTCAATAAAGATTTGATGGAATATATCTCTTTTAAATTTATCTTGGTAACATCCACATCAATATTATATCTCATATACAATTTACAAATAACTGATAATGTGTTTTTATAGGACACTTACTAAAATTGAATGGTTTTTCGTCTCAAGCAAAAACTTTACTTTATTTGCTTTACTTTTTGGTAATAGTATATCTATCTATATAATGACATCTTGAAGCAAAAGGTATTTTATTCACTAATAATCTGTGGCTTCCAAAAACGTTCTTGTTGAACGAATAATGCTTTGATAATCAACTTTTACAACTATCAGTGTGAACGGTTTCGTTGAGATAATACAACCCTTGTTCTTTTTCATTTGTCTGAATTTTGGAAACAAAAATTGTTTCCTTTCGTTTATTGCATTTTCAGATTTCCAATGGCAAATTTATAATTTTTTTAAGTTTTATAATAATTTATATATTGTGATAGAAGAAAAAATAAAAAATTATATAATTATTTCATCCATACTATATAAATATGATCTTCAACCTTTATTATATATCATTTCTTTTTTGTTTCTAATTATATTTATTTATATAATCTATATTATTGTGTAAAGAAAATTTCTCAGGTGTATGCCATTTTTTTAAAGTAATTATAATTAAAATTAAAATAATTATTTTATTATTTTTTTATAAATGTTAATTATTAGTATTTTGTTAATAAAAGAAATTAAATCTACAACCTTTTCCACTCTCTCCTAAATCTTTCAAACTAAACTTATATATTTTTATTTGATTTTTTTAAATATAATTTTTTTATTATCATTAATTTTGTTATCATAAAAAAATAACACACATTTGTTTTTACTAATAATATTGAAGAGAAAACGGAATATGGTAAAGTTGAATTGCTTATTCACTTATAATAACCAAAAACTATTATTTTTTAATATGATTATATCAAATTGATATAAAAAAAATTCACATTCATATCATTTAGGGTACGTGGAAACAATTGAAGATTTCTATATCTGTGAAGCCTCACTAACAAATAATTACTGTATATAACTAAAAGGTTACATGTAAAAAATGAAACTTTCTGAAGTCTGGAATGTAATGAGAAGGTTCTAAAATTGAGAGAAGCTACGTGTTGAGAACAAATGACTCAAAAGCAACGTGGCAGATGCTGATAACCTAAGGTGTGATTTGCCCTAACTCACCACCGCCTAACCGCTCAGTATATGAAAGACAACCTCAAACTCACACACACTCACAAATCAGCATTGGTTCTCTTCCAAATGGCACACCAACAACCCAACAGAGAGGAATCCGGTACCGATCAGAGAGACTATGACGTGCGTCACAACAACCCTAATATTTGCAAGAACAACGACGAGTGGGATCGGTGGAGAGACGAGTTCGGAAGCAGAACGGCAATGGACTCAGTGGCCAACTACGCTTATGGAAACATAGGGAATGCTGGTTATGGGGCCCCACCTACGGGTGGACCCTACAGTGGCCCCAACTACGGAGCCTCCGGATTTGAATACAGCACTGCGTATTCCACCACTGGCACACCTCCTGCACGCCAAGGAAATGCAGATGGTGGTGCTGACAGCGGAAGGAACATGACCAACATCAACAGGAACATGGACATGGACAACAAGAAATGAACCTAACTAATGACTCGTTCCTTGTACTTTATATGTGTTGTTGTTACTTTAGTGTCCTTTTGTAAGTCTGGTGCTTAGTTTGTTGGTGACTGAAAATAATATGCATGCGATGATGATGCGAGGGTCTCGTGAGATGAGATGAGAATACTATAAACTATAATATAATATGTTGTTCTAGTTTGTGAGAAGGAAGAGTCTCTTTTTTCTTTTATACCTAAGTATGAGAAATAAAGTTATGTCTTTAACTTGTAGATCTTTTTCTTAGTATAAAATTATTTTAAACAAATCTAAAAGTGTATAAAATGTGTAAATCAAATGCATCATACTTAAGTTTATTCATACTTCCAAACTAAATAATAAAAGTTCAAATTTATTAATGAATGATTTAAAATTACAAAATGAATTATATATGAGAAATCAATATGAATTGAATTATTGTTCATGGTTGAAATCTGAACAAGTCTTTTTTTATTCAAGTAAAAACAATAAACTGCTACAACTACATATTCACAGATCAATCAAGATGAGCAAAATTCAAAATAGTTAGCTATCAAAACGCCAAAATTATAATATTGTAGCTCACAAATAATCAATTGATCTATTATTTCTCATACTGAATAATTAGGTCATTGGACCTTATAATTACTAATAAGCTACTATTATGGAAATAGTAATCAGATGAAAATATTAATCAATTAATTCTAATAAGATGAAAACATTAATCAGTTAATTCTAAATAATTGACTGAATCCACTTATTTATAACATTACAATTAGCTTCTTCATTTATTTCACTAAATATTAACCATGATTAATTACAATATTAGGTTCTTCACTTATTTCACTAAATATTAATCTTGATTAATTACAAGATTCTTCACTTATTTCAATACAAAAATAAAACAAGGTGAGGTTTGTTACAGGGGTTCTAAAAACCTCTTTTAACTGCAGTCAAGTTGTTTTTAAATTTTTTATAAAAGTTTCAGGAGTTTCTTTTACTTTATCAAACTATCGGAATCGTAAAAAAATATTTGTACAATATATACTTTTCAAAATACTTGGTGTCAGACAGATAGTGGAATGTAGATGTCAGCAGATGATGAGCGGATGTTCGTGTGGAATGTAGATGTCAGCAGATGAGCGGATTTTGGAAAATTGCGTCACACTCTTTACATGCATCTTCTTCTTCAAAACTCTGATATTTCTCATTTCTCCTCCTTCTCACTAAAAGTTCTCCCTTCTCTCTACGAAATCTTACCTTTTCCCTTCTCCGATCACCGTTTAGGCACCGTAGAAGCATTTCCGGCGTCAAGAGCTTTAGATTGAACCGAACGGTTTCGAGTTCTAAACTGGTAAGTTCTTCTTGTCCTTAGCCGTTCGTTCTCTGGTACATGCAAACCAAGTTCTGGTTGCATGATGTCGTCTTGTCTAAGCCATTGTTGGTTTTCTGTTGTTTGGTTTAGTTTGAAGAATTCTTGAACGTGAGGGTAGAAGAAATTGTAGTCAGGCGAGCCTTAATTCTGCCTTTAGGACGTTCGTTCATGCTCAAAGGTAAGGGAAGCTTATTTAATTTAATTTGGTATGTGTACTGTAATGCATGAACGCTCGTGATGGATGATTGGAAATGACATGTGATTGTGCTATTTTCTGATATATGAAATGTATGAAAAATTGATTATGATATGAATTGTATAAAGTTATGAAACTATGTGTTAAGAAATGAGTTGAATATGAATGAATTCTGGATATGAAATTTTCCTATGATGGTGTACGTTCGTCACTGAACGGTCCTTGACCGTTCGGTAATACTAGTAACCTTGGTTAAAATTGGATTCTTTCATTTGGAAAGAATCATAGTTGAGAACGAGCGTCTTCGTGTGGTAATACTATGCTTGAGCGTTCGGCCAAGTGTAGTTGTATCTGAGTAGCCTGTGATAAACTTAAATTTGTAAATATATGTATTTGTATATTTTAGTTATTCTTAAACACTATTCTAATAGTATTTTATTATATTTATTAAGCTTTCTATTTATAAGTTTAGTAGTGTTCGGTCTCACACCAAGCGCTCGTAATGAGTAGTGCTCGGTCTTATACCAAGCGCCAATATTCGTTTCTTGTATGATCTATCTTGATGAAAATAGCGTTCGTCCAACTTCAATAGAATTTTCTCTACCGTGTTCGGTCATTAACTGACATTCGGTTTCTAAATGTGAATCCTTCTAAGTATTTTCCTCTGAAGGTCTTAAAGTGTATATATCCATTTGGTTCCGGCTTAGAACCTTAGTATTTGGCATGATTCTTTCGGTGTTCGGTTAGAACTCTCAAGAGTCAGTTCATTTAATTGGGTCACTTTGTAAGTAACGTTCGTTCTAGTCGTTCCAGTGATATATGATTATGCTCGGTTTCTTTCTCAAACCAATAGCGACCTCTCAGTCTTATCCTATTCTAGAACTCGAGACTTCACTATCTCGTTCCCTGCGTTCATCCTAATTCTGAGTGAGGATTGAACGTTCGGTATTAAGTGTCTTTAAAAATCCTTGAACAAAGATGACATTAAGATGATGGATAATGAAAGATGAAGAGAATATGATATGAATGAAATGTATGGATTATGAACGAGCGTTCTGGGAAGGAACGACTCATGAATGAATATTGGAATTTGTAAAGTATGAATGTGGTTATGCTAAGCTGGCGGTTCATCCTGATGTTCCGTGAGTACACGTCCTCACGTAGAGGGGGTAGGTCATGTGTGGGAACGGCAGGAGGTCCTAGTCCTTAGGGTTACTTTGGACAGATAGGACTAACCTCGGGTGGCAGCTGTTGAGGGTATCCCAGTTACTACATCACCCGGGTGCACGAACGTCGTAGCTACATAGATTTCATACAGTCCGGACAGTCAGTCTAGTATTAGGCTTTGTATGAAATGTATGACGAAATTTATCTTGTGTGTTGATGGTATGAATTGTATGATTATATCTGAATTAAATTACATAAGCTTACCCTGTGTTCCTGTCTTGTTGTGTTTTGTACGTTCGTCTTGTCATTGCAATGATCATCCGTGTGGATGTGAGCAGAAGAAGACGAACTGTTGGAAGATGCGCTAGAAGAAGAGAACCTGATCGAGGTAGAAGTGAAGACCGAAGAGTAGGACGTTCGGTCAGTAGTCTAGTTATTGTAAGGTGGTCGTTCGATCACTTCCCTTTTTGTTATGTATGATCGTTCGGTATTTTATTTTGTAAACCGTTCGGCCAGATTTGCTTATCCTATATAGTTATGGTAATTCTTTTTGTAAGGTCGTTCGAACGTAAGTGTACGTTCGGCTTTTAGTGTAAAGACTGATCTGAATTATTAATTAATGTGATTATTCTATTATATAGTTTTGGACTGTACTTTTGGGATGTTACATTAGTGGTATCAGAGCAGTTTTGTTCCTTAAAGAACACTGTAGGTTATGAGTATACTATGCTTTTGCTGTGTGCTCAACGTTAGTTTGATGAGTATATCAAACTTTCAGAATTTAACTAATGACTATTTTTCTGCTTCTTAGAGAACAAATGACACCAAGACCTCCTCCTCAACCCACCGAGCGTGATACAGTTGATCACAATAGATTATTGGAATCAGTAATAGAAACACTTCAACAGCAGAACGTTGCCTTGGTGCAGTAGAACACGACCACTTTACAGAGTTTGGAAGCCGCACGTGCCAACTCTGAAGCGACCCAAAGACAACTGATGGAGATCATCGCAACCACGAGGAACACATCCGGAGCGTCCACTTCCAACGCTACTCATCAGACCGAGTGGAGCTTAGAGAGTTTCCTCCAGCATCATCCAACTAAGTTCAACGGGAGGTGTCTACTTGATGAGGCCGACCAATGGCTACGGGACATGGAATGGATATACAATGCAAAGGGGTGTCCGGATGACAAGAGGCTGGCCTTTACAGAGTATTTGCTGACTGGAGAGGCTAGTTATTGGTGGACGAGCATGAAGATAATTCTGACGGACACCCAGAGTCCCATCTCATGGGAAGTATTCAGAAGCAAGTTTTACAAGGAATACTTCCCAGATAGCGTTTGTTTTGCAAAGAAGGTGGAGTTTCTTCAGTTAGTGCAAGGGGGATGTCAGTGTCGAAGTACACCAACAAATTCAAACATTTAGTGAGATTTAACACTATGGCGGCCAGTGAAGAATGACAGTGTAGGAAGTTTGAAAATGGGCTGAGGAGTGAGTTTAAGCTGCTGATATCCAGCCTATGTTTAGGTCTTTTCCTACCATGGTTGAGAGAGCAAAAGTATTAGAGAAGAACGTTCAAGAGGTGGAACAACAGAAGCAACAACAAGAGTCAGTAAGAGGACCCATATCTTCTAGGAACAATGCGAATCTGAGAAGGACGCCTTACTGCTCGTCCAGCGTTGCCTCCTAATGCTGATGGGTTCCAAGCTCAATCAGTGGTTGCTGCCGGTCGATCTGGACAGCAAGGGTCAGTGAGTTGTTTTCAATGTGGGGGACCCCACTACAAATCATCATGTCCTCAGTTGGTAGGAGGAAAATATTGCACTCGCTGTAGAAGAAATGGTCATCTGGAGAGCGAGTGTAACATGGAAGGACGAGCGGTAATGAAGTCACCGAACGCCGGAAGAGTTCAACAAGGTAGAGGTGGTCGAGCTCAAGCGACTAGTCGAGTATACGCCATAACGGGCGCTGAAGCAGCAAGCTCAGGTACACTTATCACCAGCACTTGCTTGTTGTATGGAATGTCTTGTTGTGTGTTGTATGATTCGGGGGCAACACACTCCTTCATCTCGAAGGCGTGCATTGATAAACTGGGTTTAGCTGAGAGTGAGATGCAATTCGACTTGGTGGTGTCAACCCCAGCGGCTGGTGAGGTTAGGACGTCTACGGTTTGTGTTAGATGTCCTATTAAGGTGGAAGGGCGTAGATATAAGATGAACCTCATCTGTTTACCTCTAAAAGAGTTAGAGGTGATCTTAGGAATGAATTGGTTGGTTGCCAATCGCATTCTCATAGGTTGTGGTGAGAAGAAGTTAGTATTTCCGGTTGAAGAAGAAGAAGAGTTTTCAATAACGCTCGGTCAGTTAAGGGAAGATATCATGGAGGACGCGAGCTGTTATCTGATAATGACACACGCGGATGAGAAGTGTGAAGATTTAAGTCATGAACGATCGCCCAGTAGCAAGCTGAGTGGAGGAAGATCGATTGTGGATGAATTCCCGGACGTCTTTCTGGATGAAGTACCCGAACTACCTCCTCCTCGTGAAATAGAATTCACAATTGATTTGGTGCCGATAGCAGGGCCCATTTCTATTGCACCATATAGGATGTCACCAGCAGAGTTGGGCGAACTCAAGAAACAAATTGAAGACTTAATGGACAGGCAGTTCATTCGGCCAAGTGCATCACCTTGGGGAGCGCCAGTACTTTTAGTGAAGAAGAAGGATGACAGCTTTCGGCTTTGCATTGAGTACAGACAATTAAACAAGCTGACCATCAAGAACAAGTACCCCTTGCCTAGGATTGATGATATGTTGGATCAATTACATGGGGCTACTATATTTTCGAAGATTGATTTGAGGTCTGGGTATCATCAGATTCGGGTTAAGGAAGGGGACATCCAGAAGACGGCCTTCCGGTCTCATTACAGACACTACGAGTATGTAGTGATCCCGTTCGGTGTCACCAATGCACCAGCGATATTCATGGACTACATGAATCGCATCTTTAGGCCGTTTTTGGACAAATTCGTAGTCGTTTTCATTGATGATATCCTCATCTACTCCAAGAATTGTGAAGAGCATGAGGAACACTTGAGGATAGTGCTTAGTGTATTAAGAGAAAAGAAGTTGTACGCTAAGCTAAGTGTGAGTTTTGGATGAAGGAAGTGCAATTTTTGGGACACGTAGTTTCGGCTGGAGGTATCTTGGTGGATCCAACTAAAGTGCGAGCGGTATTGGAATGGGAGAGTCCGCGTTCGGTCATTGAAGTCCAAAGTTTCGTGGGGTTGGCGGGTTACTATAGACTTTTCATTAAAGGATTTTCTAAGATAGTAGCGCCATTAACACAGCTGACCCGAAAGGATCACCCGTTCGCTTAGACTGATCAGTGTGAAGAAAGCTTCCCAGAATTGAAGAAGAAGTTGACGAGCGCTCCAGTCTTGGTTATTCCAGACATGGCCAAACCGTTCGAAGTATACTGTGATACTTCTCATCAAGGTTTTGGCTGTGTGCTTATGCAAGAGAGGGGAGCAGTCGCGTACGCTTCTCGACAACTGAAGATACATGAGAAGAACTACCCAACGCACGACTTGGAGTTGGCAGCAATGGTCTTCGCGTTGAAGATTTGGAGGCACTACTTATACGGATGTACATTCCAAGTCTTCAGTGATCACAAGAGTCTCAAGTACCTCTTTGATCAGAAGGAGTTGAATATGAGGCAAAGGAGGTGGCTTGAGTTCTTGAAGGACTATGACTTTGAACTACTCTACCATATAGGGAAGGCGAACGTTGTAGTGGACGCCTTGAGTAGGAAAGTAGTTCATGTCTCGGCAATGATGGTCAAAGAGCTGAGTTTGGTGGAAAGTTTTAGAGACTTAAAGTTGCAGTTCGATTTAGAACCAAATAGTATTATATGTTGTAACCTTAAAGTATCCAGTGATATCTTTGACCGAATCAAAGAGAAACAATCAGTTGATGAAGAACTGCAGAAGATTTTGAGCGCGCTCGGCACAGACCAAGCCAAGTACTTCAACACCGGAACGGATGGTCTCCTTCGATACAGAGACAGGACGTGCTTTCCAAACGATGACGAACTGAAGAGGATCATTCTTGAAGAAGGACATCAAAGTTGTCTTAGCATGAATCCTGGCATGACTAAGATGTATCAAGACCTCAGGAAGTCTTTCTGGTGGCCAGAAATGAAGAGTGATGTCGCTCGTTTTGTGGCATCATGTCTGACTTGTCAATGAGCTAAGACAGAGCATCAGAGACCGGACGGTCTACTTCAGCAACTTGAGATTCCTGAATGGAAGTGGGACAACATTTGCATGGACTTCATAACCCACTTACCCCGAACGGTCAAGAATCACGACTCCATTTGGGTGATAGTGGATCGACTAACGAAGAGCGCACACTTCTTAGTTGTCAACCTGAAGATGTCCATGACGAAGCTTGCACAACTCTACATTCGGTATTAAGTGTCTTTAAAAATCCTTGAACAAAGATGACATTAAGATGATGGATAATGAAAGATGAAGAGAATATGATATGAATGAAATGTATGGATTATGAAAGAGCGTTCTGGGGAGGAACGACTCATGAATGAATATTGGAATTTGTAAAGTATGAATGTGGTTATGCTAAGCTGGCGGTTCATCCTGATGTTTCGTGAGTACTCGTCCTCACGTAGAGGGGGTAGGTCATGTGTGGGAACGGCAGGAGCTCCTAGTCCTTAGGGTTACTTTGGAAAGATAGAACTAACCTCGGGTGGCAGCTGTTGAGGGTATCCCAGTTACTACATCACCCGGGTGCACGAACGTTGTAGCTACACAGATTTCATACAGTCCGGACAGTCAGTCTAGTATTAGGCTTTGTATGAAATGTATGACGAAATTTATCTTGTGTGTTGATGGTATGAATTGTATGATTATATCTGAATTAAATTACATAAGCTTACCCTGTGTTCCTGTCTTGTTGTGTTTTGTACGTTCGTCTTGTCATTGCAATGATCATCCGTGTGGATGTGAGCAGAAGGAGACGAACTGTTGGAAGATGCGCTAGAAGAAGAGAACCTGATCGAGGTAGAAGTGAAGACCGAAGAGTAGGACGTTCGGTCAATAGTCTAGTTATTGTAAGGTGGTCGTTCGATCACTTCCCTTTTTGTTATGTATGATCGTTCGGTATTTTATTTTGTAAACCGTTCGGCCAGATTTGCTTATCCTATATAGTTATGGTAATTCTTTTTGTAAGGTCGTTCGACCGTAAGCGTACGTTCGGCTTTTAGTGTAAAGACTGATCTGAATTATTAATTAATGTGATTATTCTATTACATAGTTTTGGACTATATTTTTGGGATGTTACACTTGGCACCCAAAGTCGCGCTTCCAGAGCTTTGTTTTACACTTCCTCATTTCCTCTTCACCTTTGCGTCTCCACTTCTTCATTTTCATCTTTCGCGTTTCGACTACTCCATCTCCACAATCCTTCGTAACTTCGCAATCTCTAGCTTTCTCCTCCTCTAAATCCCTAATTCCGAAAACGCAAGCATTAGGAGCTTATTCTTCATCTTTTACGTTTCGACTACTCCATCTCCACAATCCTTCGTAACTTTGCAATCTCTAGCCTTCTCCTCTTCCAAATCCCTAATTCCGAAAACGCAAGCATTAGGAGCTTCATCTTCATCTTTCGCGTTTCGACCACAATCCTTCGTAACTTCGCAATCTCTAACCTTCTCCTCCTCCAAATCCCTAATTCCGAAAACGCAAGTATTAGGAGCTCACCGACCTTGCGATTGATATTTTTGAGGAGCTCTCTGATGACGGTTTTGAAGAGCTTATGATTCGCACGTGTTGTCATTTCCATCTTCCCAAACTTCGTATCTTGCCATTTTCATCTTCACAGCCTTCTCGTCTCGGCTTCTCCATCCTCACAGTCCTTGGTCACTTTGCAATCCCTAATTCCTTTGTCTTTCCCTATTTCAAATCCCTAATTTCAAAAACCTAGAGCTTGCGGATCTTGTGATTGGCGTTTTTGAGGAGTTTGCGAGTGAGTCGCACAAGGTGGAATCAGTCGTTGACCGGAGCCACCTCCTTCTTCACGGCCTCCTCGACGGTGTTTTAAGATGTAAGCTTGTTAAGTTTTGTTAGATATTACTAACTTGAAAGACGCATATGGTGGTTTGGTGGTGTTTACTTGGCTCATTACTTTGAATCAAAGTTGTTGTTGTTAGATATTAATGACTTTTGTGTGAAGGTAATTTTTCATTGCTTCTCATTTTATTTGCTTTAGCTGGTCATTTACATATATTCTTATTTAATATGTTTTTCCCTTGAACAATTGTAGAATAAATTTGAATATTCTTACATATTTTCTTGACTTATTTGCTTCTGTTTCCATAGTCTTTGAAAAGGTCAATATTGAAGGCAATCTTGGAGCGAATGTCTGGTTTGTTTGGTTCCTTTTCAATGCTTTCTTCACAAGGAGAAACAAGAGGTACTAAGGAAATAAAATTCAATGATTAAAGTATGAATTGTTTTATTCTATAATTCCCTTTTGTAGAGTTTTCTTCTCCAAGTTACTAAGTTTCCATCCAAGGACATGCACAAGTGAATCTTCAATCAGTAACAAATGGTCTGCAACAATCCGCATCTCCTTTTTTAATTTTCATCCTTCTTAAACAACAATCCCCTTCGTGCACTTGCCTATAAATATTGAGGGATTCTGTTCAAAGCTTTTAAGTGTTGCTTTCATGTTTCTTTTGTATCTCCTATTTCCAGTTTTAGAGGTTGTCTTATTATTTTTCTTTTCCATTTTCCATTGTTTCTCTATTTTCTTTCTTTCTTTCTTGATAAAGATTAATAGGTATAGATGAACTATTCCAACCTGGTTTTTCGTGACTGCTCACATCCTAGTCTCTTGTTTGATTTTGTTCACTTGAATTTGCATAATTAAGTTTTCCTGAATCCCTTGGATTGATCTTATACTAGTTGTCAACACTCAATTTTGTCCGGGTTGTAAAAAATGTGTTTTTATTGGTTTTCTATTATTTTCATTTTATTTCATTTTTTATCTTTTGTTTTATTCTATTTTAATGTATTTAGGTCTTTGCTTTTAATTCAATTTCTATTTTATTTCTTATCTTCAATTTGTTTTAATAGAGTTAATTAATCAAAATAATTAAAAAATTGAAAAATAAAATTAAAACTGAAAATAATTAAAAAATAAAATAAAATTGAAAAAAAAAATAGAAAACGTGGAAAAGGGCGCGTATGGGATGCGTGTCTGGGGTGAGGGGACAAGGTGGTTAAGGAGGATTTTTCCAAGATTTTTGGAAAGGGGGGACAAGGTGGTTACAGGGGAATATTTGCCAAGATTTTGGAAGAGGAGGATTTTGTTGGATCAGGGAGAGAAAAAGGGGGAAAACAGGGCACACGAGGAACCATCATCTGGAATTATCATCCAGATTCATCATTGGCACCGGCAGAGAAAACGAAAGGCTAGGGGAGGTCACCAGATACAGAGCGATAGCAGCAACCATAGCAGCAGGTAAGTTTCTGTTCACCTGTGCATCCAGATTTATCATGTATGCTTACTGCTTAAACTCCATTCACCCCATTCTCGCCAGCCCATATACCATTATCACAAAATCAATTATCCCCTTCACGTTCGTTCTGACATCTCTTGGACGGACTGTTTGACAGCCATCTCCCCAACGAACGTTCGTTCGTCATTTCAATAATGAGCGTTCGTCCTTGAGGCTTCCCTGTCTAAACGTCCGTTCGTCATTCCAATAACGAACGTTCGTCATTAGGTTTCCCTGTCTAAACGTCCGTTCGTCATTTCAATAACGAGCGTTCGTCCTTAAGCTTAAATTTTTAAACGTCCGCTCGTCGTGTCAATAACGAACGTTCGTCTTTTAGCTTACATTTTTGAACGTCCGTTCGTCATGTCAATAACAAGCGTTCGTCTTTAAGCTTCCATTTATGAACGTCCGTTCGTCATTTCAATAACGAGCGTTCGTCCTTAAGCTTAAATTTTTGAACGTCCGTTCGTCGTGTCAATAACGAACGTTCGTCCTTTAGCTTACATTTTTGAACGTCCGTTCGTCATGTCAATAACGAGCGTTCGTCCTTAAGCTTCCATTTATGAACGTTCGTTCGTCATTTCAACCGCGAACGTTCGTCATTAAGCTTTCTTGTCTAAGCGTCCGTTCGTCACTTTCAATAACGAGCGTTCGTCATTAAGCTGCATTGTCCAAACGTTCGTTCGTCATTCCAGCCGTGAGCGTTCGTCATTAGACTTCCTTGTCCAAACGTTCGTTCGTCATTTCAACAATGAGCGTTCGTCATTAGACTTCCCTGTCTAAACGTTCGTTCGTCATTTCAACAGCGAGCGTTCGTCATTAGACTTCCCTGTCTAAACGTCCGTTCGTCATTTCGATAACGAGCGTTCGTTATTAAGCTTCATTGTCCAAACATTCGTTCGTCATTTCAATAATGAGCGTTCGTCCTTGAGCTTTCCTGTCTACACGTTCGTTCGTCATTTCAATAATGAGCGTTCGTCCTTGGGCGCTCGTTATTCAGCCTACGTTCGCAACGTTCGTTCATCCTCTAATCAACGAGCGTTCGTCATTCAGCCTTAGTTACCAACGTCCGTCCTTTATATTCCCCAACGAACGTTCATTTTATTTCGACGAACGCTCGTCATTCAGTTCCATTTCTAAATGTCCATTATATCCCCCAACGAACGTTCGAACGCTCGTTATTCTGAATCTGTCCCCAACGTCCGTTCGGCCACTTCCATTTCTTTGGTTTATATATTCTTTTTTTATTTTTTTTATTTTCTTCTATCTATTTATTTTAAACATCTATTTATTCTTAAATATATGTAATAATACAACATTTTAAATAAAAGAATTTGCAAAAAATATTTTAAAGGTTTAAGCGCACGTGTGACCGCTCGCGTCGTCCTTGTGCTAAAAACCTCTTCTTCTTCTTTCTTATAAAAATTATTACAAAAATATTTAAAGGTTTAAGCGCACGTGTGACCGCTCGCGTCGTCCTTGTGCTAAAAACCTCTTCTTCTTTTTTCTTATAAAAATTATTACAAAAATATTTAAAGGTTTAAGCGCACATGTGACCGCTCGCGTCGTCCTTGTGCTAAAAACCTCTTCTTCTTTCTTATAAAAAATTATTACAAAAATATTTAAAGGTTTAAGCGCACGTGTGACCGCTCGCGTCGTCCTTGTGCTAAAAACCTTTTTCTTCTTTTCTTAAATAAAATTTCAAAAATACGTTTAAAGGTTGAACATTCGTGTGATCGTTCGCATCGTCCTAGTGTTCAATACTTTTCTCTCTTATTTACGTAATATTAAACGAGGGTATGAGTGCTCGTGCGATCGTCCGCATCAGCCTAGCACTCAATACTCTCAAGTCTTCCTAAATAAGTAAATAACGGTATGAGTGCTCGTGTGATCGTCCGCATCGTCCTAGTGCTTAATATCGTTATTTCTCTTTTTAAAAAATAATTAAACATATTTAAATATCGTTTTAAAGGTATGAGTACTCGTGCGACCGTTCGCGTTGGCCTAGTACTCATTACCTTCTTTTTCTCGAAAATATTAAAAACATAAAATCTCCAAAAATTAAAAACATCTGCTTTTCCAAACAACAAACAATCTCTTAATTAGAACTACGTAACCCTGATTTCTCATTTTGAATGAGAATACGTAGGAGCAAGGTCAATCCTTGTCGGGCCCAAAAAACTAAAAAATATGTTTTGTTTATTTAGAATTTTATTTTTAGGGGATAATTAAACATTTTGAAAACCACATCATATTCGTGCATTTAGTTAAAGGTACTGCCTTAGGGCAGGCGTTGTGGGGTGCTAACACCTTCCCCACGCGTAACCGACTCCCGAACCCAATCTTTGGTTTTCGTGGACCGTGCTTTTTCGTTTTTATGGTTTTTCCGTAGTTTTCCATAATAAACTATGGTGGCGACTCCAAATCTCTTTTCAAAACCCGTTTCTTTTTGGATCGTCGTCCCGTCGCAATTCCGGTTGCGACAGATGGCGACTCCACTAGGGAAGTTTAGAGAGTCGAGCCATTTAATTAGATGCGCGAATTCGATGTGGTTTTGCTTTGTGTTTTTCTTTCCCTTTTCTCTATCTATGCTTGATATTTGGAATAACTGCAATAACTGTGGAATATTGAACCCTAGGGTAGACAATATGTTTATATCTGCCTGGGAATTTTTCTGGTTGTTTTGCAGGTGAGGGTTTGGGTGTGCATATTTTTCTCCCTTCACACACACACTTTCGGCATATCATTAGTGGGGCCCTATACCCGGGTCTGAGCGTAGCTTAGAATTAGAGGAGTTGTGTAGCGGTGTCACTCTGGGATGTACTTCCTGTTTGGCTATCGTGAGAACTCCAGCTAGAGTCTGTTCTCTTCATATGTGTTTCCACACCTAGTTGATTACTCGACTGTTGTGGAAATACTATGAAGGGGGCCATAGCTCTAGTAACCTTTGATCTTTAGGTTCAGGGAACCATCCTTGTGAGATTGCATATACTTGACCTTGAACTCAAAGCAGTGAACCTTTGTTAGGGCACGATGGGAGGAATACGTACTTCTGTAACCCTCACGCTGTTCATGTTTTTTATGATATTACATTTCATACCATGCATGTGCTTTGTTTCGTCATGTTGTTTTATTATCATGCATCATATTCATACATCATTTAGTAACATGTTAATTTTAAGGGAAATCACAGGTACCTACTTGACTTCATACGAGATGGATGTTAACACAAGATCCGATGCTACACGACACACTGACTCTTCCGATTTAAGAAAGAAGTATAGTCTAAGGACCCATGTTGGAAACTTGACCGGGCTGATAAACTTGGGCAAAAGGCTTAAGACGATAAAGAGAGAAACCTTTCGGAGAAGATATGGAAATTTGTTGAATTTAATGGAGGTTGAAGTACAAATACCCGCTATCACAGCCCTGGCACAATATTATGATTCTCCGCTTCGATGTTTCACATTTCAAGACTTTCAGTTGGCGCCAACCATAGAGGAGTTCGAGCATATCTTGGGTTTGCCACTAGAGGGCACCACTCCCTATCAACATTTAGAGCATCATGCCTCTATACCCACCATCGCTGCCATCATGAAATTACATCCCAAGGAGCTTGAAGACAGGATGATGATGAGGAATCAAGTGCATGGGTTATCACAGGGATATCTAGAGCAGTATTTACATCACCTGGCTGATAAAGAGGATTGGGAAACTTTCATGGATGTATTAGCCCTCACCATATATGGCATTGTCTTGTTTCCCAAAATAGAAGAATTTGTGGATTACACCGCGATAGACGTCTTCGTGGCAAGTAAAACCAGATCAGAGAATCCTGTAACAGCAGTTCTTGCGGATGTTTATGGGACCTTGAGTTTTTGCCATGAGAGAAAGGGAAAGAAGATTCTTTGTTGTTTACCGGCGTTGTATACATGGATGACAGCGCGCGTGTTTAAGGAAATGGTCGACGTCAAGAGTCTATCGGAGACTTTGTCACACCAAGGGCTTAAAGGTAAAGGAGGAAACGATTGGGCCCGATTCCTTGCTGGCTTGAGCGAAAGAAGTATAAAATGACGCCTTCCTTGGCTCGGAAATAAACTGGCTATACAACATTGTGGTAGTTTTCCTAATGTGCCTCTCATAGGTGCCCGGTACTGTATCAATTATAACCCCCTTTTGGTGCAAAGACAATTTGGGCATCCCATGAAAGGGGCACCTTCATCAGATTACCTTGCTACCCTATTCATTTATTACGAAGACGGGCATTTCATCGAACTGTTAAGAAAGGTTAAAAGCGCCTGGGAAAATGTTGTTCGAGCAGAGAATGACTTGAGGGATGGAGTAGTGGATAGCAGGGTTAGTTATCACACCTGGATTCTGGAGAGAGCGAAAATAGTCAAGTTGCCTTTCAAGCCAATCAAGGATCAATCACCTAGTGAAAGACCATCTCAAGCCCCAGAAAGTGAAGAGGTGCAACAATTGAAAGCTGAGATGGAGAAAGTGAAGGTGAGGAATGCTAGGTTGGAAAACGAATTACAAAGGGCGCGTAATGATCTTGTGGATATGAAGAATGATAATGAAGAAAAGTTGCGAGCTTATGAAAACATTGTCAAAAGCCAGAAGGCTGAGAGGGATTATACATTTCGAGTGAAACAGGATCTGGCGGCTGCGAGTAAGGAATTATCCATGAGGGTAAATGAGAGGAAGGTGGCTTTAGAAGAGGGAAAGCAGTGGAAACATCTCTACGAAGAAGCCAAAAGAGATAAGCGAGAAGCCCTGAAGAGACTAAGAGAAGCGCAGGTGCAGGTAGAAAAAGCGGGGCATGAGATGAAGGAGATGGCCATGTCGTTTGAGGCGGATATGAACCGGGAGCGTTGGAAGCTAGCAGAAGCAGAAGAAGAGCATCGAACTCTGATAAAACAAATGGAGGAATATATTGAGGAACAGGAGGAGCGATGGAGGTCGATAGAATTTGAAGAAAGGCATCAGGCCTTGATCAAGCAAATGAAAGAGCACATCGCAGAGCAAGAAATGGCTGTAAAGCACTGGAAGGAAAGGTTCTCTCAGTTGGCTGCTTTGGCAAATGGGGCAATTGAAGACATCCCCAGGATGGTGTCGAATGCTGAAGCTAGTACTCATTTTCATAATTCACTAGCGGAAATAGAATTGTTTATTAATCATTGTAAATGGTTGGTGGTAGAGATGAAATCTTTCATTGCCCGGGCGCGGGATTGATGTACATCAGAATTATGCGTTTTGTTCCTTAGACTATGTAATGGATCAAATTTTATTTAAATGAAAGATAGGGGATGTTTGTTGGTATCGGCTTGTGTTAATTTTCCATTAGTATTGTCATCGTTATCCTGTGATTTCCACTTATCACTAGCATGCATCATGTTTTCTTTTGTTTTGCATTTTTCATCCTTATCTAATTTAATTTAATAAAAAATAATCATCAGTACAAGTGAGAAAACAACGGCAAATTTTCCACGACATCCGTACAGGACCAGAGCTAACTCGAAGGTCATGGAGAATTGGGAGCAGTCACACGAATCTATTAAGGCTGATGTCAGCCAGTTGAAGGATCAGATGGCCCAGATTTTGGCGGCTCTCGAAGCCCTGAAGACTACGGGAGGGGCGACGCCTGCGCAAGTTGAGGGAAATGCTCAATATTACCCTCCGTTGTTCAATGCTGGGAGCCAATCTGTTTCGTTCCCAATGTATGGATTGCCTCCAGGTTACACCCCACCTGTGGGAGAATACACAGAAGGGGAGCAGGCTTCATTCTCTTTCCCTACCACTGCCAATGTGCCGCCAATCAGTACTCAGGGACCTGTTGTAATGTCCGCACCTATGGTAAACGAAGGAATGCATGCAAACATGTCTGATGGAATACGAGTAACTCCGGTGCCACCTGTGATTACCGGAGAGGGCTTTTCTACAGGGGCTGCACCACATACCTCGTTTCAGGGGGTAATTAGTAATGTCGATGGAGCAAAGGATAAACTTGAGAGCCTAAAGGCAAGATTGAGGGCTGTTGAGGGGTATGAAAGTTATGGATTCGGAGATGTTGCCAGATTGAGCTTGGTTCCTGGCGTCAGAATACCACATAAGTTCAAAGCGCCAGATTTTGAGAAGTATAAGGGAAATACATGCCCAAAGAGCCATCTAACCATGTTTTGCAGAAAGATGGTTGCATATGCTTATGACGAGCAACTGCTCATCCATGTTTTTCAAGATAGTTTGGCTGGAGTGGCATTAAATTGGTATACTCATTTGGAGCCGACTCGAATTCGTTGTTGGGCGGACTTGGCTGATGCTTTTGTGAAACAATACATATACAATACCCATGTTGCACCAGATCGTTTACAGCTGCAAAATATGTCAAAGAAGGACAACGAAACTTTCAAGGAATATGCCCAACGGTGGAGAGAGTTAGCTGCACAAGTCGAACCACCTTTGTATGATAGAGAAATGGTGGCAATGTTTGTGAATACTCTCCAGCCGCCATTTTATGAGCACATGGTCGGGAACGTGTCTACCAATTTCGCTGATATCATTATAATAGGCGAAAGGATAGAAATTGGGGTTAAAAGTGGGAAAATTGCATACAGTTCGCCCGCAACTGCAAATTACAAAAAAACCAATTTCAATGCGGGAAAGAAGAAGGAAGGGGATGTGCATGCGGCATCGGCAATGCCTGTGTGGAGAGGTCAAGCTCCCGCTCATAGCTTCTGACCATACTTGGGGCAACCCCCTCTTGCAGCTAATGCGGCGTTTGCTCATCAAGCCAGGCCTCAACAACAACAAGGGTATTATCAACCGCCATTGCCCCCAACTGATACTTGGAGGGTTGGGGCAATTGCAGGTCCAAATCAGAATGCGGGCCAAAATACTTACCCAAGAAGGAACCAATTTGTTAATTTCACCCCTATCCCTACAACTTACACAGAATTGTTACCCCAACTCGTCCAAAGGGGTTTGGTTGCTATTTGTCCAATGAAGCCCATGCAACCTCCGTATCCCAGGGGTTATGATGCAGAGGCCAAATGTAGTTACCATGGGGAAGGTGTTGGTCACTCAACTGAGAGGTGTCTGGCTTTTAAACACAAAGTACAGGCTCTAATCGACTCTGGGTGGTTAAAGTTTCAAGAAGATAAACCCAGCATTGAGACTAACCCACTTTCTGGGCATGGGAGTGCCTCGACGAATGCCATCGAGGATGAAAAACATGAGTTGATAAGGGACGCGGGTGGAATCCGAAGTTCCAGAAAGTTTATCTTCAAGGCGCTGATAAAGGTGGGCCTTTTAAAAGGTGATTATGACGAGGATGTAACATGCGCGCTTCATCCGGATGATGGGCACTCTATTGAGGAATGTGGTGAATTTGAGTATGTTCTGCAAGACCTGCTGGATCGGGGTTTGATGCAAGTATGCTACAAGGATAAGGAGGGGGAAGTGTTTACACAGATTGGTGGAGAATCCGACGTAACTCTGCCTGAGCCGTTGGAGATCCATTTCACTCGAACCACCCCTGCGCCAGAGGCTGAAGAAAAGTCGTCTGTCATCATCCGGGCGTCGTCTCCCTTTCCTTACAAAACGGGAAGGCTGATGGAAGAAAGGAGAGAGCGCGGTCTAGCTCGTGTAGAAAGGCGTGAACCCAGGGTGGAAAAGATTCGTATTCGTGACATCAAGGAGAAATTTCGTAGTGCTGGTTGGATCAACGCGGGTCATATAACAGCCGTGGAGGATGAAGATAGCTTTGAATGCTCAAGTTTCGTGCGGGCCGGCTCCCCAGATGCACCACTCAACAATTGAAACTCTGAGTTTACCCGTGATGCTTAATTTGTATAAAATGTAATAGTTTTAATTAATCCTATAGCTTCACCCGAGGCTTTAGGATTCATGACTTACGGGTTGACGTTTAGTTTTTGTGCTCAGCGTGATAATCGAATCGTGTTTGTTTTATCATCATTTCGCATTAGTCATCTTTTTTTCCTTTTTTATTTATTCCTTTTTTTTCATAAATTTAAATAATGCAGACGTGACAATGAAAGTTTTGAAAATAACAATGTCGATATTCCTAATTTTGAACACCCTATCGATAATACGGAAGATGATTATGAAGATAATCCGGAACCCTCTCTAGAGCTCTTGAGATTAGTGGAACAAGAGTCTAAAGAGATAAAACCCCATCTGGAGGAGGTTGAAGTACTCAACTTGGGAGAGGAAGAAGGATAAAGGAAGTAAAAATCGATACTAGCATGAAAAAGGAAGTGAGGGAAGGGTTGCAAGCCCTATTGAAGGAGTTTAAGGATGTGTTCGCTTGGTCTTACAATGACATGCCAGGTTTGGATACCGATATTGTGCAACACAAGCTCCCACTTAAACCGGAATACCTTAAAAAAAAAAAAAAAAAAAAAAAAAACTAAGAATGAAAAATGCATTTGACAAAAGGGTGCATCCCAGAGAATTCCACGAAGGTGAGCTGGTGTTGAAGATGATCTTGCCTGTACAAAAGGATCATAGAGGCAAATAGACCCCGAATTATGAAGGGCCATTCGTAGTGAAGAAGGCATTTTCTGGTGGGGCACTAATTCTCACAAGGATGGATGGAGAGGAGTTACCATTACCGGTTAATTCGGGTGCAGTCAAAAAGTTTTACACATGATGATTCCGTGATAGGGGATCAATATTAAGGGATATTGACATGATCTTTAAAGTTTGTTGTACTCTGCGTTATTTCATTCAATAAATACTGCATGGTTTCATTCATAATTTTTGTTTGCACGCTTCTTGAAATATTGCATGTCGCGTTGAGCTTTTAGGTAAATAAAGGAAAATAAAGGTAATGATAATTAAGCACACATGAGTAAAAGCATCACAGGTATATTCGGTTGGCACCAGCTCGTTCCTGAGGGATGTCGTGAAAGACTAAAAAAGGAGAGAATAAAAATGCACATGTTGAATTCATTGTCAATTAGGTTGTCTAGGGCATAGTACGTTCAAAAAAAAACACAATAACTGGAAATGGCAAAGATGTAGAGTCTTCTCCTGATTCAGAGTTTCGGGGGTAACCTGTGTTCATTTCTCGTTAAAGCATCCGCTTTCTTATTGCGTGAACCCCTAACCTTTTCATTTCCCTTCAAAACAAAGGATTGTCGTGGATATAACACTGGGGCAGTTGTCATCATTGTACCCATGCCCAATGATCCGCGATCGGGGAGCAAAAATAATAAAAAAAATTTTGAAAAAATGAAGTCGATGTGTCAACTGCTACAGAATTTCGTCTCATGGTTAAGGTTGTGGAAAGCAAGTCAAGCAAGCTTCAGGATGACGTGTGGTCGTTTTCTTTATCCAAATGATAAAAGAGGTTTAATCAATTGCACCCACTTTAAGCCGTAAGTCGTAATCATTTTTCATTACCCTAGACAAGGGTCATTCGCATATCAACGTCAACCTAAAAGGTACATCAAGGACATCCAAAATCAATGAGAAAATTGTTGTAAAAAAAAGATAAGAAAAAAAGAAGCCCAAAAAAAAAAGGGGGGGGGCTACAACAGAGGCAACAAAACAAGTGACCGAAAGGGAAAGAAAGAAAGTAAAGGAATGAATGGAAAAATAATAATAGAATGTCCAGAGTTTTAAATTCTTAGAAACTGGTTGACTCAGCACTTTGCAGATGATTCTTGTTAAAATGGTTTAGTCGTTAAACACTTATTTGAGCTTTCATTATCCATTTCTTTCATAACCCGTTTGCCTTTTAGCCACGTTACAAGCCGATTAAAGTCCACGCCGACTGAAGTTTGTTCATCCTGGTCTTTCTTACGAACTTAACTCTGGGAAGGAATGATGTGGTGACTGATATCATCACTAGAAGAAAAGAAAGGACATTGAAAATGAAAAGTGAAAATACAATGTAAAGTCTCCCCGTCAATCGTCATGTCAAGAAGGAACCCTCAACTGGGACAATCCTTCCTACCCAAACCTTTTCACCGCCCCAAATCGTACTTACTGTGCACAACAAAATTGGGGCAGTCTTGTGGGCCCTACATGTTTCTATGTTAACCATACCTCCCAGATGAGGAGAACACAAATGTTAGCTCCACATACAATCATTCAGCTATCTACTTCTCGTCCCTATTTTTCCCTCACTTTCTCGGGTTCAGGCCAAATTGGATTGCAGGAAGCGATAAAGAGAACTTGAACTCATGGTTACACCCTTCTCTTTCTCATTAGAGGGCTCACTGTCTCCCGACATTTTATGATTACGTTTTGAACGTACATCAGGTTTGATGACAATGTTGACAATGAGTTTCAAACATGGGCAGTCTAATTAAGAGAGAGTGGTCAAAAAAAAAATGCAAAGGTTTCATGTGTTTATTCATTCATGCACTCTCATGACATTACATCATACATTTCATAATAAGCAAGGTATTTTGTTTGAAAAATCCTTTAGGCACAAGAGAAGTTGTGAAAAGGTTAATACAACATTTGCTTTTAAGTTTATTCGATGTTTTGCTAAGTGTTTACCAACGTTTCAGAAAGTTTCAAATCCAAGTTTTCTTCTGCGATACCGACCCTCTGCTTCGCAATGGTCGAATTCAAGTTTTTTCTCCTACGATATTGGCCTTCTGCAAGGCATTGGTCGAATCCAGTTTTCGTTTTATGGCCCTCTGCTAAGAATGGTCTAATCCCATCTCGTTGTTGTATTACTGGTCATCTGCTCGGCAATGGTCAATTTCAGCTCGTTGCTCTGTATTGTTGGCCCTCTGCATGGCAATGGTCGGATTTAAATTTTTGTTCTGTGAGTTTGGCCCTCTGCGAGGCAATGGTCAAATCCAGGTTTTAGTTTTCTGTTATCGACCCTCTGCGGGGCAATGGTCGGATTTAAATTTCTGTTCTGTGAGTTTGGCCCTCTGCGAGGCAATGGTCAAATCCAGGTTTTAGTTTTCTGTTATCGGCCCTCTGCATGGCAATGGTCGAATTTAAATTTCAGTTCTGTGAGTTTGGCCCTCTGCGAGGCAATGGTCAAATCCAGGTTTTAGTTTTCTGTTATCGACCCTCTGCGTGGCAATGGTCGGATTTAAATTTCTGTTCTGTTAGCGGCCCTCTGCGTGGCAATGGTCGGATTTAAATTTCAGTTCTGTGAGTTTGTCCCTCTGCGAGGCAATGGTCAAATCCAGGTTTTAGTTTTCTGTTATCGGCCCTCTGCATGGCAATGGTCGAATTTAAATTTCAGTTCTGTGAGTTTGGCCCTCTGCGAGACAATGGTCAAATCCAGGTTTTAGTTTTTTTGTTGTTACTGGTACTCTACTTGACATTGGTTATTTGGGCATCGTGACTTGAATTATTTTGTTCGTTTTCTTTCATGATTGAAACCCGGACAAAATTAGTGTCTTTATCTTTACTTAGCTTTACTTAAATAATACGAAAAGATTAAATTTTCATATTATTTAGTAATATCTAAGTAAAGAGGGGCAGCTGTCAACACTCAATTTTGTCCGGGTTGTAAAAAATGTGTTTTTATTGGTTTTCTATTATTTTCATTTTATTTCATTTTTTATCTTTTGTTTTATTCTATTTTAATGTATTTAGGTCTTTGCTTTTAATTCAATTTCTATTTTATTTCTTATCTTCAATTTGTTTTAATAGAGTTAATTAATCAAAATAATTAAAAAATTGAAAAATAAAATTAAAACTGAAAATAATTAAAAAATAAAATAAAATTGAAAAAAAAAATAGAAAACGTGGAAAAGGGCGCGTATGGGATGCGTGTCTGGGGTGAGGGGACAAGGTGGTTAAGGAGGATTTTTCCAAGATTTTTGGAAAGGGGGGACAAGGTGGTTACAGGGGAATATTTGCCAAGATTTTGGGAGAGGAGGATTTTGTTGGATCAGGGAGAGAAAAAGGGGGAAAACAGGGCACACGAGGAACCATCATCTGGAATTATCATCCAGATTCATCATTGGCACCGGCAGAGAAAACGAAAGGCTAGGGGAGGTCACCGGATACAGAGCGATAGCAGCAACCATAGCAGCAGGTAAGTTTTTGTTCACCTGTGCATCCAGATTCATCATGTATGCTTACTGCTTAAACTCCATTCACCCCATTCTCGCCAGCCCATATACCATTATCACAGAATCAATTATCCCCTTCACGTTCATATGCACACAACACACTCATCTCTTCCAATACCAAATTAACGGGAATCAATCAAAAAAAAAATCAATCAATAAACGATAAAATTAGGGGAAGCAGAGAGGGAAAAGTGGGGTTGCGGGATCATTTGGCATTCGAGAAAATCCTCGAATGGGGAAGGAGAAGAGTGGCGCCAGTGGCACCGGTGAGGTTAATGGCGCGATGGCGTTGAGTCCCGGTGGCCTTGGGCTGTTGAGAGGGAATCCGGTGGCCGTGGAGGTGACCGAGGAGGTAGACGAGGATAGGCACGGGGAGCATTATCGTAGCAGTGGTCGGGTTCGTCGTGAAGGTTTTAGCAATGGTGAAGTTGATGATGATGGGTGTTGATGACGCGAAGGGAATAGAGATGAACTCGCAGAGGACCCTCCCTGAGAATCGCTGTTTTCGAAAAGAGAAAGGTGGAGACGGCGGCGTCGTGGCGGGTGGTGGTTCTGGTGACGCGAGTTGCCGCCGGCGAGGCCAAGGCGTGCTCTGGTTGAGGCGACGGTGGCCGGCTATGGCAGAGGCGGCGGTGAGTACGTGGTGCAGAGCAGGAGACCTTGGGTCTCTAGAGAAGGCGAGAGCTCGGAGTGGAGAATGAGGATGAACCTCCTGAACCCCTAGGAAATTCTAGGTTAGAAACCATTCAACTGGGCCAGGCCCAGAATTAAGCGTACGTCCAGGAACCTTGGGCCTTTTTTTGGTGCGTTCGTTATTTAGCCCCTTATCCAAACGTCCGTTCTGACATCTCTTGGACGGACTGTTTGACAGCCATCTCCCCAACGAACGTTCGTTCGTCATTTCAATAATGAGCGTTCGTCCTTGAGGCTTCCCTGTCTAAACGTCCGTTCGTCATTCCAATAACGAACGTTCGTCATTAGGTTTCCCTGTCTAAACGTCCGTTCGTCATTTCAATAACGAGCGTTCGTCCTTAAGCTTAAATTTTTGAACGTCCGTTTGTCGTGTCAATAATGAACGTTCGTCCTTTAGCTTACATTTTTGAACGTCCGTTCGTCATGTCAATAACAAGCGTTCGTCCTTAAGCTTCCATTTATGAACGTCCGTTCGTCATTTCAATAACGAGCGTTCGTCCTTAAGCTTAAATTTTTGAACGTCCGTTCGTCGTGTCAATAACGAACGTTCGTCCTTTAGCTCACATTTTTTAACGTCCGTTCGTCATGTCAATAACGAGCGTTCGTCCTTAATCTTCCATTTATGAACGTTCGTTCGTCATTTCAACCGCGAACGTTCGTCATTAAGCTTTCTTGTCTAAGCGTCCGTTCGTCATTTTCGATAACGAGCGTTCGTCATTAAGCTGCATTGTCCAAACATTCATTCGTCATTCCAGCCGTGAGCGTTCGTCATTAGACTTCCTTGTCCAAACGTTCGTTCGTCATTTCAACAGCGAGCGTTCGTCATTAGACTTCCCTGTCTAAACGTTCGTTCGTCATTTCAACAGCGAGCGTTCGTCATTAGACTTCCCTGTCTAAACGTCCGTTTGTCATTTCGATAACGAGCGTTCGTTATTAAGCTTCATTGTCCAAACATCCGTTCGTCATTTCAATAATGAGCGTTCGTCCTTGAGCTTTCCTGTCTACACGTTCGTTCGTCATTTCAATAATGAGCGTTCGTCCTTGAGCGCTCGTTATTCAGCCTACGTTCGCAACGTTCGTTCATCCTCTAATCAACGAGCGTTCGTCATTCAGCCTTAGTTACCAACGTCTGTCCTTTATATTCCCCAACGAACGTTCATTTTATTTCGACGAACGCTCGTCATTCAGTTCCATTTCTAAATGTCCATTATATCCCCCAACGAACGTTCGAACGCTCGTTATTCTGAATCTGTCCCCAACGTCCGTTCGGCCACTTCCATTTCTTTGGTTTATATATTCTTTTTTTATTTATTTTATTTTCTTCTATCTATTTATTTTAAACATCTATTTATCCTTAAATATATGTAATAATACAACATTTTAAATAAAAGAATTTGCAAAAAATATTTTAAAGGTTTAAGCGCACGTGTGACCGCTCGCGTCGTCCTTGTGCTAAAAACCTCTTCTTCTTCTTTCTTATAAAAATTATTACAAAAATATTTAAAGGTTTAAGCGCACGTGTGACCGCTCGCGTCGTCCTTGTGCTAAAAACCTCTTCTTCTTCTTTCTTATAAAAATTATTACAAAAATATTTAAAGGTTTAAGCGCACGTGTGACCGCTCGCGTCGTCCTTGTGCTAAAAACCTCTTCTTCTTTTTTCTTATAAAAATTATTACAAAAATATTTAAAGGTTTAAGCGCACGTGTGACCGCTCGCGTCGTCCTTGTGCTAAAAACCTTTTTCTTCTTTTCTTAAATAAAATTTCAAAAATACGTTTAAAGGTTGAACATTCGTGTGATCGTTCGCATCGTCCTAGTGTTCAATACTTTTCTCTCTTATTTACGTAATATTAAACGAGGGTATGAGTGCTCGTGCGATCGTCCGCATCAGCCTAGCACTCAATACTCTCAAGTCTTCCTAAATAAGTAAATAACGGTATGAGTGCTCGTGTGATCGTCCGCATCTTCCTAGTGCTTAATATCGTTATTTCTCTTTTTAAAAAAATAATTAAACATATTTAAATATCGTTTTAAAGGTATGAGTACTCGTGCGACCGTTCGCGTTGGCCTAGTACTCATTACCTTCTTTTTCTTGAAAATATTAAAAACATAAAATCTCCAAAAATTAAAAACATCTGCTTTTCCAAACAACAAACAATCTCTTAACTAGAACTACGTAACCCTGATTTCTCATTTTGAATGAGAATACGTAGGAGCAAGGTCAATCCTTGTCGGGCCCAAAAAACTAAAAAATATGTTTTGTTTATTTAGAATTTTATTTTTAGGGGATAATTAAACATTTTGAAAACCACATCATATTCGTGCATTTAGTTAAAGGTACTGCCTTAGGGCAGGCGTTGTGGGGTGCTAACACCTTCCCCACGCGTAACCGACTCCCGAACCCAATCTTTGGTTTTCGTGGACCGTGCTTTATCGTTTTTATGGTTTTTCCGTAGTTTTCCATAATAAACTATGGTGGCGACTCCAAATCTCTTTTCAAAACCCGTTTCTTTTTGGATCGTCGTCCCGTCGCGATTCCGGTTGCGACACTAGTATTTCTTGATTAATAAATCACGTTCCCGCTTTGATTTATGCTGAAGTTATCTGAACTTGTGAATGCTGAAGGCTATAGTGAATCGATACACTCAGTAGCAGAGTTTACACTAAAATCTTTGCATTCTTGGAAGGTATGATTCTACGATTATTTAATTAGTTCCTTGAAGGAGCTGGATTATACTTTAGCCACTCCTACACAAACTGTCCTCTTAACCCACTAGTGCTCTTTGCTCCAATGTCTTAATAGATATGCTTTTTTAATTTATACGTGGATGGTTACTTTATCAGTCACTACGATTATTATTATTAGCATCACTTACTTTAATCTTCAATCTTATAATTTTTAAGTTACCATTTTCACTCAAGACTGCTAATTTTGAATTGAATGTGTGCTAATTTTCTTGATTGGTGTGTCAACTCAAAGGCTTGTTGTATCTATGATTTCAAGTCCTTGTTTTCTTATACTGTAAAGAATCTTGTTGTATCCTTGCCTCATAGTTTTCAAGTAAAAAATTATTTTGTACATGAAGAACTTTGAGTATAAACATTTTGTAAATTTAATCTGTTTGGTAAAAAGATTTAGTTAGAAATTCCTCCCCAACGCTTTCTGATGGCTAGTAATGTTCATGTTCAAGAGAGAGGAGATTGACATTACAGAAATCATCCATCTATCACTCCAAGAAAAGATATATGAGAGGAAAAAGAAGATGTATTTGGTATTATCATCAATGTGAGAGTGCATCACAGTGTGGTGTCCACAATTCTTGGTGTAAATGAGGAACATTTGGCCCACCCTCGTAGTGAAAACAGTGTTGGAACTTGAAAACCACTTGAGTGTAGTTGAGAGACCAATGGATTTTTTTTGTTGAAACAATAGAGTTGAAAATGACATACCTAGGAAGGTTCATGTGCAAGTGTTGGTACAAACTGTCTAATATATTACATATCCTATCAGAAAGGACATATTTATAGAAAGCAGAGGAATGTGGTTAGAACTTGAAAACCACTTAAGTGTAGTTGAGAGACCAATGAATAAACATATAAACACAGTAACTGTCTTGTTATCATGTTGCATTAGTTGTTAAGTATTAAGCATTGTCATTAGCCAAAAAGAATAAATCACCATTTTCTTATCTGGACTTGGGCATCAAACTTTCATGCAGGTGATGACAAATTTATGAACACCGAAAAATGGCGCCAAAAACTTGTTTAACCCTCGGCAAGTGTGACCGAATCGTATCAAGTAATAAACTCGGTAAGACCAAGTATCGTTCTCCCAAAGGACTCACGGCATAGTTAGTTATATGATTTGTTGATTATTTAAGACTTGAGAACAATTGATTATAGGTTTCAAATGCAAAAGACAATAAGTAAACATGTATGCATGAGTTTGATCAATGGAAAAGAGGAACACAAACACTTGAACGAATTAGATGGATGAGTATGTTGTTGGGGTAATCAATTTCATCTTATCCACTCTCATATATTTTAGGAATTCATCATTTTTTTCATCTTAATTACGAGTTCATACAATTCCTAGCATCCCTAATAATTAATTCTGAAGCACAGAAGCTTAAAGGCAACCAACCCTCATATTCCTATGTCTAGGCAATATGTTATTGCGAGAATTTCCCCGGATCTAGATTTCCCCGTACGTTCCCATATCGACAAAATCAATAATCATGACATCGAATGAGTTAAATAATGCATGCTTTGAGCAAAGAGGAAAAACCCTAACTAATGATGAAAGAAAGCATGTATCTCAAAATAAGATGTTTAAACACAAATTCCATATATGAGAGCTTCAAAAGATTACATTGATTCCCCAACAACAATACAAAGTTTAGTTCACCATATTCATGGTGAAACTAGATGAACAATAATGAAAGAATAAAAGAGATAGAAAAACCCTAGAAAGAGAAGAGGAGAGCCGTCACCATCTCCCAATCTACCCCCAAGGGGTGAAAAGTATGTTTCTGCTTCCTCCCAGCCAAAGATACAAACCCTAGGACGTCCTAAAGCTTATATACTATTCTAAAAAATACAGAAAATTATGCCCAAGCCCATAAAAGTAACAGAAAATCGGTCCAAGCCCATTTAGAATGGCGCTTAGCGGCGGTACTAGCGCATGATCCATTTTGCCCCCAGCTGCTGTTTTGCCCCTCAGCGGTCATTTTGGCACTTGAAAACTGCCGGTCAGCGCCAAATTACCGCTCAGCGCCATTCGGTCATACTTTTTCTGCATTCTGGTTGACTTTTCAGCATTCTGGTTGACTAGTTGACTTTTCTGGTTTCTGGTTGACTTTTCAGCATTCCAATCATTCGGTACTTCAATTCTTCTTTCAAATCATTCAATTAGCCTACAAAATCAAGCGAATCTTGCACAAAACCATTAAATTCACCTTTAACTCTCTTATTCACAAAACTAAAGAAAAAATATGAGTTCAAGCTAGTTTCTAAGTCTTAAAGGTTGCTTTTGGTATCAATTTTAAGCATAAAAATAACGGTTTTTCAACCGTTATCAGCAGGTTTGCGGATTAGAATGGAATAGACATCGTAAGGAGGTATTAAGTGGTCATGGATTCAGCACAAGTGCACATCACAATCAACTTTGTTTGTGGAGATATCCATCTATGACTTAAGTGGGTGCCTTGGAATGTCACACTTCTAGAGTACTTGATATATGTCAGGTATGCTGCAAGTCATAATATAAAACTCTTGCGTCAATGAGTCAAGACTATCTGTTGGGTTTCTTTAGTGTAGTCCTTTGCTAAGCATTAAAAATATATTGATGTTGGTATGTTAAAATTATTTTTAATATATTTTAAAATATCAAATTCATAGTTCATCAATGCATTTTGAAGACACTATAGAGAAACAACACAGAAAAATCTAGCAAAGAATCCAAATTCAACATCAATGCTTATTTTTGCCGTGTGAATTTTTCAAGCTTATAAGATTTTCATAGGTAACAAAGATTGAGAAGGAAGAACAGAATCAGGAATTGCACGAATAAAGACAGAAAATGACATGCAATTAACTAAATATGCAGCAATAAGAATTTAATATTTGATTTGGTAGTTACTTCTTAAAAGTATAATTAGATTATTAATATGTTTTGCAGAGTCCAATGGTTTAATAGTTGTGTCAGCTGGAGCAGATGAAACTCTTCGCTTTTGGAATGTATTTGGGTCACCTGTAAGTAATAACTATGAGACAGATCTGGATAACCTTTTGTCTCTCAAGGTTTCTCCAATAAGGTGATGGAAACAGAGACAATTTTCTTCATTCATGGTTATGTTTTGTGTAAATAGTAACGTTGACATTGGTCTTAATACATTAGCATTTTTTTAATTTAACGTTACTGAGAGAAAGAGAAGTATATAATATTAGTAGCAAAACATTGAAGATTCTTGTATTTGTTATGACAAAAGAACGGGGAAATCCTCAAACTAGCTTATGTTGTTTTATTAGTGATACACCTATTTACGAGAAATTTATACGGTATTAAATGTATAATTAAGTTCATAATGTACAATACCTTTATCAACTGTATATATGTATATAGTAAGATAAAATGAATAATTATTCAAATATTTATTTCTAAAAGAAGAAAATTACTATTATAACTACAACGAAAAGTATAGAAAGAGCAATAAAATATTTATCTGAAAAGATTAAATAAAAAATGGTTTATTATAATAACTAGAAAAAATGAAATATCGATAAAGAAACAAAGATAAATGATCACAATAACTTTATTGAGCACAGTCTACACAGTTAAAAATAGTACTAAACACAATTAGTTTTTAGGTTGTTAAGCATTACACTAAATATCAAATTAAGTTTTACAAAAGTTGGTATGTAAAAGCAAGATTGAGTGTCAGCAAGTAGTATACATTTCAGGCGGTTATGGAGGAAACCCCTGCAAATAGGGGCGGTTTTATGAAACCCTGGCTATTTCCGGCGGTTTACATAAAACCCCGGCTATTTTCGGTGGTTTTTATAAAACCCTGGTTAGTTTTCGCGGTTCCAGAAACCCCTGAAAATAGGAGCAGTTTAGCCAAAAATCGCCAGTAATTTTGTGACGGTGGTTTTCCAAGTGATTTTCTGCAACCACGAAAAACGTGTTTTTCGGAGGTTAAAACCCTGGAAAATGCTAAAAAAAACATCTGAAAAAATTACAGATTTTTGTAGTAACTTATTTCACTAAATATTTTAAAGATTTATTTCACTAAATATTAACCATGATTAATTACAATATTAAGTTCTTCACTTATTTCACTAAATATTTTTAAAAATTATTATAAGAAGAAAATATAAGAGTGATATTATATAATTGGACAAATAAAGGGTGTTACTCCCTCCACCACCACATTTTCTCCCTCCACCTCCCCAATTCTATTACATATTTTTTGAATTACAAAATTAACATTTTATAGTTACACAAATAACCTTTTTATTTTTTAATCCTAATTATTTACTTTAACCCTAAAATCTATCTTTCTACCCCTTCTCACCCACCTCCCAACCCCTCAGATTCTCACCTAAACTCCATCAGATTTGTTTATCATTTTCCATTTTTCCTAAGTGTGGTGGTGCTTCAAGGTGCTGGTTCAGAGGCGTGAGAGGTTCAGAGGCGTGAAGGTGCGTAATAAAACCCTAAAATATAAATCGTATAATCTTTGAAAGGATGTGAGCATCCGTCAACGGATGTCAACATCCGTTTAAGAGAAAACGGATGTCAACATCCGTCGACGGATATCGACATCCGTTTCAGATCCAAACGGATACCCGACATCCGTTTTTGGCCTGATTATCTTCTTCCTTTCTCCCAACACACGCACACAACAAAAAAACGCAGAGCACACCACAACACAGAGCACAACACAGAGATATATGCATTGCATTTAAAAAAAATTAAAAATATCATCACTAACCTTTGTGAGAAAAAATGGAAGATGAGAAACAAATATGATGTAGTTTAGGTGAGAATCTGAGGGGTTGGGAGGTGGGTGAGAAGGGGTAGAAAGATAGATTTTAGGGTTAAAGTAAATAATTAGGATTAAAAAATAAAAAGGTTATTTGTGTAATTATAAAAGGTTAGTTTTGTAATTCAAAAAATATGTAATAGAATTGGGGAGGTGGAGGGAGAAAATGTGGTGGTGGAGGGAGTAACACCCACAAATAAATTAAGCATTCAACAACATTTTAGTCTTTAAAATTATAAATGTCGGTGTACTGATCAACCCACCTCCAACTCTTAGAATATATTAAGAAAGCATTCTTAGAATATATTATAAGAATATATTAAGAAAAATCTTATATATTAAGAAAGCAAAGAATATATTCTTAGAATATATTAAGAAAATATTTTAACAACACAATACAACTTTTTTTGACAATAAAAATATTATATTAGTTTTAGTTCATATTTAAGAAGGTTGAACATCCATCCGTTAACATTTGCAACAATTGTTTTTATTGATTTTCTCTCATTGTTTAGCATTCTATGATGATTATCATCTATCTTAATTTAAACTATTTGTAACTTTTTTTTTTCAATTGTTCATTCTCTTCTCTCATTGCATGGACAAATGAAGAAAAATCATGATACAAGTGTAGGTTTTAGTTGACTTATATCCAATAGCATATATCCCTTGCTATAATTTATTCTCTCAATTTTATACCAAAGTTGTAACACATCAAGTGGAGACACTCCTGTAATAGAGGTTGATTGAGAGAGACTTATTTCATGTACGGGTAAATTCTTATTAAAATTGAAACAAAATGGTATAGTAATAGAAAATACACCACCTTTATGAAAATTTAACTCATTATATTGGTGGGCTATATCCATATTATGATGAAACAACTCTATTTGGGTGAGAGATTTATCATTCAACTTTGTCTAAGATGAAAAAATATAAGTCTAGAAATAACAATATCCAACAGAAAAGAAAGCAAGTTTGTCAACTTATCATGAAACCTAAATCATAAGAAGAAACAAATCATATTCTCAAAATCCACACATATTTCCTTTCGAGTTTTACTCATATACACGCAATGCTAACAAATCTCATTCATTCTTCCCACACTCACAAAATATTTATGTTCGCTTCAAATTTTCAAAACCAACCTAAATTTGTTTGTACACATTATCTATTAAAGTGTGACTCTCGTTATAGACTTTAAGTTCCACAATACTCGAAGTCTTCAACAAATCATTTGAACTTACACACCAATTATACTACTGGAACATAACACAAAATAAATTCAACTACAACTAGACTGTAGTGCGAGATATCAAGTACAAAATAAATATAAACACTAATATCGTCAATAAATATAAAAATCTTGATGTCTAAAATATACATTATTCTTGGATCACATAATAAATATGGTTGAATAACTAATTATTAATATGTAAATAATTATTTCTAATATACCACAATTGGTATTCAATGTAACTACGAAGATGTTTTGAAACCAATTGACTGGAATAAATAATTTCATAATATATTATTTCAAGCCTCACTTTGACTATGAACCTAATTTTAGACTTGATGATTCTAAGGTGAAATAGGGATTGTATATGTTCATGAAAAAATTGGTTAGATATAAAAAAACAAATAATTTACAATTCGTTGAATTTTATTATATTAGAGAACTTTTTCCAACCGAAGTTGCAAAAGAATGTAGGAAAGCATTGTTTTATGAGAAAGGGCGAGAGATGGAAAATATCACAAAATATGATTCAAATATTATCTTCAAAATCTTGTATGAAAATTACATATTGACAAATTCATTGAATTTATGGATTATACTAATAATAATATTATTATAATATTTTATTAGAAATTAAAAAGAATTAATTAGTCATTTGGTCCCAATTTTGGTTAAAAAAATTTGAAGTAGGTTCTTTTTTACCTTTTAGTTTTTGAAAATTTGATTCAATTAGGTTAATTTTGTTAGCACCGTACCCACGACATTATAGACATTTCACGAGTCAGTTTACAATTTTTTATTTTATTATTTGATTCTTTTAATTATTTTTGTAAATTTTTTTGTGTCCAGGTAACAGGAATATCACATGTCAGTATGAGTGTTAAGTGTTTGTGTGATTGCAAATTATCATTATTTTGTATTTAATTAAGTCTCTATATGTTTTTTTATTTAACTCAGTCCTAATTTTTTTAAATGAAGTAGTTATTTTTCTCAAAATTAGAATCATATTTATTATTTGTATTGATATTTACATAAAAATTTATTTTTTTATTAAATACTTTTGAAATTAATTTTAAACTAACTCTAATTATATTATTAAATTCTATTTAAATAAATTACTTTCAATCTTATAAACAAATGGATTAATAATATAGTAAATCTAAATATTTACTTTTTCTAAATGAAACTTAATTTATTTAATAAATATAATAATATTTATATGATAAATAATAAAGTATTGTCTCGCTTAACATAAAATAAAATATAAAATAAATATTTTTAAAAATATTAAATATAAAAATAATTTTAAAAATATTTTTTATTATATAATTAAAAATATTAAAATATACAATAATTTAAATTATTAATATCTACAAATCATTTTTTAATTATAATAATTATTATTATAAAATTAAAGTAATTTAATATTAGTTAGTTTAATTTTATATGTTAAGAATTCAATTTTAATAAAAATATCATATCATTTATATTAATAATATATCTGGCCATAATTTAGAAAATGACAACATTGATCAATTTTGAATGTGAGTAAAAGATTGTTAAGATGATTCCACTTTTGATTTAGGTAGAGTTAACTATTATCATGACCTTAAACGATGAATGGAAAGAAAGAACTATCATTATTGATGCAAAACAGAAAAACCAACACATGGTAGAGAGATGTTAGAATATGAATGAAAGTACTTTAAGTGTCATTTCACATTTAACTTGACCTTTGTGTGTTGAACTTTTCATGCGAGAAATTAAACTTGACCTTCATCAAAATATTTTTTAAATGAATACAAGGAAAATGTAGACTTAAACGATTTAGATTGAATCTTTTTTGAATTTTGAAAATCTGAAATCAAGGTGTATCTAAGTAAAACTAAAGCAGTAAAAGGTCATGTCATGTTAAGTTAGTCTAGATCCAAAGTCGACTCAAGCCAAAGGTTTATAACCCTTAAAACTAGGTCTAAACTGTGACACCTCTAATCCAAGGTTTATAACCCCTCAAACTAGGCCTAAACTGTGACACCTCTAATCCATGACCGAAATTAAGCAAAAATATTATCCAACACATTAATTTGTCCTCATGGACAAATGGGTCGAGTACTACCCTAAAGCCCGACCCGAGCTTGGTGTACTCCCACCTAAAGCCATAGACACAAGCAATTCAGTCTCTCCAAGGCTCGATTTAGAGTTCATGCTGGAAGGAGCTTGATCACTTAAGGAATTTAATTCCCTCAGTAGCAAAGATTCAAAGTCAGGTCGCTCATGCCTAGGAAGTTGGACCAACACCTCCACCATTGGGCCAGCGTGCCCAAACTAATAAATGGTGGACAAACTAATATTCATATCTATTTTAACTCTTTTGGTAACTCTCCAACATCATAAAAATTAACATAATACATTAAACTATGATAAATTCATACAAATATTATTTATAAAGTCAAACTATGTTCAAGTTGACTCAAATCAATTTTAGATGACGTTAAGGTGAAATAACTCATACTCAAGTCTAATCGAGTGAACCAAATATAGGTCGATATAAGTAATCTTGAATCTATGTTGAGTTAAATTGAATCCACTTATGTCTAATAAACTTAATAATCAATTATATTATATTAATATATCACTAAATCTAATTAACAAAGTAAATTCAACTTTAATTTAATTTAGTTAAAATAATTTAGTTAAAAAATCTAAATTTAATTGATATATTAAAAATATATCTAGATGTAATTGCACACTGAATTTTAAAATATCTAATCAATAACCAGGATTATTGTTTAAAAAAGTTGTATCAGATCATTGAAAATTGAATGTCTAATATCAAATAAAGATTCCCCTCCAAATGGCCTTCGTATGTTAATTAAACTTAATAAGAGAATACGAATAATTATAAATCAAAAGTATATATTAATACGAGAGGAAGTTAAAGTTCGAATCTCCATATTATAGGTATGGTTACTAATAATAGTCTTATCTTATTTAGTTAGTTATGATCATATCAAATTCTTAAAATTCAATAATATATTAGACATAAAAGTAAAAATGCTAAACTCTATCTTTTTAATGACGATGTGATCGATAAGTATATATTTAAAATAACAACCATGAAATTAATTTTTATTTTTTATAATGAAATAACTAAGTATTTAAATATATTCAATAATAACCAATTATAAGAAACTTTATAAATTAATAAATTGAGTGTCTCATATGCATTATATACACAACTAATTGGTATTCTTTCCAATCATTTTTAGTATTTGCAATGAGTTTAGAAATACAGTAATGTCATTTGTTTGATTAGTATTGCTATTATTTAAACATATTATTATGAGTTTGATTTCCAAATTTATGTAATTTTTACAATTAGTTTGATTAGTATTGCTATTATTTTACAATTAGTTTTACAAGTTTTTAATACATAAATCATATTTATTTAATTAATTTGTTTTTAGCTTACATAAAAGAGTGGGTTAAATTTTGAGAACTCTAATCTAAAATAAAACCCAGATCTTAATACTAAATAATATTTTTTTTAATTTTAAGATAATACAATAATTAATTTAAAATTATAACAATTAAAATATAAATAGAAAGGGATGAAAAAATGTACATTTGGTGAAACTCTTATATCAGAGCAAATGAGAAGATATCTAAAATTAATAAAACATAATAATAAGACTTAATTTAAGTAAAATAAGAAATTACGTTAACATCAGAGATATTTTAGATTCTATTGAAAATTACTATGAATAAAAGAGTTTATATTTATCTCATGTCACACGTGCATGCTGGGTGGGGAATTTTGAAAGCATTTTATTAACGATCATGGAAGCTATTAGTAATAATAACTTGTAACTGAAGAATGGTTTTCATAACTAGTTAAAGGACAAAACTGTCTAAAACACATAAACACCAAGAGAGAATTTCTAAACATTGATTTATATTTTTTATTTAAATTGATGAAATTAAAATTGTCTTTAAGTTTATTTTTATTTAAATTTATAATTTCAAAAAGTGCAAATAATTTTATAATTTGTTTTAATCCACGAGTACTTTATATATATCCGTGAAATTAAATAGAAATTGCCTACACATGCATGCTGCAGTAATAGCTGTAAGTGTACCACCGAATTACGATTTTGTCCTGTACAAAAGTACAAGTATACTATAAATATGAAATACCTGGAACATATCATCTACTCCTAAATGGAAATGCATTCAATTCTAGATTTCATAATCCAACATCAAATTATTAAAATTGGTCCAAACAATAATTAAAAATACTTTAGTTCCTAAAAATCTAAAAAATAATAATCATGGACACATTAATAATTTAAGTTAATACATAAAATCGTAAAATACTAAACATACGTAATTTTTTAAATAGAACTGAGTAAATAATAATAATAATTAAGAACGGAGAGTGTTTAGAAAATCAATCTTTAAATAAAAATTAAATTTAAATTTAATTAGATTTAATACATTTTTGGTCATTAAATTTTGATATAAAATTGAAATTAATATATATTTAAAATTTTAATGTATTTTAGTTTTTAAACTTTAAAAATAAATAATTATAGTTCTTTAAACTTAATTATATGTTAAATTTTTTATATACGTCAAAATGTTTTATATTAAAATTTGATTTATTTACATTGATATATTTATATTTTAATAACATTTGAATGAACAAAATTTAATATAATTTCTTAAAAAATTATTTATTTAATTTTAAAATTTAAAAATAAAATATATCAAAGTTTCACTCAAAAATAATTCTTTGTCCATAAAAATTTAGAAATTAAGATCATAATCGATTTAAAATAAAAACTTGATCCATTTTATTCTCTTCCCCTCGTTCACGATTTTTCTAAAAAAAAAAAAGAAAAGAGAAAAACTGGAACATGGTTGGCAACTACCAGATCTGCCTCCATTTGGTAGCTGTAAGATTATTCCTTAACAAGTTGTCGTCAATGCTTTGGTGGTTCTATTCTTGAAATTTAATAAATGACCATGCTAATAAGTATCTTAGTTAAGAAATTAATTAAAGAAATATTAATTGATTAAAAAAGAAGAGCAAAAAATTGATAGCAATTAATGAAAACTGGTGTGTTAACTATTATTTGTATTTTGATAATTATAATTATAATTATAGCAAAAACGTGGAGAGAGACGCACACAAAGAAAATTGTTAACACACTTATGTTGAACAAAATTTGTATATATATTGTTTTGTTTGTTTAATGAATGCTAGATTAGAAGACACCAATTTTATAGGGTAGTAATTTAATTTAATTCCAAAAGTAGTTAAATGTATAAAAGGTCATTAATTAAGATCAATAATGATGTTGTTGTTTTGAATCTGATTAATAATGGAAGCTTGAGAGGCATATAAAGTAAGAAAGAGATAATGTTAGTTTTGAAAGCAAGGAAAGTTAGCAATCTAAAATAATCTGGACCCAACAACAACAATGCTCTTTTTCTCACCATTTCAGAATCAATCGATCTCTAAATCAATCTCAAGCTCTTCTTCTTTTTCTTCTTCATCATCGTCATCATCTCCGCGCAAACCCTAATTCCTCTGTTCGAAGCCAGGCGCAATCGGATCCGCGTCGCTTTTTCAAATTCCAATTTACCGGCGATCTGGTTGATCTTTCGCACGCTCGCTATATCCTCCAATTGGCATTGCACGACCGTCTCTCTAAACTTTCGTGATTTCGCGTTCTAATCTGCGTTTGTGGTTCAATTGCGTGAGTTGTCGTTTCAGTGGTAGGAGAGAAGTGAGGATTTGCGGTGTCATGGTTGAAGGACTAGGGTTAAAGGAGTTTACAATTTAGTGTCGTTTTGAATCTGCGTGTGACTCACGATTTTGGACATGAGAAGCTCTTGGTTGAAGAAACAGTCTTTCGTAATTGGCCATAAGCCGCCACTGAGCTGGTTAATCCTGTGTCTGATAAGTATCCTTGCACTGATTGCAGTGTTGAGTTCATCTTCTTCTTCGAACACCGATGATTCAGCGTCTCGCACTGCGGAATCGCTAATCTACACGAATTACAGAAGGATAAAGGAGCAGGCCGCGGCGGATTACTTGGAATTAAGGAGTGTGTCGAGTGGTGGCGCGAGGCAGAAGGAGGTGGAGCTTTGCGGCAAGGAAAGGGAGAATTTCGTGCCGTGTCACAATGTCTCTGCGAATTTGATTTCTGGGTTTAAAGACGGAGAGGAGTTTGATCGGCATTGCGAGGTGTATAAGGTGTCGGAGAGGTGTTTGGTTCGGCCTCCCAAGGAATACAAGACTCCCTTGCGGTGGCCGAGTGGGAGGGATGTCATATGGAGCGCAAATGTGAAGATCACCAAAGATCAGTTTCTTTCCTCTGGAAGTATGACCAAAAGGTACTTACTGTAATTAATTAATACGGTGTGAAGTTGATCCCCTAACCATTCTTTAAACTTGGGGTTATAGTTGCATTGCAATTTTTAAAATAGCAGAAAATTATGAGTAACTGCAGTCGAAATGTGATAGCAGAAGCCTCTTAGCAATTTAAGAACCTTATAACCGCGTGATCTTTTTCGGGGGAGGGGGTGGTAAGACGAAAAGACTGTTTGAATGGCTTCTGTCTGTTCTGATTCATTATGATTGATTGCTTTTTAATCTTTCTTATTTTCATTTTCTTAAATATTGTGGTGATTTCACTAGGTTGATGCTATTAGAAGAGAATCAAATCGCCTTTCACTCGCAGGATGGGTTCATATTCAACAGTGTGAAAGATTATGCTCGCCAACTTGCAGAGATGATAGGCTTAGGAAGTGACATTGAACTTCCTCAAACCGGTGTAAGTCTTCTGTCCAACATTGTCCACTGACTTTTATTCTTTTGGGAACTAGTATGCTTTACACGGACAGGGTTTGTGCAAAATAGTTCCATGTAGTAACAGTAATGAAAGATAATGTTATTTAGGTGATTATGTCCTCTTTATGATTCTCATTAAGGACCATGTTGTTTTTGTTCCATAATATGTATATGACTGATCTTCATTAATTACTTTATAACAGATTCGCAATATACTAGATATTAATTGTGGATTTGGTAGCTTTGGAGCTCATTTATTGTCACTGAAAATAATGGTGGTTTGTATTGCGGCCTATGAAGCTACTGGCAGCCAAGTTCAATTGTCTCTTGAGAGAGGTCTTCCAGCTATGATTGGCAACTTTATCTCCAGACAGCTTCCATATCCGTCATTATCATATGACATGGTTCACTGTGCTCAGTGCGGCATTGTGTGGGATGAAAAAGGTAATTATACAGTTTATGGGCATTCATCACTATTTTATTCTTAGCAGAGTAGATTTCCTTGTTGACATTATACTTACAAATTCTATTTGTGTTTTGCCGTATTGTTAACTGAAATGTTGATTAACAGATTCATATTTTTGTGAATCTGAATTTGAATTCCACGTAATTGTTCAAAAAGTTGTATTTTACAACAAATGAGAGAAAAAGACTCAGTATTGTGCACAATATTTGGTGCTGTAGATTTTGAGGCCAAATAGGTATGATTAGGCTGTCTGTCAAATGTCAAATTAGTGACTAATTATCATCAACTCTTGAAATGCCACAGTGCAGTAACCTTGTGTTGGAGATATAAAAAGCATTCTTGGTCTTCACCTAACATCTCAAGTGTATTTGGCAATTGATTCTTGATATATCTTTGTTTCAAACGTTTAGAAGTCAGATCCTTGTTACATCCATTCTTTATGATTTAATTGAATTTCATCGCTAGAAAAAGGTGGGCCTTCATTCAGTCATAAAAGTTGCTTACTATTTGAATTGAGTAATTTGTTTGTCACGAATGAAATTGATGGCTGAAATAGGTCTCTGAAATGTTTGTATGAGAATGTGACCATTTTTTATCATTCTCTCTCTCTCTCTCTCTCATATCATTACCATTTCCTTATTCTCTTTCCATTATTCCATTGACCATCCTATAAGTGAATATCATTTAGCTTCTGTATGAACTGCTGTCCCTTGCTTTCTAACATTGACTTCATCCCTCAGATGGATTGTTCCTTATAGAAGTTGATCGTGTTCTTAAACCCGGAGGATATTTTGTTTTAACCTCACCTACAACGAGACCACAGGGTTCATCAAAGGATAAAAAGAGAATAATGTCAAACGCAATAGAAGTGTTCACCCAACAACTCTGCTGGACTCTCGTAGCTCAGCAAGATGAAAGTTTTGTGTGGCAGAAGGCTACTGATGTTGGATGTTATGCATCTCGGTAAGGATAACTGTAGTAACATGGGTGATGTAAATGATAAATAATTATTTGAGCAACTAAATTGTTTCTCTATCTGAGATGGCTACCATCAACTATCACTAGTTGGGCTGCTGGCTCTTCATTGAACACTTTCACTTATAACTATAGGTTTTCAGCAACATTTGTTTCTTAATTGTAGTAAGCAGAGTACTATACAGCTATGTGAAGGAGAGGATACTCAGTCATATTATAGGCCTCTTGTGCCATGTATAAGTGGGACGTCTAGCAAGCGCTGGATTGCAATACAGAACAGATCTTCTGAATCTGGATTGAGCTCGGCTGAACTTAAAATTCATGGAAAGTATTAACAGATTTCTTCTGCATGTCTTTCTTCTTGTTTCTTCCCCTCCAAATTTTGTTCCTTTCTGTAATGCTTTTCCTTTTCATGATTTTTCTTTATTATTGCAGGAGTTCAACCTGAAGAATTTTATGAAGATTTGCAACATTGGAGATCAGCTGTCAACAATTATTGGTCGTTACTTACCCCGCTAATTTTCTCTGACCATCCAAAGAGACTTGGAGATGAAGATCCATTCCCTCCATATAATATGGTCCGGAATGTTATGGACATGAGTGCTAATTTTGGGGGGTTGAATGCTGCCCTGCTCGAGGAGAAAAAGTCAGTCTGGGTTATGAACGTGGTTTCTTCCACAGCTTCTAATGCACTTCTTCCTCTTATACTAGATAGAGGTTTTGCCGGTGTCATGCATGACTGGTGAGTTGCTTGTTTTACTGTTCATGATCTAAAAAAGTTGTCTGTGAAACCATAATATAAACAAGGTTTCCATACACATGAAAAATTGTTTCAGGTGTGAAGGTAATGACTGTTTGAGGGTTATAAACTGATAATTTCACTAAGCCTGATAAAGCTATTTCACTTGCCTTATTATTTATTATTGGCTCATTCTTATAACAAATGACATAAGAATGGTGTATGCTAGTTGAGAAAGTAACAGCAATTTTAGATACTTTACTTCAAGAACCATGGTGATTTTACTGCTTAATGTGAAAATATCAGCATTGAAAATGATTTAGTGATGTATGTACAAAAATAGTTCTTTAGCAACTTCTTATGTTGTAAATTATTGAATGCCATTAGATCAGCTAACGTAGACTTTTAATTTAGAGTCCATTTATTTCAGTTATTTTTTCCATGAAAGATCTATTTTATTTTGAAGATTATTAGCGTATTTTTTTTTTAAATGTTTATTTAAAATCAGATCTGAAAAATAACAGATTTCTTAGTTGAATTGCTTTTGGGGGAATAAGCATGTAAGTATAGCACTCTTTTGAAATGAAGAGCATTTTTTTATAATTGTCACCAAACAAATAATAGTCTCTACGTTTCATAAAATCTTTAGAAAGTAAATAATTTTATATACATTTTTAAAAAACGTAGACAGCATGCATAAAATACCAATAATTTATATCTAACATTCAATGTTGAGATTTCAATACCTAATGTTCAATGTTCTTTGTTTTTCTTTTCTTTTTGAGATTGAATTTGAAGATGAACGTAAGGTGGATACATGCACTTGATCTATTGGATTTGGAAGTAGACGTAGTTCTATTTTGAAACCCAATTTTAAAGAACGTCATGCTTCTGTTTGGAATTGATTGACAACCTCTTCGTAAAAGAGTTATCGCTTATGAACTTCCGAGTAATTCATTTTTGTATACGACTACTAATACATTGATCTTCAGGTGTGAACCTTTTCCCACCTATCCCCGGACATATGATTTGCTTCATGCAGATGGACTTCTTTCACATCTCTCCTCAGAGAGGTGCAGCACGATAGACTTGTTCCTGGAGATGGATAGAATATTGCGTCCAGAGGTATGTTGTGATGGTGGTAATATGAAATATTCCCTCTAATGATTTTTATAAGAATCTCTTCGAAAGTTCTCCATAGTTCTTATCATAAGACCCCTTTCAAATGTCTAATTTTTTTTATGGAACCCAGATCCTCTCTCTTGAGGATAGACGAATTTACTCACTATTCAGAAGTATCCCTTTCATTCACTTTATCTTTTCCTATATAGAAAGCAAAATGTCAGTACTTAAGTGGAGATACCTTAATTAATTGGGTGGAAAGAGATTTAAAAACGGTATCCCAATAATTTTAAGGATAATTCTGAAAAAAATAATTATAGAAATTGTTGATTAATTTTATACCACTAATTAAATCTACTAAATTTCTTAATTCTTGTGGAGGGTTAAAGGGGTCTACATATGAGACCAAAGGTAGCAGTTATTGAATTTGTCCATCTGAAGACAAGTAGTTTAGTCCCAGTATATTGGAATGATCAATGAAGCCTTACTTTTTTTTTACGTTTCATGGTTTTTGTAGGGTTGGGTCATTCTTTCTGATACTATGAGAGCTATTGAGATGGCTCGCATGGTTGCCACGCAAGTACGTTGGGAAGCAAGGGTAATTGATCTTCAGAATGGAAGTGACCAGCGGCTACTTGTTTGCCAGAAACCTTTTTTGAAAAAATAATTGCTTATGGAGCACTAGTATATCTCACCATGATAAATGAATACAATTTTTTTGCTCGGTAATTCCTCTAAACCTTCTTTCTAAGCAGTGTAACATCTTACTTTGAGAAAAGTGGGTAGCATTTAGTATAAAATTACAACATTTTAGATACATTTACAAAACTTGTGTCGGTCATTCCAGTTTGAGCATTGACAAAGAAGTTTGTGAATATGATTCCCTGTAGCATACAACTGATATAATCTGCGTTGTGCAATTTCAGAGAATGAATTGTTTAGTTGGCACATGTTTGTATATACAAAGCTCAGAGCCTTGACGTTTTCAATCGTGTCCACATCCTGATCAGAGGATTGAGGAAGCTGTAGATTGTGAAGGTTCTTGTTGAATTTAGTTACCCTTTATTTTTTGTCGAAGTTTGTAGTAATTCATTTTTCCAATATCTTATTAGCATTCTTTATTTTTTTTTTTACTTTAATATTTCTTTATCAATCATTGAACTTCTATTACTTGTGTGAACAATCGCTAATTTTTTGAGAAAGAATGTGAATGGGCATGAAATTGAAGAATGTGGAATAGTTACCTAATCTTCCCCTCGTGTGTGTCCCACTCACATGTGGAATTGACATTGCAATTTAGTTTGATTTATCTGCTGGTGCAAGTGGTTTCTCTTACTTCTAATTTTCAAATTTAATATTTCGAAGGAAAAGCATTTCAAAGGGCATTATTCTCATATAAACATTCTTTAAAAGCAAAACACTTTTAATAGCCAAGAAAATAATAGATATAAAATCATCACTAATAACTTCTTTTTTTTAAATGTTTATTTCTAACAGAACATAAATTCAATTTAAGAATTAAAACTTTGTAAATTTTATTTTCATTGTTATGAAAATTAATTAAATTTTCCTTCTAAAAATTATACAGTTTTTATTATTAGTTTATTTCAAAATAATTTGTGTAAACAATTGCAAAAAAAGTTCAGGCGATGACAAATTTCATCATAACACTTTTTTTTTAAAATAAATAGGAAAATATAGGAAACTTTTAAAAATATTAATTAAATAAATTATGTCTTTGGATATGTTTGTAATTTTGTTATAAGTTTTACACAAATTGCTTTCTTATTTTACTTTTAATATGGAAAACAAAATAAGTTAACAAGATAGTGAGAGATAATAGAAAAATAAGTGCTTAAACCCTTAGATCCTAAATTCTAAAGAAAAAAAAAAGTAAAATTAAATATTTGTTTTATCCACTCAAATTGTATTTTGTCAAAAAGTACACGCGATTCGTATATACACATAATAAAAGAAGGATTATGATATTTTAATAATTTTTTTTTAACAATTTTTATAACATTGTCACCATTTTATTGATTTGTTTGAATTTATTTTAAAAAAATAATTGAAACAGACCAATCATAAATTATCGTTGTAAAAAATTGTTAAAGAAAAAGTTGTTAAAAAAACTTTTTTGATAAAAGAATGTACAGTATTTTCCATATGAGATACACGTAATAAAAGAATGTAAAGTGTCTTAGTAGCCAATAGTAGTGAAGACGGTTAGCGTTTCTCTCTTTTCACTACAACTCTCTCTCTCTTCTCACCATGATGGTTAGGGAGATTTCAGTGCTGGCGAAAGCACAAAACGTTGTAATGAGGAAAGAGAAATTGATAGAAAGAAGAGAGAAACTTCAACTTTCTTAGTTATTGTTTGCTCTTAAAAACATTTTACATTGTTTTATAAAGTGTAGGGATAAGATTGGTACATATTTTGAAGAAATACAATCTTAATAAATAGTTTGAGTGAAAGACATATTTAATTAAAAGAAAAGAGTACGTGTATACTTATATTTTACATTTGTATCCTTTTTCTTACTACTCCAATTATAAATTAAATATTATAGCAAACAAAACATAATAATATTATCACGGATTAAAGAATACTAATTATTTTCTTCAATGTGAAATATCAAGAAAATAATTTTAGAAAATCTTAAAATACTGAAAATAATTTTGTTTAAATTATCTAATGAATTATAGATGTTTAATCAAATTAAGATAGAAATGGAATTAGATTTGTACATACTCATTTATTTATTTATCTGTATTCAATATTATCCATACATATACATACATACACTAATATGTTAATGAGAATATTTATTTCTTTTCAAAATTAAAAAGAGTTAAAATAATACAAGTGACTTTATTTAGTATTCGTACAATATACAAGCAACTTAATTTCAATATAATCTATAGTAATAGTATATTTAATAATTTTGTTCGTACATAATAAATAAAATTACATAAAAAATTAATAATTATATATATATATATATATATATATCAAATTATTATATAAAACAATATAATTCCATGTGCTAGGATACGTGGATTTGTAATTCAATACAAAAAAGTTGAATAATGCATTTAAGGTTAAGAAAGAAACTTTAAGACAATATGACAAAATTGGCTTTTTTAAAGGGGAAATTTATATTTATTTATATACTGTGAATTTCTGTTATTTCTAGTCGATGATAAACTTCTAACACATCTTTTTCACGTTGAAGTATATTTATCTTGCGAACTAAACATTAATAAATGGTCTAATAACAGTCTGATAACAGGTGAAATAAAAGACTCAACAAATAACTGTAAGATAATATTTATACTCACTTTTATGAAAAACCTTATTTATAATCAATGTAAAACTTCGTACCTTTAGATAAAAGAATAATATTGATTAAGTACTTCATAGTATAAAAGAGACTTCTTTAAGATTTTTATTTTCTTTTATTTTTATAGAATCCTATATGTTAGAATAGAGAGGTTACAATGATTATAAATTTCTTTTATTATCTTCTTTATGAGTTTAGAGAATGAAATTATTTCTTTTAATTATATTTGTTATTATTGATAAAAAAAATATAAAATATAATAAGAATATTCATTTGATACTTTTATTAGTAAACTTAATTATTTAGCATATCTTGAAGAAGAAATGTATTGACACATTACATGTGTTTCGTGAATCATGATGTGGTCTTTTATATTATTTACATTTTACTTATAGTTTAAAACACTTGAATTCACAACTAATATTTTTCAGTAATTACAACAAAATATATTACTTTTTGTTTCAACAAAATATATATCTTTTTATCAATATTAAAAAATTCTTAGAATTATCGATGAAATTTTACTAACAAAATTATTGATGAATTTTATTAGTGAATTTTGAAATTTTAATTATCGACAAATTTTAATAAATTTTTATTGATGAACAAATTCACCGATAATATATACTTCATTTACTAACAAATTTTTTCGTTGATAAAAATTATCAATACTTGCAGATCTTAAAATTCATCAATAAAATCTGTCAATAATTTAAAATGGTTATTAATAAAAAATTTTGTCAATAAATCCATCATTTTTTCATTGATAAATCCGTCAAAAAAATAATGATAAATTCCTGCTCAAAAATCCTAATAGATACATAAGTGGTAGGAATGAAGGTGTAAAAGTGCATTCAAGCTTCTTCATCTTCATTTCCTTTTTAAACCCTAATCCCTAATTCTTCAAACCTAAAAACCATTTGGGATTTCTTCTCCATCTATAAACAAAAGAGTTAAGTATCATTCATCTTCATTTCGTCTCTATTAACAACCACCATAGGTATCGTCAGAGTGTCGTCGCCTGTCTCACCCTTATTGTTGCCACTCATTATTGCATCTTTAAACATCACTGGTGACCATTGTGAACATTTTCTCTCTGCCAACGAGTCACCTCCACCTCACCCTTTTTTTTTTCTTAGGTTGAATTTGTGACGATTATTGAAGTGAGATTGTATATGTTGTTTGTAGGTGATTAGACTTTGGCTTTGGTAGTAAAGAAATTGAGAGTGGATATATAGATGATGGAAAATAGATTAAGTTGAAGATGGATTGGTCTCAGTTTCATCGTAGGACTCACCATGCACAAATAAAAAAAATCCCTAAAAGAAGGAAGAAAGGAGAAAGATGAATCAGATTGCGATATTTATCAATGAATTTTTCTTTCGGTAATTACCAAGAGATATAAATTGTAAGACCCATGAAAAAATTCACCTTAATAGTAACAATTTTATTACTAATAGTAATAAATTTCTTTGTGAATGAAAAATATAATTAATAAGCTTATATAAAAAAACGTGATAAGTTAAACAAAAATTTACAGTAGTTTAGATGTAAACACCTTGTAACACTAGGGACATGAGTTCAAACCTAGTAAAATACATTTCTCCAAAAATATATTTTTATAAAATAAATAAATTAATATATATATATATATATATATATATATATATATATATATATATATATATATCAAAACAAAGGACACAACAATTTTTGGTGCCAGATTCAACTTCTTAGTTCCCCGTAACCTTTATATTAAGGTTATATTTTTGATGGTAGGATAGAGGAATCTTAAAAACTGGAGTTGGTACATTTCTGATCATAGAGCAACCCTGGTCAAATCCAGTAAGTTGTGACTAGTCATATGTACTGATGTTTATGGTGATTTTGTAAAGAGTTGAGGAATATGAACATGATATGAGTCTCGTGGAGAGATTCTGTAATGACATGGTATTAGTGTATATGTTGATGTTGAGGGTCCTGTTGTTGGAGGTTATCCTGATACTCTAATAATCATCCGGTCTCAAGTAGAGAAGGATGAGTTATATGGTGAGAGGGGCAGGAGATCCTGGTCTATGTGCCGGTTTTGGACATAGTGTTGAGGACTAACCTTGTGGATGGTATGAAATATTTTGGAAGTTTATTTGTAAGGAGTAGAGGTCATCACAAGTGTATAACCTCCCGTGACCGCTCATCAACGTATCATACAGATGAGTGTCTATTTGGGGATTATGGTACGATGGGATGAGTGTCTGTGGTATGATAGGATGAGTGTCTATTGGGGATTGTGGTATGATGGGATGAGTGTCTATGGTGCGATTGTTGTATGATAAAGGGTGTCTGACATAATTATTATATGATGTTTGTTGAGTGTATCAAAGTAATTATGCATGTTTTATAAATGATTTGTTGCATGTTAGCTCACCCTACTTGTTTGTGTTTGTGCGATGATCGTATAATTCGTTATACGGGAGCAGATGAAGGAATGTCGTCCGATTCAGTGCCAATGAAGAAAGAGATAGAAGAATAAATTAGAAGAGTTCGAGTTATATTTATGAGTTTCTGTTGAAATCTGAGTTTAAAACATATATATATATATATATATATATATATATATATATATATATATATATATATCATGTATGAAATCCTTTATATTCATTGTGAATGATGGTGTAATGTCACAATATATCAACTATGAATTATCAAGTGTGAGATTATGAGATGTTCCGTTAAATGTAATAGTAAAATATATCAACTATGAATTATTAAGTATGAGATTATGGGATGTTACATAAATTTTCATCAATAATATTACCTGACTCCATTTCTATCAACAAATTTCAACTCGTCAAAAATCTATCGAAAAAAAATTGTTATCGACAGATTTTTAACGTTTTCGATCAATTTTGATCATTGACTTATAATTTTTTAGTGCATAATTACAATAAAAATATTTTCCCATTTATATTTTTATTTGATAAAACTTTTTAAAACAAGGCTTAATACCTCTTTTTGTCCCTCTTTATAAGGGAAATGTTCAAGTTCGTCCTACCTTTTTTAAAAAGTTCAATATGGTCCCAAGTTGTGAAAAAAGTGTCCAATTAAATCCTTTTTGGTCACGGCGTTAAATATTTAACGATGAAACTGCTCCTCTGGACTAAACTTGATGAGCTGTTCATTTTTTCTCTTACGTGGCCTAGTGACGTGTCAATTTTGAATTTAAAAAAAAAATTGCTTGACACATCATCTTCTTCTTCCACCTCCACCAATCCTGAATTTAGGGTTTCTTCTCTCACATCCTTGGAGAGGTACCTGAGGTCCTCTGGCAAACCATTTGCAGTGAGGATTTTCTTCTTGTCAATTCTGTCAGGACCCACAAACAGTACCTGATTTTCTTCTTGCCTCTGATTTGAGTTCAATGTCTGATTTCTCAGTTTCTTTCAACATTTGTGCTACTTCTCGCTCGCAGTTCTGCATACATTGCGGGCAACAAATTGATACAGCATCAGGATCTACGTTCTTAGAGCCACGCCTCAATGGAGAGATCGTTGTAGTTGGCAAGGTCTTTAACGGGGATAAAGACCGGTGAAACAAAATCGAAAAAAGAACAGAAACAAAACAGAGTTAACATATCAGATAAGATTCATTTACCAACTACAATCCCAAGTTTAATCAATTCCATGAAAGAAAATGCTTTATCTCCATTCCATTAAACACGAAACACTAATCTTTATCATTTAATCTGATCTTGCTATGGAATAACCAGGGAAATAAGATTTTGGAGAGAGATCATCGGAGTTGGAATGGAAATGGAGGTGGGAGCCGGTGGAATCGGAGTGGGAGGGAGAGGCGTGCTTGGAAAGCTGGTGGGTTTTGTGGGGAGGAGAGGGAGAGGGGGAGGAAGAAGGAGACGACGGCACATGACTTTGAGTGTCGTGGTGGACAAAGGAGTGGAGGGAAGAAACCCTAAATTCACGGTTGGTGGAGGTGGAAGATGAACCTGATGTGGACTTTAATGAAAATCACAAGTTTACCCCTTATGCAACCACGTTATAAACCTAAACAACCACGTTGCACAGATCACTCCACGCTGTGAGCTGGATCGTTAAATATTTAACGCCGTGACCAAAAAGGATTTAATTGGACACTTTTTTCACAACTTGGAACCACATTGAACTTTTTAAAAAAGGTAGGACGAACTTGAACATTTTCCAGAGGGACAAAAAGAGGTATTAAGCCTTAAAACAATTACAATACATAAGAGTGTCTCAAATTCAAGATTATGTTGAAACCTTTTCTCCCACAATGTCATTATAAGATCATAAAGTTTTATATGTTCCTTAAACCGCTATGTTGTCATATTTTCAGTAAGCAATTATAAAATTATAAATCATTTTTTATTTTACTAGTTATTAAATTAAAATTTTTAACTTGGTATTATTTAAGAAATACTCTTTTACTGAACATATTTTGAATTATTCATATCCAACATCCTATTCTTAGATAAACAAACCGGTTCATTAGGTTAACAAACAGTTTTAGCAATTCAAACTTTAGCTGTTTAATATTTCTTCATAAAATTGTATTCCAGAAAGAGACAATAGTACATAGTATTTCAAGTAACTTCGATAAATTTAGTTAATGCTCCATAAAATATTATGTGGAAATTATCATTTTGTATTGTGTGCAAATAATGACATTTGAAAATTAAATTAAATTTGTAAAAGGAATTATTAATTAACTCTTTGGTCCTATATATAAGGTTTTAGTTTTAATTTTTTTACAAGTTTTTTTGTCTTCCTTAACATTTTTTTTTAAAATTCCAAATAAGATACATCACTATGAAAATATCTCCCAAATATCTCAGGTACATTCAGATTCCAAAATCCCCAGAAAAATTATATAAATATTGTTAAAATCATTCATGTTAATATATGATGGGACTATAAACTAAACGAAAAAGTAATATATTTATAGGAGTTAAAATAAAAATTTTTTTATTTGTGAAGACTAAATTTTTTTTAAAAAAAAATTTAAACAAAATTAACATATTTTAACTAAAAGCAAAAAAAAAGTTTCAAAAATCTCTTCTCTAATTTGAGTTGTTTTAGTTGTTATCACAATTTTTGTCAGAATAAGATTCTTTCGTCACATTTATATATAGTCAGTTAGTCCCTAAAGAATTGAAATAATAAATACACATTTACCTAACATATTTACTTTTGTTACACTAAAATTTCTCGACAAGTGTTAGACATCTTCAACGTATTAGTACTGATCTAAGAATTGATTTGAGATATGATTAAATAACTTATTTTTAACATTGGCATAATTTACTAGTGTTTTAAATTTCAGGAAAAAAAAAGACTAAAAAGAAAACCAATAACCAGAAACCTTAAGAAAACAAAACTAAATTCACAAGATTTGCTTAATTAATAAACTAAACTTACTATTTCAAAGCATAATGTTTTTTAGACAAAATTATTAAAAATTATTCTTTTCATTTTTATTTCATTTTTATTTCATTTTTTTTCTATTTTCAAGTTGAATTTAACATTAATTATTATTTTTTTTACTGTCTTTGTTTTTACTTAACTTTTGAATACTATATGTGCTTGTGAGTAAAAAAACTGCATCACGTGCTTTTGAAAAAAAAATGTAAAACTCTTTAATACAACAATTTTATCCTCATTTTTTATGTTTATATTGTCATTTAAGGTGAACAATAAAAACTAACGAAGAAGAGCATGTGTTTAATTTTTATTTAAAAAAATAATCCTTTACAACATATATGCATACATTTATCATGTATGCAAAAATGTAAGAGGAGGTGTATTAATATTTTATTCTTCTCTACATAATCTAAGCATAATTTTTTTGTATTTAATCAGATCTAGCAATATGAGTAGAATGTGAAAGAAATATATTAATTAAATGCAATAATTATGAATTTTAAAATGAATAAAATTTTATATTTATATACATATATATATATATAGAAGATTGTTATAACAAGTCCTAGAAGTTAGGGTTTGTGATTAGTTTGTTCTAAGAATAAGGAAGATTGAAACTAGAATTAAAACAGTCGTACCCTCTCCCCGCATTCTTCCTTCTATATATATACATTCCACGCTTCCTTAGCCTTCTTTCTCGCATTTTTCTTCTTCTTCTTCTTCATCTTCTTCTTCATCATCTTTTTCTTCTTCTTCTCCACAACCACTTACATTTTCAAACCCTTCTTCCTCTGATTCAACATAACAATGTCCTCGGAGAAGGAGAGAGAGACCCAAGTTTACATCGCCAAGCTCTCTGAGCAAGCTGAGAGATATGAAGGTCGTCATCATCATCACTTTTTCTATTTTATTATGCCACCTTGTTGTACGTGTGAATCTAGATTTTCTTTTTCTATCTTTCCACGAATCAAATTAAAAGGATCCACAACATTTGATTCATTTTGTTTGATTAATGATGAGAGTGTTGTTGCATGGCATGATGTACGTACGATTTGAATGATTTGTTGAAAATGGTATCTGTATATATATTAACATGCGAAATTCATCAGAAATGGTTGAATGCATGAAGGCGATTGCAAAACTTGATCTAGAATTGACCGTGGAAGAGAGGAATCTGCTGTCGGTGGGATATAAGAATGTGATTGGTGCACGAAGAGCTTCTTGGCGCATTATGTCATCGATTGAACAGAAGGAAGAGTCTAAAGGAAATGAGAGCAATGCAAAAATGATAAAGAATTATCGTCAGAAAGTGGAAGAGGAACTCTCCAAAATTTGCAGCGATATTCTTTCAATTATTGACAAGCATCTTGTTCCTTCTTCCACCTCTGGAGAAGCCACCGTTTTCTACTATAAGATGTGAGTCATGTTCGCAGCGATATTCTTTCAATTATTTACTTTGTTCAAATTCTGATCAGAGAATACCATCTAAATTTTGATCTTTTACTCTACAAATTAGAACTGATACATTATTAGATCAAGGATACAGATTTAAAAGGTCTATGTCGTTTGGTTAATTTAATTCATAGCATTAAATATATCTTAAAAATTTATACATTTTTCACAGGCATTCTTAAGATTAATGAAATACTCACGGATATTTAAATCAATATCTTTTACTAACTATTGATTGGACTGAAAGAAATAATTAATGAGTGTGATATTCTTTTCTTTTTATTGAGAGAAAGGACGAATTCGTGTGAGTGAATAACTTGTTCAGAATTTTTGGATTTTTAAATTTGACACAAATGGTGAATAATTTGTTAAGCATTTAAGTGACAGAATCCTTAGTTTGTGGATTTCTTGTATATCATGATAATCTCTTCAATCAATTTGTTCATAACTTCTTAATATCAGAACTTTTTAGTATCTTTCCTCAAAGAATCTACCTAATATCTTGTAACAAGAAAGAAGACTGTGTGTCATTATATATTTCTTCTTACATAGCTTTAGCATGCTTAGGTTCTGTGTTGAATTTTCTTGAGCTTAATCAATTCTTTTTGATGCAGGAAGGGTGACTATTATCGATATCTAGCTGAGTTCAAGACCGATCAAGAAAGAAAGGAGGCAGCCGAGCAATCACTGAAGGGATATGAGGTTGGTATCTATTGTCTTTCTTTTCAGCAATGAACTCCTTCATCTATACTTTTTTATACTTTATATTATTGTTTATCTATATCTGGTGCTGTTTGTTTGATGATGTTCAAACTATTATTGTTAGGCTGCTTTAGCTGCAGCAAACACAGATCTTCCATCAACACATCCAATTCGTCTTGGACTTGCACTCAACTTCTCAGTCTTCTATTATGAGATAATGAACTCTCCTGAAAGGTAAAATTATATTCCTTTCTCTTTTGTTTCAGCTACATGCTAAGGATCAGAAAACAAAATCCTAAATTATTTAGTTCTATGTGGCCATTTGGAGCCATAAGTAATGGGTCTGGTGTGCATTAAAATCCATTGGTTCATGTCATTGAGTTTATGATCTTGGTCCATCCATGTTCATAAATTATTACACTTTTTCTGAAACCTAGGATGTTGTCACTTTCCTCACATTCCCAACACTGCTACATAGACTTAGTTATTGATAAAACTTACAGGGCCTGCCATTTGGCTAAGCAAGCTTTCGATGAAGCAATTGCTGAGTTAGACACCTTGAGTGAAGAGTCATACAAGGACAGCACCTTGATCATGCAGCTCTTGAGAGACAATCTCACTCTCTGGACCTCCGATTTGCCCGAGGATGGAGGTATCGTCGTCACCATTTAAACTTTATATATAACATTAATGATGTGCATTAGTAAGTTTTTCATAAATTTTAATTATCTAGTGAAGAAAAAATGTTGGAAAAGTTGTGTTATTATTATCATTAGAGTAGTTAAAGCCCATTATGAGAAAGATATATTTCCAACTCGTAATTAATAAACCGTATTGATCCATAAATTTAAACCCCTTTTCACTACTTATTATAGTAACTCTTACTTTTGGAGAAATAATTATGTCTCACACAGATAGAAAGAGATTGATATATAGAGTCTCATAGCCAACTACTCTCTCTGTGTCTCTCTCTTGGAAACTTTGAAGGAAAATCACATTAGAGTAATGTGAAAGGAATTAGTTGCTTGCCTTTGAATTTCACCCTTTTTTCTAGAGCTACTTGTTTTTAGTAAAATCTTCTTTGTCTTCCTTGTATCATAAAATATATTATTATACTAATAATTTCTTTCTCGATAGTGAGGATTTACAAGAGTAATACTCATACATAAACACATGCTCACTCTAAAAACTTCATTAACACTCATGCAGGTGATGAAATCAAACCAGAAGAAATCAAACCTGCTGCTCCTGAGGTTTGAGTATAAAATTGTTTTCGCCTGTGTTTTGCATTATTTCTGTGAGAGTGTTGTATCAAGTGGTTTCAATAGAATGATGTAAAATGAGTTCATAGTTTGTCCTGTAATGAAAAAGGGTGTCAGCTAGAGTAGGATGGTCAACGTTTTAATCAATGCCTAGTAATTTTATTTTTGGTCAAAAAGCATCACATGATTTTCTAGCTCAAGAATTAACTCGGTTAAGAAATGCTTGCATTGGAATGGTAAGTTAGTCAATGCTTCAATTAATATCAGTTCATTTTCATTTTTGGTCAAACAGAAATCATGGTTTACAAGCTCAACAATTTTGATGCACTATTGGTATTTATAATTTCCGTTGACTTTTCTTTTTGTTTGTTTTACAGCACTGAGGGTAAGATACGTCTGCTGCGCCTGGAGCATTGCTGTTCATTTGGACCAGAAAATGCAGATTACAGCTATTTCATAGTTATTGTGCTTTCGTTACATATAAAAACAATGCTAGAAAAGTTCTACTTGCGGCTTTTATTTTTAGTTTACAATTTTTTTACTTTACATTCCTTATATCTTAAACTTCTCGTTTGTAGTAATGGATAATTTACATATTTTACTCAAAGATTTTTTGTTTTTTGAGACTTCAATCATGTTTCTCGTAATTTTGCACTTGGACCATGAAAAACGAAAATGAGTTTCTTCCTTCTCCGACTATGGCTGCTCCTCTCTTTCCATTTCCTTCTTCCATGCTGCAGAGGTTTCTCTTCGATCATATTAGAATACCTCTTTATCATGATTCAACGTACATCATTAATGTTATTTCTTTAAATCTCTATTTTTTTTAAATTAAAATCGTCATTGATTTTAAGGATTTTAACACGAATAATGGATAATTATTTCATTAGATTGACGTTGATATTAAAATTTTGGTTTTAAAATACAGTTTTATAATTTTAATTAGTTTATAAACTGTGTTGCTTTCTAAAAGGCTAGTGATTTTAATATATAGTGTATTTGATATTTTAAATAAGATATTATCAATTTATTTGATTAGCTTGTAAGTTAACTTCAATGCGTAAATATTTGATCAAATGTTTAAAATAGTTTACTTTAAAAAAATGTATACTAGATGTTACTTTAATTAACACATAATTATTTTAATTTTTTTAATTTTTTATTGTCTCAAATTTCTGTTTTACTTATTATAACATTTTTTTTTCATTTAGACAATTAATTGTTATATTATTTTTATTTATGTTAGATTACTTTTTAATTTTTTATGGATAGTTTAAATTTAAAACAATTAACATTAACATAGCTAATTTTAATATATGATGAGTTAAGGAAATTAAACAAAATAAATATTTTAAGAGATAAGTTTAATGTAAGACTAGTAAGTTATATAGATTGGTAAATAAAATATTTTAATTTCTAAAAATAAGTAAAATTAAATTGGAGTAATTCTTGTTAAATTAACTAGTTTAGATAAAAATAACTTTTTTTTAAATAAAAATAACATACACAGTTTTTTTTAAAAATAAATGGAAACATAAATTTTTTTAATAAGAATTTAATTATATTTTAAAAAATTGTAATATTTAGTAATATATAAAGGAATTTTTCCGTTTAGTGTACATATTTAATATTTTTATGTTATTCTGACTATATTTTAAAGTTAAGGAAAAAAAACTATTCAAAATTTAAAAGTAATTATATATACTAATGAAAACATAAATATGTGTTCTTAACAAAGCATAATAAAAATATTATTATTATTATTTTTACTATTATAAAAAAAGTTAATGTAAATAATTTTCTCAATTTTACTGTATATAGTTACTTTAGCTTAAAAGTAATTAAAAATAACAATCCAATGAAAAAATATTAAATTTTAAAAATAATCACTTAAATGATAAAACTAGTAAAATAATTATTTTAATTTAAGAAAATGGTTGTTTAAAGGATAAAAGTGAAAAACACATAAATAGACTGAGAAGAACACGAGAGATTCAACATTACATTTATGTAATGATTATGAAAAGATAAAAATTATCTTTTATTAAAATGAAAATGGTATTAAATTTATAAAAGAAATTATTTTTAAAAAATAATTATAAAAAGGTAGATTCAAAGTTTAAAGAAATTTATATTAATAAAGGTAAAATAAGTAGAGATGTATACACCAAAAAAAATAATCAGTTACCAAACCAACCCTTTTTTTATATATACTAGCTTAACGTCATAAGTACGTGTATACACATTTTATAAATATTTATAAATTATTTAAATTTTAAATGTAAAAAGGAGTAAAATTTAAAAAATAAACATTGTATATAAATATAAATATAATTATAGATAAAATAAATTTTAGCTATTAAAATAAAAAGTATTATAAGTAATATTGTGTAAATAATATTATACGTAATTATTTAAATTTGAAAAAGTAATTACTAAAATAATAAAAGAATAAATATTTTTTATAATAAGTAATTATTTGAATTTTAAAAAATAGATATTAAAATGATAAAATTTAAAGATAGTTTTTTCTATTATGAATAATTATTTAAATTTAAAATATAGTAATTAAAAGGGTAAAATTGAAAAAACCAAAAAAAAAAAACACTTAAAAGGTGTATCTTATATATGTAGTTATATATTAATAAAAACGTATATATTAGTAAAAACCTATATATATTAGTAAAAACAGCATGTCTTGATATTAAGTCTTTTTATATATACCAGTAAAAACATATGTCTTAACCATTTTTTATGATAATAAAAGATAAGAAAAGTTTTATTATTGTTATTATTATAATTATAAAACTAAATAAAAATAATTTTATAATTTATTGTAAATAGTTTTTATTTATTTTTTAGGATGTTTCATAATTAGAAAAATGGTTAAATTTAAAAAATGGTTAAATTAAAAAATAAAAATAAAAAGTGGTAAATTTGATAGAATAATTATTTTAATTTAAAAAAAATTATTTAAAGGGTAAATTTGAAAAAAAAAATGTGAAAAGACTCTCCTAAGTGATAAACTAATTTATAAATTAATTAACCAATTGAAAACTTATAAACTACCACCTAATTTATTAGTGTGAAACTCCTATGTTGACAAGTACTTTATCATTTAAAAACTAGTTTATAATAATCTACCAGTTAATTTATTAGTCAGTTTTCACTTATAGTGATTATTTAACTATAAAACTATTATTTATGTATTACTTTTTTTGTCAATTATTATATGTTGCTCAGCATATTTTTTTTCACCTTCTAAAGTTTTCATTTAAAAAGAATGATGGTCATAAAACTGATTATTTGTTAGGATTATTATAAATTTCAAATTTGAAAGTCAACAACGGTCTATAATTCAAGTTTTGTTTGTTTATCTTAATAGTGTGAAGCATTTAATTATTTATTGAGTAGAATTAACTTCATTAAATTTAATTAGATTCAACTGTCATTTTAATATTTAAATTTTATAAATGAACATGTCATATTTATGTTTTTTTTGTAAATTTCCAACTGTTATCTGTTTAGCATATCAACAAATGAGTTAGTCGAACCTAAGATCCATTTAAACCATACCTTAAAAATAACTCCTTTATATATCCTTTGAAATGTTAGTTATTTTTGGTAACATGGCTATTTGATTTGAGAACTCTTATTTAGTGAATGACATATTTTCAAATTGATAAATTATGTTACCTAATCATGAAGACATAGAAACAATAATCTACTGTTGCTGAAGTGGTGATGTTTTAATTTTTTTTAAGCCTACCAAATTCACAAGTTGAAAAAAAACTCTCTTATGCATTACCCTCTCTTATGACAAGTCTCACATGGCTGTTCCATTCCATAACCATTACCCTTTCACACCCAAAAACTTTCAACTCAAACCACAGGATCATGGTTCAAGTCAAAATATATGACAGAAAACAAAGCAGCCGTTCAACTTAGAACTCCAAAAAGCTATTTACACAATTTCCCATAAAACGCACACATTCTTCGTGTCTGTTACTGATATATATAATTTAATAATGTAGAACATAAAGGAAGTTAAATCACTTCTGACAGAGATTAGTCCTTTCTTGTCCTAGAAAATACGCATTATTTTCCTAAGGCTTATTCTTTTCCTAAGGCTTATTCTTTTCATCTTCCTTGCTTTCTATCAGCCTCTGACACAAATAGCTCCATCAGCCTCATTCAATTGGTCACAAAATAAATAGTTCTCAAGTTATGGCTCTTTTTGTGTATCTTGTGCTTTTCCTGGCCCTGACTCGTCGTTCAAGTAAGTACCTGCACTGATTCTTGTGTGTTTCTTCTAAAGATTCAACATTTGATTTTAAAAGTTCTTTTCAGAAGTGATGAACGCCCTTTGGTTTTCTGGGGTGGGTTCGTATGATGAATTGCAGTTCCTAGGCTTTTTCCTTGCTTTAGTTTTGGGGTTTTTCTATAAAGGGTCTTCTCCACTGTTCTGCAGAAAGATGAAAGTTTTTGGAGTTATTTTAAGGACTAAAGGAGTTTTGACCTTTTTTTTTTATTTATGTAAAACATGTTTCCCATGTTGTTAGATTGACTTATGGTGTGAAATAACCTTTTTGTTATGTTTCTGATTTTTTGATTTGCAATAGGTGCTCTTTACTGCTTATGCAAAGATGGTGTTGGTGATCAAGCCCTGCAGAAAGCAATAGATTATGCTTGTGGAGCCGGAGCTGACTGTTCTCCTATTCTCCAAAACGGAGTTTGTTACCAACCCAACACTGTGAAGGATCACTGTAATTATGCAGTTAATAGCTATTACCAGAGAAAGGGTAATGCTCAAGGAACATGTGATTTTGCAGGTGCTGCCACAACCAGTGCAAATCCACCTGGTAAGTGTACTTCCAAATGCATCTTTTTTCGGCCACATGTTCTAGAATTTCACTTTATTAATGCTCTTATCTTTCTTGTGCTTTTTTTTTTCTACAGCGACATCATCTGGATGTGTCTACCCCTCAAGTCCTAGGTATGTGTTCTTTGATTATTATGGGTCTCATTTGATTTCTTGTCGTTTTATCTGTCGTGCATCCATTTAATCGGTTAAGTTCTTTGGAAATTCAAGGAATTTTGAGGCAATCGAGTGTGAGGTTGGAATCTTGATGAAAAACCCTTTCTGCTAGGCATTTTATGGGTGACTGTTGGGGTCTTCCATCCAATAATAAATGGTTTTTCTTGTAACCCACTTTTGTGTTCCTTTTAAGTCTCTTTCTAGTTTCCATTTTTTGTGTTTGAGGTGAATGGTGGCATTGGATAATTTTAGCATTATACCCTATTTTATTAGCATCTAAATTTCACTTAGCATAATCCAAAAGGCATTTTGAAAAACTGGAACTCATTTGTTTTAATTCCAAAGCTGGCAATATGACTCTGAAACCAGTTTGTTTCATGTACTAAAATCCCTTTTTCTGGGTTAATGCACTCACCTCCCTGAAGCAGAAATTCTGAATTACATTCTTGCAGAAAATTTATCTAATAACAACGTCACACTTGCATATTCTGTTGAAATATGAGCTGGCATGATTAGGATGTTTCACAAACATTTCTTAGGACTAAACTTATGTATAACATTTAATTAATCACCCAAGGTTATGATAAAATGAAACAGGTTTTGATGCTCCTTTTATTTTGGCTGTCGTGCAGCAATGCAGGAACAACACCATCAACTGGATCACCACCTGGTACAACTCCTGGTTCTCCTACCCCAGTTGGAATAAGTCCAACATCTACAACTGGTTTGAGTGGCAATGGAGCTAATTTGGGAGGCATCAACTCTGAGTTGCTACTGCTATCTGTGCTAACCATGTGGTTAGCAATCAGGGTGTAGCCTAAAGGTACAATGCACCATAGAAAAGCTTGTGAGGTTTTCATGTAATTTTACTTCTGGGAATCATCCACAAGCAATTCAAGCACACCCGTTTTTGTTTTTTTCCTTGCAAGAGAAAAAAAAAGTAGGAATTTGGTTCCTTTGTTTAGTGCTGATATATGTTGATTATGATTACTATTGAGGGGTTGGAAGTAGCACTTGGCTTTTCTCCATTTGTACATCTAAGACTATGACAGACACTATTTTTTAATTTAATGGAATCCGGCTACCCCATTTTTATAAACTATTCTGTTCATCATTCAACTTCATGTTAGCTGGCTACTCTACGTCTCCGTCACTCACATTTTAACCTTTTTCAATTGCATCTAAAGCCATGGTACATTTTAACCTTTTTAATGTTATTATGAGGTACATGCATTAGAGTTTTTTTCCTCTGTTTTACAAGTATCACATTAACTGATTTGACAGTAATCGGTGTAAAATTAGGAGCCTGTGATATGGTACTCTTGCTACTTTATTATGAGGCTAATGGGGTTTTGAAAATTCTAAGTTCCCAACAGACCAACCAGTGCATATATTATAGAAAAAGCAAAGGTGGTTCAAATGTCCCTGCATCAATAATACTATGTAACTTGTGAGTTTTCTGAATTTTCTATGTCCTTCTCTTTCCTCTGTGGCGTTTCATTCATATCGTGGAACAATTTTTTTCCTCGGACGTAATTGCTTCTAAAAGTCAACAACACCAACTGAGAATAAATTTGTTTCACATCATGCCATGCATAGCCGACAAATCTGAAATAAAAAATAGCACATGGTTTTTCTACTGTTAAAGGCAACTGAAATAATAAAATGTTATTTAAAATTATCGTTTGACTCAAATGATTAATATATATACGTGTGTGTGCATAAAAATCATTTTATACTGAGTTCTTGTGTTATTTTCTAAAAATATTATCAAACAGTTACATGATTTTTTTCCCCTCTAGATGGTGTGCACGACTCCGCCAATATATTGAGGTTGGAACTAATTTATGTTTATAGAATGATTGTTTGGAAATTCCAACCTGTTTGAGGCTATGTAACTTATTTGGTAAACACCGTAGTAAGAGAATCTGAACAAAGATAGAGAAGAAGAGTCCAAGTCACAGCAATTAATGTATTTTGCTAACTTATGAATAATAATCATGTTGCCAGTTGCCACCGTCACAAACGTTTTTCAATGATCTATTGCTTTCTAGGGTTCTTTCGTCCAAATTAATGACAAAAAAAAATGGCAATGTCATTTTCAACACGAAAATACATACAAATTTGAATTAGCATTAGAAGTTGATAATCTTAAATATGGCATAGTTTGGTGCTTTGGGTCAACCAGTAAAACTGATTAACATTAAAAAGAACTTCAATGCAACATCAAACAACGGTTGTAATAATTTTTGTTGAAATCAATATTTAATTTGTAAATTTGTAAGATCTAGAATTTTCCACAGCATTTTTTATTTAGATCTCATCCATGATCGTGGCAAAGTAAGATTATGAAAATCATCAAACAAAATCATAAAATCATTTAGATTGTCATTTTTGGTAAATTGTCTGTTAGACCGCGCCTATTCATCTTTTTGAACGAATGAATTTAGTTTAAATAAAATTTCAACGTAATATAATTAAAAAATTATCTTATTATAACACTACCCAACTAAAAATTAATGCGATCAAAAGTTGATAATTTCTTGGCAAATAAAATTCCAATTGAGACAATTTAAAGCCAATTAAGGATTAAAAATGTTTTTTATTACACCCTTTATTATCTTGACTGAATAGATTTCAATTAATAAAACCCAAGTAAGGTATACATTTAAATGTGATAAGATTTTCGAGTTCTCACGATCCGAACAATAATTTTGATGTTAGCATATTCTCAATTTTGACAAATTGGCTGTGATACAATGAATGTATTTGGTAGAATATTAACATAATCAGAAATCGTGAAACAAGAGAGAATTGATGTCTTAAAAGTGAGCATGAAGCATTGAAGACATAAGAAAATGGTTCCTTCTCACAAAGGTGAAACACATTCATTTTCTGTCGTGCTCTTCTTGCTCTGAACAAATTCAACAATCAATTTGACAACAGAATCTGGTCTTTCAACATGAGGAAGGTGACCACAATCTGGTATTTGGCGTATAATGGCATCAGGTAATTCACAATGAAGTCGCTGAAACAGTAGAAGTTCGCAAGTTAACTGCAATCATTGATAGGAAATATAATCTCCCAGGATCAATAGAAAAGTGGAAAATGTGCTGTGTACCGACTTACCACACCAAGCTTATTGCTGATTATGCGGTCATTCTCCCCCCAAATGATTATAGTTTTCTGCTTTATCTGTTAAACAAATTTAATTCTGTATCAAAGCATATTGATTTAGTGAAGAAAACTACTTCTCTTATAATGCTGAATTTGTTATGATATCACACGTCTGAGTTGGGAGTCTCAACTTAACTAACTATAAATGAGTAATATGAAAAATATACAAGAACAAACACTTTATTTAATAATTCGATTATAAAAAATGAGTTGTCATTTTAATTAGAATGTAAATAAAGTATTGTTATGGAAATCACTGAGACATGTGAAAACTCACACTTTGCTTTGAAATCCAAATACTCTTAATTGTATTCATTGCTCACACACACTTACACTTCTACTTTTATTTACTTCACAATCAAAGAACACTCTAATGTGATTTCACTACTCTTCTTTTCGGTACACATTACCGTGAGCTCTCTATTTTTTCTCCTTCACGCTTCACATCCAATGTGACTTCACTACTCTTCTTTTCGATACACACTACTATGGGCTCTCTATTTTTTTCTCCTTCACGCTTCACATCATTACACTCTACGTAACTCTCTCTTACAATAATTTAAAACACCATCACATTCAATACCACCACCTACAATGCTCCCTCGCAATTATGCAATTGTCATGGTGCCTCTGTTGTAGGACTCAATTATTATAGTCACCGCACTATCAAAATTCATTGGCATGGTGGAATTTTCTCCACCGTCATCTTATTCACAAGGTCGGTTATCTATGAATAATATTACTCAGACATCTCATATTTTTCATATTCTCGATGCGTGGATTGTAGTTTGAATTTCTGAGCTTTCTCTACTTCTTTGTATGACAACTTCAAAATGTCCAAGCCTCTTTGGCTGTTTTGGCATTTCTCAAAAATTGAATAGTCTACACCTTGGAGAATTTGAGATAGCGCCAACTGGTCCTTCTTCCGAGTTGTATCATCAGCTCCTTATTGTAAGCATGGTTCAATAAAACCCCAAATATTATGAGCCTTCAAATGGATGCACATCAATAATGCCCAATAAGTGTAATCTAGTTTCCTATCTAATTTGGGACCAGACCAAGAAATATTGTAATTTATGGCCATCTTCAATAGATTCTACAAATTTGATAAACTAAGAACTTGCTTATTCCTCACACACTCAAGTTTTTTCTTTTTAGTGACTCTCTTACAAACTCATAAAACCAATGTTGAATCTAACTCACTTTGCTTTGAAACCCAAACACTCTTAATTTTATTCCTTGCTCACACAGATTTATGTCTGTTAAGAAGTAAACTTTAAATCTAAGAGGTGGACTTTTAAGTCTAACTCAATCCTACAAAATCAACTTGTAAGTGAGGTTTGCACCCACTTATATATTATAAAATGTGTATACATGAAAACTCTTTATTTTGTTATTTTGGTATGAGCTTAAGCGTGGCCGTCTCTATCTATTTGGAACCCTTATTTTATCTCTAAGGTGTGAGATCATCTTAAATTCAAACCAAGATAGTAAAAAAAGTTATACACAAAGTGTAGAGAATAAGAGAGGAAAAAAAAAATACTCGAGACATCTTCACCAACTAAACAAAATTTTAGTACAACATTCAACTCAACCTTAAAGCATTTCAATTTGTGTTTCTTATCTATGTCGTAGTCAACTTCTTCTTTGTTTATCCGGTGTGAGATTTCATATTCAAAGTTAGACACTAATAGGAATAAAACTTACCAAACATGAGAGTTCAAATTGCATCAATCATCATTAACATAAAATAAAAAAAGCTGACACGTGCCACCAACCATGCAAGAGATCTAGTGTATATAGCAGCACTTCAATCCACACTCTCAGAAAGAATATGAACTTTTAATGGAAATCACTGAAAAAACTATGAATGAAAAATTTACGATAAGCCTGTTCCTAATAACATACAGACCTGTAAATAAAAAATTGAAATTATAGCCATGTATACCTTAAAAAGATGATAAAATTGATTTACTATGGGGGCAAAAAATTTAATGTGAAACTAAATATTGATGAAGTTGCAGACATAAAAATGCCATTTATCACATTATTCTTCATCTTGAGCTAAGACGGCTAGTGATAGATAAGAATAGAGAATGAATTTTATAATCAACAAATATGTGATGTTTGGATGTTAACTTTCTAATCATGATAATTTATTTAAATAAATTAAATTTAATGTTATTTTTATTTTGATGATTGATTGTTTTTGGAAATACATTTTATTTTTTCTTTAGTTCTTGCTCAACATTAATGGAGTCTTGAGATAAGACTTACTTTTCATTTATCTTTTCTGTTAAAAGATAAAATTAAAACGATTAATTTAAATGAAACTTTAAGAAATGCCATTTAAGTTAAAGATTGTGTGCAGTTACATAAATAATAAATTTTTATATGGAAAAAATGGGGTAATTTTTTAGAAAAAAAATGTGAACACAGACTACAACTAATAATCTATTTTATTATTGTTATCAATTACAGGTTATAAATGTTTTTCTTAATAAAGAGATGATGAATCCCTAATGTTAAAAATTTAATTATGGATATAATCATTTTTTCTGAATCTGTTTTCTTGTTAACTTAAACAAACCTTTAAACTTTCTATCTTTCTCTGTATTCACTCCTTTATATCTCTTTAACTTTCTCTTCACCATCCACTATTCAAAATTGTGATTTCTTTAATTTAGTTGGAATAATCCAAATTGAACTCTGAAGCTCCAAATATCGGTGTTTGGTGTTGCTAACTCTCCTTCCATCATCAATGGTGGGCACTATGTCACAACATAGATTAATTATTCTTTCTCTAATTTTCATTAAAATATTTTTTTTTTTAAAATTAAGAGAGAATTATTGATGATTTTATAACAAATAGTATAAGAACATGAAGACACCAAAAATCTGATAATGGGTGAAAATACCTGTTTTATCTGGGAGACAACATTATAACCACCGCTAGTCATAAAATCAACAGTGGCATCCTCCCACCATGGCAATAAACAATGCAAGCGACCAACCTGTTTAAGATTATAGGACCATGTTATGCAACTTCATTCTGCAACATCTAAAGATGACACAGTGAATGAGTGCCACTGAGGGAGTGTGTGATGAACAAAAACATGCTTAAGCTGGTGATGTTGAGTGTTAAGTGGTATAACGAATAGATAATTGTCATTAAATTGGTTATTACTCTTTAGAAAGTAAATTGTACTGTTTTTGTAGACTTTAGAACTCAGACCTTCTGATAAAACCTCCAAACCTAAATTTTGAAATAGTAAAACTAAAATTTAGAATGATATATATATGTTTGATAGATTTATGTGACTAAGCGTACATCATGGTGCATTATGAAAATGAAAACAAATGCACATATGTAGACCACATTATCTAAAGAAAATGATAATGATAAGATCTAGCAACTCACATTAGTCCAATCGAGGCTAGTACTGAAAGGCAAGTTTGTGAAGCTCAAAAAATTAGCATATAAGCGTAATGGAATGCTCTTCAATAGATATGCCTGATTCAAAACACATGAATTTATCCAGCTGAAAAAAACAGAGACATGATGTTCTAGACAATGGCTTGTGCAAAGTTGGAGATATACTCACCCCAGCATAGGCTGCTGCTCTAGGTAAGGTTGCTAGGTTTCCTGTTCCTTCTGCATACACACTAGCATCAATCAAAACAAGCTTTTCCACCTGAAAAAATTAACTTCAAATAAATTACTATATCACAACAGAATTGGCTTATAATAAAAGAATCCTTTAAAATATGTTATTATTCAGAAGTTAAATTGTTGGATAGCACATACAGCTTCTGGATAATTGACTGCAAAATCAATGACAACTGCAGAGCCAAGGCTTGGACCAACCAATATCATTGCCTTTTTGATGTGGGACTTCCAAAACTGGTAGATAACACCAATTCACCCACAACACAATGAAACAATAGGAAGTAAAGCACAGATGCAAAGAAATTTGTCAATTCGTGGAGATAACCATTTCCTCAGAAGATGAACTGATAAACACCTAACTACCTGATAAAAATGATCACGCTTTGATACCACATCACATGAAGGAAGTTTTTCTGATGGATAAAAAGAAAAAGAGAAAACACCATGATTAAAGTGAAAGAAAGGAATGAACATAAGATGGGAGAAGTAGAAAAGCAAACCTAGATCACAGAAACCCCAACCAAGAATGTCAACAGCCCATGTCTCATAACCAGCTTCCTCAAGCAATGGATATGTGTATCTCCATTCTAAACATGAGCTGAACAATGAGAAGGAGTGAAATGAAATTCAAAGGTAACTTGTGCATAAAAATGTACAAATTCTGTCACTTGCTTGTTTTGAGGACCTGTCAAAGCCATGAAGTAGGACAATTGGATTTTCCTTGTTCTGCATCATCGGCTTCACACAACTACTCATGATAGGATTTTCCAAGAACCTAACCTGATTGTGTTACACGAAATAACTGATGAGCAATAGTAAATGTTGAGCAATTTTCTCAAGAGAACAAGCTCAAAATCTTGCCAAACAGCCCACAAAAAGGAATTGTTTAGAAAAATCATTGCTTCTATTTAGTTTAAGAGTTGAGTGATTGAGAGGGAAATAGAAAAAACACCACCCACAACAGTCCAAACTCTAAAGGGCCAATAGGTAGCCTTCAATGAAATGGATCAGTAAATAATACAAATTATAAGAATTGAAAATCTTTATTTGAAGATAACTAACTAACTATGAGAGGTTCTCCTTACTTCAATTCATGCTAAAACTTGACTCTTTCTTTCCCCCACTTAGATATTTATGATAGATTTCTCTCTCTGCTACTTCTTTGCTTATTACACACTCTTTCACCACCTCCCCCCACTTCCTTCTTCGTGACAATCTTATTTATTTCTTCACATGTAGCAGACTTTTCACTCATCCACTTCCTTATCCGTAACAGTATCACTTCCTTCCCTATCCCTGTTATAAAAACTCATTGACAGACAGTCCCACATGAAATTTTCCTAACTCTTTCTCCATGTGTAAGCACACCTTATCCAAAATCTTTGATTGTGATGATCATTGAACTAAAATTTTTGGGTTTCCAAATGGAGTTCCGCCTAAGAGACCACTTGAATATCTAATGATGAGTAGAAAAGAATGGCATGTGAAACAAAATTAGTATACCATTTATTATTGAACATTTTATAATGAAATGAAGGAAAGATTCCATTGATTGGGAAGTGAACCACATATGATAAGGGGATTAGTCAACAAAAGAGTTGGTTCAAAGCATACCCTCCAAATAGGAGGAGAAAATAAAGGTACTAGAATCAAAGAGACAAAATACGTTTATCCAAAACCCCAAATTATTCCATCACATGGTTCCATTTCATAATTGGATATCTCAACATGTTAGCATATGTATTAGAATACAAGCATAATGAATATGAAAAGTGGCGATAAATAAAGAGCATAATTTAGTAAATAAGTAAATAAATTGGAAGGTGGAAATGATAAAAATGCAGAATTTTTACAGCAACGGGAAGTCTCTGAATCCGTTTAGCAAGGTTTCTCGCAAAAGGGTCTTTGATTCTGTGGACTTCTTTAGGGAGAAATGAAGGGAAGACATCTATTTCAGACACAACCTTGAGTTTGGGAGTGGAGGGAAAAGGCGAGAGAGTTTGCGAAGGGAACTTAGGTGGTAGTAGTAATAGCATTGCAAAAAACTGAAATTGAAAAGCCCAGAGAGAAAGAGGCTAAGGTGAAGGAACGTGGCATATGTATGTCAGACCTGCCATGTCCAATGCTCTGACAAATAACTGCCACTTCATCCTCACTCTCATGTCTGACTTCACGCCATTAACACAGGATAATGTGAATAAGAAGAATATAATATAGTCATGTTGATTTTAAATAAGAATTTATGATATAAATTTTATTTATTATTTGGGTTTCATTTTCAAGTTATGTTTATGCTCAAATAAAAAAAATATTGTTCTTTGTTTTTCATAAAATGTTTGAAAGTTTTTCTTTTATATTTTTATTTCTACTTCACAATAAATAAGAATTTGTTATTAAAGTGTAAATTAATTAAAAACGTTAGGTACTTTAAAAAAATAGAATAGCATTGACAAAAAAAGGTCTTCGTGAACTTTAAACTAATATGTGAAAAAAACTTCTATATGGAACATAGAAACTTTAAAAAGTTATCCTAAATTGTTATAGGATTTTTTTTTGGTTAAATTAGAAAAGGTATATACAAACTAAAATTTGATGTTAGAAAAGAAAAATAAATAAATTATTTAATAAGTAGGAAAATTAATATGAACATAAAACAGGTTGGACAAAATTAGTAAAGTAAAAAGACTTAATCTCCTAAAAAAAAGAAATCACATCTAAATTGTCTTTCAGAAGAATGTTCCCCCTTTCTTTCAAGCACTCTCTCTTTTCTTCCTTGTCTTGCCACTCTCTCTCTTCCAACTCTAAAATCTAACCATTTGTTTCTCGAATTGAAGCTACCTAGACCTTCAGGACTCCAAGAGCTACGTTTCTACCGATTGATTTTCCGTTTTCTCCAATCGGTAAGAAAACCCTCTTTCTCGTGCGCCCTAGGGTTGTAAGCATGCGATTGAACTTGTTGCATGCAACCCATTTCGTTTTCTTCCATAATCTAGCTTCTATTTGGTTCTAAGATTCGTTTTCCATCATCAATTGATGATTTATAGGTGATTCTAACATTTTGGGAGTGCAAGCAAGTGGTCTAGGGTTCCTACTTGAGCTTGGTTGTCTACACTAGAGGTAAGGGAAGCTGGGGTTTTTGTGCTGTTCTGTGAAATTCTTGGATTTGCATGAGTTAGATTTAGTAGATATAGTGATAGAGTGCATGTAAAGTTTATGGGTTGGATTTTAATTAAGGATAATCTGAAAACTTGTGATTTTGCCTATTTGATCGTATACTGCTGGTTGATGTTGATATGAACTGTGAATTGGATGATTAGGAACTGGTATTGATACAATGTTGTGATAATTTTGAATGCTTAGAAGAAATTAATTCTGTTAAATAATTTATTAGGAAATAACCATATGAATCATTGAAGTTTATAACCTATGAAGAGAACTAAGGTAGTCAAAATCTGAATTTTGTATTCCAGGCAGTTAGGATCAGTTTAGATAACTTGGGTAAGTTAATTCTGACTCATTAGGAGTGTTAAAAATAATTTATAAGTGGTAGATTCAGAATTCAGTACCTAGGTTGATGAAATTGAGGGTTTAGAGTTTAAATCAACATTAAATCACTAGATAATAAGATTAGGAAGTATTAGAATCAGTTATACAAGTTTATTTCGTCATATAGATCAAGTTTGGAGTGTTAGAAACTCATTAAAGTGTCTAAGATGCACCAAAACCAAAAAAATCACGTTGTTGTCAAAAACTGATAAGAATAATCGATTATCTCACTTGATAATCGATTATTTTAGTCAGAGAGTTGTATCCTCTTCAAAGCTCTCGCAAATAACCGATTATCATATGATAATTTGTCGTCGGAAAATCATTCAGGACTGTTTTGGGTGGTTTTCAGGGTTCCGGATGTCCGTTTTGGACATTCTTTAGGTCGTTCTGGGGGGTTTTGACCCTTCCGGAGCCATTGGTGAGGGTCTCCAAGCTGTTTGAATTACTTAAGTATTGAAAATTAAAAGTCCTAAAGAAATTTGTGTTAATAAGTGATAGTTTCACTAGTGCAGAAAGGGGTTTTAACGTCCGATATTTTGGCCTTTTGACGTCTGTCGTACGCCCGACGTTTATGTGGGTGACGTCGCTCAGACGTCCGTTGTGGCAGGACGGACGTCTCTGTAAACGTCCGTTGTGTCAGCACGAACGTCTACATGAACGTCCGTTGTGTCATGACGGACGTCGACATGAACGTCCGTTGTGTCAGCACGGACGTCTACATGAACGTCCGTTGTGTCATGACGGACGTCGACATGAACGTCCGTTGTGTCAGGAGGGACGTTTACACGAACGTCCGTTGTGTCTGGACGGACGCCTATATAAACGTCCGTTGTGTCTGGACGGACGTCTATATATACGTCCGCCTCCTCCCCCCGGACGTCTACCTTGCTGAAATGTTTTAGGTAGGAGCTGGGGGGTGGACGTCCGTGTGTGCACTGACAGACGTCTGTAGACGTCCGACTGTGCACTAACGGACGTCTATTGGGCGTTTTTTTTTTAAAAATTAGTTTATTTTTTCAATAAAACCACACCTGAAAAGCAGAAAAATGTCCCAGAACAATTTTGCAATAATATAAAAATGCGTTTTATATAAACAAAGTTCTACTTAATGTGGAGTTCAATCCACTACCAAACTATCAACATAAAACTTAAACTAAAAAACTAAACAATGTTCAACAAGAAATATAACTATTCCTAACTCCATCTTTGCAGAAGATAAGCGGTCCACTCCTGCCTTATCTGTTTAATTGTGTCTTCTGTAATAGGCGATGTAGTCTTGAAGCGCTGCAAAATTCAACAAAGATTCATTATTGTTTCATATATAGTTGTAGATGAATATGATTTGTAATGTATTGAAGGTATACATCATTACCTCATTCCAGTCATCTGTAATGACTGCTCGAATGATGGTCTTAATCCAACACATCACATAGAAGCCACATTCCCATGAATCTACCTGGTGGTTACACTAAAATAACAAACTAAATAGTTAAGAATTTAGATCATTCAATAACATAAATGAAAAGGAAACGTTAAATGACTTACAACCTTTGGATACAAAACTTGAACCAGTTGACCACGAGATTTACCAATAACTCTGTACAGATTGAAAACACAAAGTATAATTAATATGACTATTTTATCATAAAAGTTGAAGGTGAACATCAAATTCAAAGTCATTTTTGGAGAAACACTTACCCTTGAAGCATGGTTCTCAACTCAGTTTTCATCCTCCTGTGCAACGAACAAAAAAATATAATTTTACATTGTTTGGGAATGATTACCATCAGCTGCCAGTGCGACCTATCACGAAGGACAAATAGTTATTCAACTAATTAACGAAACTATAATAATAAACTGACCACATATAACAACACCTACCCGTCAATGTATGGCACAAGGTATACGTCTCTTTTTGACTCATCCATCCATGTTTGCAAATAATCTTGTCTGTTTTGAAGTGTGTTACCAGACGGTTGAATGGTCTGAGGTTCAACAAATCCGTACACGGAAAACTGACCTTGGTCTACAACGATTGTGTCCATGTACCTAAAACGACAAAGTTAAGTTGTTAGAAACTATATAACAATGTAAATAAAAGTAATATGAAAGACCAAATTGAGTAACTTACATGCACCACAGCTGAATGATGGAAATATTCAACATCCTGTCTCCCCCAATCACCTCCAATGCATCAGAAAATGTGATATAAACTGGCACATGTGGGGGAAGACCAAATACCCTCAAATCCCAGTAGAGTTCTAATGATGCTTTCTTTAATCTGGGTAATTTTGTCACTAACTTTGATAGAGGATCATCCTCCGCTTCAGCCATCTCATCATCTTCATGTATGACTGTATCATGAATTGGCTGCTTCTGAGGACGTGTGAACTGAAGATAAGAATTTACGTCAAAGCTTTGTCAACAATTATATGAAGAATAAACATAGAAATACTATTTTAAAAGACATTATACCTGTGGAGTAGCGATGTGGGACATGATCAATGCTCTAGGCCATGCAATAAATGATCCTATGGCCTCCCCCACAAAGTTAATTTCTGGAGTGGGTACAGGCACCTGAGCCTGGGGATCCCGAACCTCGTCAATGGTCACACGCACGTGCTGGGGTAATATGGCAACACCATGAATGGTCTCCCCTCCCTCAAGCACTCGTCTAACAGCCACAATGCGTGGGGGATCCCCATCAACCAACAGCTCATATTGACCGCTATACTGAGTGGGGTCTACAGCAGAGCATGATCCTTTAGTGCTGACACGAGGTGGTGTGGGAGTTTCATCGACCCCCATGTTGCCTTGCGTCATGGAATGCAGCTTTTCTTCAAGCGCTCTTTGTATTTGTTTTTGTTCTTGTAGCTGCTCCATGAATCGTTGCTCCATTGATCTCATGCTTTGGTTGAGTCTTTCCTCCCATTGAAGATCCATCTGCCTCAGTGTCTCCTGACTCATTGATTGGGGGGTTTTCTGTGTAGGGCCAAAATAGTCACGAAGACCAATCGCCCCAGGAACTCCACGTACACGTCCTGGGTGCTCGGGCCTTCCAATGGCCGTTGTCAGAATGTCGTCCCTACCTTGGCCAGCAAATGTGCCCTGAGTCTGTTGCTCAACCAACTCATCCTGCACATAAAAAAACCAAGTTACTTAGAAGACATGCTGTGATAGATACACAATCAAATAACTGCTTATAATTTGAACTTACAATTCTCTGTGAGATCAAGGCAGCTGAGGAAGATGTCATGTTCCCATCAGATTTAGTCCGAGCAGCCTTCCACAGCTCGTACCTAGCAGGTGCAGGTGCTAGGTCCGGCGACTCAAGTCCCAAGGCATCGGCTCTAGACTTTCTCAGTTTCTTCTCCAATTTTGCATATCCACCTCGTGATAACAAGTGGGGTGCGTCGTTTAACTTTTGTCTTTCTTGGGCGGCTAACCTTTTATCCTGTGAAACCATGTATATAAGTAAGTGTATAATCATAAAAACTCAATGAAAGACGATCTTAAGAAACATACCTTCCATTCCTCAGACTCTCTAGATGCACGAAACTGCATCCAATCCTCCTCTGTGAAGGTATAATGCTGAGATGGATTTTCATGTTGTCTATCTCCAAAGACATATAGTCGTGTCAGCCTTGTCTTGAAATCCCTCCATCTTATCGCTATATGCGATAACACTTTCTTTCTGATTTGCATTGTGTTTGGAATATCAAAATGTTGCTGTTTAAAACCAAAAACTTGTTACCAAAAGAAAACATAACAGATAAGTATATCACAAATTGCATGAAGTATAAACATACCTGAACATCTTGCCATAAGAGGTTCTTGTCGACCTCTGGGACGTCATCCCAACATGCATGAAGGATAGAGACATGACTTTTTGCTAACTTGCCCAGATAACTCCTAAACCTATCAGCATTTGGCCCTGATGGATGACCTGATCTGGGGTCAATGTCAACATGCCTCCTCTAACCATCCACGCGTCCGGATGTCTCATCTGCCACTCGGGTGACGCCTCGTCCACGTCTGCTCTTTCCCGATCCTGAGTCTGAGGCCGACATACCTGAAAAATTATACAACGTTAGTAATAATTCAATTATGATGAACATACATATAAAGTCAATAAAAGTGAAAATATTAACCTATTAATTAATTGTTTTTTCCCAAATGCCTTCGTTGTGATCACTACGAATTGCCTGCATTACATCGGCAACGTCATCAACTGGGTCTTCAGTGGGTCTACATGCAACAGATGTTGTCTCAAGTATATCAAGAGAATCGTCATCCTCATGTCCATGCATGTTTCTACCTTCTAAAACCACTGACCATTTGTTATTCGATGGATCACTTACGTAGAATATTTGTCTTGCTTGACTAGCCATGATAAATGGTTCATCAGTGTAATTCATCTTGTTCAAGTCTACCAATGTGAAACCAAGGTCATCCATCATGACACCAGAATTTATATCAACCCATTTACACTTGAAAACTGGTACTCTAAAAGTAACGTAATCAACTTCCCATATTTCTTGTATTATTCCAAAATAACTGATGGATGCTGTGATTGGATTTTTGTCTTTAGAACTAGCAAAGTGCACAACCTCAGCTTGTAGTGTGACGCCACTATTTTGAACTCTGCTTTTGTCATCTTCTACCTTTGTCTGAAACGAAATATTGTTTATATAGTACCCACCATATGTAATGACCTCTGTGTTCGGCCCACGAGATAACCTCAATAAAGTTTCAGAAACATGTGGAGTCGCATACATCTTTTTCTTAAACCATCCCAAGAAGGTTTTCACATGTTCATTAAGATGCCATTTTTCACTCATTTTTGGGTTTGCTGCCTTTATTTCATTAACGTGGTCAGAAATGTAAGGAATCACATCAACAGTGTTGTTTAAGACGTACAAATGAGCTTGGTCAATTTCTTTTCTGCTAACACTTTGAATTCTCACACCTCGAACACCCTTACCTTCACATTTTCCTTCATTTTTGCTCTTCGGAAGACCGACGGGTTCACAAGATGGCATATAACTTGAACAAAATTCAATGGCTTCTTCTGCAACGTATCGCTCTATGATTGAAGCTTCTGGTCTATACTGATTATTGACATATCCCTTTAAGATCTTCATGTATCTTTCAACTGGGTACATCCACCTTAAGAAGACCGGCCCATATATTCGAATTTCTCTGACTAGATGAACAATCAAATGTACCATGATGTCAAAAAAGGAAGGTGGAAAATACATCTCCAATTGACATAGTAGTCTTATTCCCTCATTTTCCAATTCATCTAAACCTCGAGGGTCAACAACTTTCTTGCAAATGGCATTAAAGAAAAAACTCAGACGTGTCAGAATACCCCTAACAGAAGGAGGTAATATACCTCGAATAACAACTGGTAACAACTGTTGCATCAATACATGACAATCGTGAGACTTTAAACCAACTAGCTTTAAGTCTTGCATAGACACAAGGTTACTAATGTTTGAAGAATAACCTTGCGGAACCTTCACACTTCTTAAACAGTTACAAAAACTTTGTTTTTCTTTTTTGGAAAGTGTGTGACAGGCTGGGGGCAGATAGGTGCGTCTTCCTATTATCTGTGGATGTAACTCAGATCGGATTCCCATGTCAGCCAAATCTTGTCTTGCTTTTATTCCGTCTTTGGTCTTCCCTTTGACGTTTAATAAAGTTCCGATAACACTGTCACAAACATTTTTTTCAACGTGCATCACATCAATACAATGTCTAACATCAAGTTCACACCAATATGGAAACTTAAAAAATATCGATCGTTTCTTCCAGATGTTCTTTGCATAGGTACTTTTATGATGTTTTCCAAACACAATGTCAATGTTTTTCACTTCGTTGTACACCTCTTCACCATTTCGGGGTCTGCACACAACCTCATCCTCAGCACTTCCATTAAATGCTTTTTTCAATCTACGATAAGGATGATTACGAGGAAGAAATTTTCGATGTCTTGTATATACTGTCTTCTGACCATGCTTCAACTGAAGGTAACTAGTGTTTTCTTCACATATGGGACATGCAAAATGACCTTTAACACTATAACCGCTCAAGTTTCCATATGCTGGGAAATCATTTATAGTGCAAAACAACATTGCACGCAAACGAAACTGTTCCTGAACATGTGAGTCAAACACGTCGATGCCTTCTTCCCACAACAATTTCAAATCATCAATTAAAGGTGCTAAGTAAACATCAATGTCATTTCCAGGTTGTCTAGGACCCGATATCATCATGGACAACATCACATATTTTCTCTTCATGCACAACGAAGGAGAAAGATTGTAAATCATCAACATAACTGGCCACAAACTGTGTTTGCTACTTAAGTTTCCATAAGGATTCATACCATCAGTTGCAAGTGCAAGCCTTAAGTTTCTTGGATCTGCACCAAATTCAGGAAATTTGTCATCAATCTTTTTCCATTGTGGAGAATCAGCAGGGTGTCGAAGAAGATTATCGCACTTTCTTTCGTCAGAGTGCCATTTAAGGTTCTTTGCATCTTCTTTAACAGAGAACATACGTTTGAACCTAGGTATTATAGGCAAATACCACATCACCTTAGCAGGTGCACCATCATTACCTTCATCACCAGTGACTCTGTCAGATTTCTTTTTAAAACGGGATAAACCACATGTTGGACAATACTTTAACGAAGCAAACTCCTTTGTGTACAAAACACAATCATTAGGACAAGCATGTATCTTTCGATATTCAAGACCCATTGGACATAAAATTTTTTTGGCCTCGTAATTACGAATAGGTAGAGTATTATTTTCTGGAAGCATCTCCTTCAACAACTCCAACAACTCGGTGAAACTTTTATCGGTCCATCTATTCCTTGCTTTTAAACTAAATAATTTTAAAGTTGAAGACAGACGTGTAAAGTTCGAGCATCCTGGGAACAACGGTTGCTCTGAATCATTAATAAGAGAATCATACAAATTAGCCCTTACAAAATTATCTTCACCGACATCACGTATCATGTCCTCTAAATGGTCACTCATCCATTCTTCCACATAATCCGTTCCTCGTGACGTGGTTTGCTGCTCCAGTAGTTCTCCATGCCAAGTCCAAACGGTATAAGTCCTCATTATGCCGTACATGAATAGATGGTCACGCACATTGCCTAAGTCTTGCCGTATTTGATTAAGACAACGCACACAAGGACAAAAATATTTCCCGTTGACGGACTTAGCATTTTGTTCAACGTATTGCAAGAACTTCGAAACACCCTTCTCATACTCTTCACTGATGCGACGTTCCTTCATCCAGCTTCGATCCATACTATGTTCGTAAAATCATTAGTTCAAGTGTTTTAACTCTCACAAGGTTAGGCCCTACCCATTCAAAAAAACTAATTTTCATAATTATATCAGCCACGTGCATTGAAGTCTACATCATAAAATTGATAAGATTTCGGCAGCATTTCGCATTGGTCTCCGAAATACACGAAATGAGAGTAGTCAACGATGACCACAATCAAATATGCATCCGGAGAACAACACAAGTACTGAACCGAAATTTTATCAATCTTATCCTTAAACTCCAAATGACATGGAATTGCAAATTATGGAAATTAATTTTCTCAAACTGTCCAATCGGACATTTCAAAATTTAAGACAAACGATTAAAAGATTAATCGTTTGTCTTAAATTTCAAACGGGAACTAAGTGTCACTCAATGATTTGATACTTATATAATACACAACTAATACAGATATATTCAAAAGCCAATTACGCAGTCACATTTTACAGTAAAAAACGTGCATTCACAAAACTCAATTACATGCATACAAAAAAATTTCAACCAACAAGCTAACCTGAAAAGTAGATTCGAAATGAAAAGGATGAAAACGGAGGAGTGAACGGCCTAAAACGCAGTCCAAAAACAGTCAAAGAAGCCTCCAAGAACACGCAAGAGTCTGCAAAAAAACGGACCGAAAACGATTTTTAATCGGTTCAAATCAAAGGTATTTCATCACAGAGCAATGTAATCGGATTGAAAATGAATTTAAACGGTCCAAAAACGAGAAAACTCACCTGGAAATCAATGGCGCAGCAGCGTTTTGCGGACGAAGACGATGAACAGTGCGTTTCCAAACGTTAACTGGTCACTGGTTCGCGGGAGCACGATATTATACTCTTAGACGTCCGGCGAGCTTGTGGACGGACGTCTATAATAGTATAGACGTCCGGTTCTTCACTAATGTGACGTCTTTGAGGATTTAAAAATGATATTCGCGGGTGGGTTTAAACGTCGGTCCTTGGTTGCGTCGACGTCTGTAATATGATAAACGTCCGTTTTGGGGGGCTGACGTCTATTATATTGAACAAACTGAACGTTTCAACTTCCCATGGCAGACCCTCAACGTCCGTCCTAAGAGGGCCCGGACGTCTATAATAGTATAAACGTCTGGCCCCGCATATGGGACGTCTCTGGACCTGAAGAGAATTAAATATCCAACCACCCTGTCAGTACATTAAACGTCCGTTATAAGGGCGCGGACGTCTATAATATTATAGACGTCCGTGCCCTCTTAGGACTGACGTTGAGGGCCTGAAGAGAATTAAATATCCAACCACCCTGTCAGTACCTTAAACGTCCGTTATAAGGGGACGGACGTCTGTGTTTATTATAGACGTCAGAGCCCTCCCAAAACGGACATGTAAGGTCCCTACTTGGGAAATTGAAACGTTCAGCCTCGTAGACGTCCGTCGCCCTGAGACGGACGTTTAAGGGCTGCAATGGGTACTTGAAAACGTTCAGCTATAAACGTTCAGCTATAAACGTCCGTCTCGGCCAGGGACGGACGTTCAAAGCCTGCAAATGGTTTTCACTGTTCAGCCAAATAAACGTCCGTCACTTAGGACGGACGTTCACTCAAGTATAAACGTCCGTCTCGGCCAGGGACGGACGTCCAAAGGCTGCACATGGATTTTCACTGTTCAGCCTAATAAACGTCCGTCACTTAGGACGGACGTTCACTCAATTTTAAACGTCCGTCTCGGCCAGGGACGGACGTTCAAAGCCTGCACATGGTTTTCACTCTTCAGCCTAATAAACGTCCGTCACTTAGGACGGACGTTCACTCAATTTTAAACGTCCGTCTCGGCCAAGGACGGACGTTCAAAGCCTGCACATGGTTTTCACTCGTCAGCCTAATAAACGTCCGTCACTTAGGACGGACGTTCACTCAATTTTAAACGTCCGTCTCGGCCAGGGACGGACGTTCAAAGCCTGCACATGGTTTTCACTCTTCAGCCTAATAAACGTCCGTCACTTAGGACGGACGTTCACTCAATTTTAAACGTCCGTCTCGGCCAAGGACGGACGTTCAAAGGCTGCACATGGTTTTCACTGTTCAGCCTAATAAATGTCCGTCACTTAGGACGGACGTTCACTCACGTATAAACGTCAGTCGCGGGCAAGGACGGACGTTCAAAGACCTGATACGTGTTTACTAGTTCAGCCTATTAAACGTCCGTCACCCAGGACGGACGTCCAGAACATTATACACGTCCGTCTCGACCAAGGACGGACGTCCAAAGGGCTGACACGTGTTCACTTTGTTCAGCCTATAAACGTCCGTCTCCAAGGACGGACGTTCATAACATTATAGACGTCCGGCTAGCCCCAGGACGGACGTCTACAGTTCCACTTATTTACTAATATGCCACCGGTCAATTATATACGTTGGGGCTTTTGTGGACGGACGTCTATTGGGAGATGTTAAAACCCCTTTCTGCACTAGTGTTTTGTGAAAGTATGTAATGTATGAGTTGTTTTTATGACATGGTTGATGTTGTATGATGGTGTATGGGTTTGGTATGAGACAATATAGTAAGAATGCACTTGAACGACTATGAAAGTTTATGTTTGATGAATCAAAATGGTTTATGAGGTACATTAGTGATCCAAGAGGAATATCATGTGATTTAAAGTGGTCGGATTGAATATGAAATTAAGATCTCTCGGTGGGATCAGTTAGTGTATTGAATGAATGTGAGAGGCTTCCATATGGGGGGTTATCCCTAACACTCCAACGGTCTTTCATTCTCGAGAGGATTGACGCGTGTGGTGGGAGTAGTGGGAGGTCCTAAGGTAGGCGCTATCACTGAAGGTCTATTCCGCGGTAACGGACTAGCCTTGTGTATGGTCGGGTGGAACCCCTCGGCAATGGCTTTGCAAAGCAGTAGGGGCCATCACAAGTGCACAATCCGCCCCAGCTCTACATACATTCTATGTCCGGACGTGTCTAGGAGTCTTAACATGATGGGATGCTTGCTTTAATGAGTTTTGTGAAATAAATATTTATGTTTCTGATTACTTACATGTTTATGTGTGTATGGACGTTCTTGGAAATGCTAGATTGAATTGAAATTATCTGTATGTTTGGTTGAGACCTAGCTCACCCTTGCATTGTATGTGTTTGTCTTCTCCTTTGCGATGATCATCCAATCCTTTGGATGTGAGCAGTAGGTGATGATGTACCATTGGAGCAAGCTTTGGAGGTTGAAGAAGACCCAACCCCTAGTACTTAGGCCCTCTATTAGCTCTTAGTTGATTAGCGTGTTATTTTTAAAAATTCCTAGCTTTTATTTTATATAGTTCGACACTTTTGGAAAACTTTTTAGGTCTCTTTAAAATTTCAATAGCCTTTGTATTTTGGAGAACTTTGGAAACTTGTACTCAAGTTTGATTTTCGTTTTAATTCCCTCTATCTTTTGGATGACTGTATACATATTTAAATACTATTATCTCTATCTCTCAACTGTTTTTACATATTATAATAGCTGAATTCTATTATATTATATGTGTATATGATATTTTGGGATGTCACAAAAACAAAGTTGGAAATAGTACTAATTGAATAATAAAACTGAAATTTTATAGAAAGAATAAGTGCAAAATTAAGTTCTTAAAACTAGCAACTATAAGAAACCTAAGTGGTAAGAACTGGAAACATAGAATTAAAACTGGAATTGAATGGATAAGAAAAAATCAAATGTAGAAACAATAATGAAACAATTATTAGAATTGGAATTTAACGGCAGAAACTGAAAATCAACATTCAAACTAAGAGATAATGAGATGGCGTGAGAATTAACGAGATTAACTATCTAAGTGTAAGAACTGAAAAATCTGAATTGAAATTAAAATCAAATTATTGTAATGAATTTAATAATATAAAAACAAGTAAAGGAATGTAAATTTGATCAAAAACATATTAAAGACTCAAAATATTATAGAACAAGTTTACTATCAGCTAACTAGAAAAAAACTATGTTCTAAACCAGAAGTTAAAATCCTATTTTTGCTTTCTAAAATTATGAAATCCTTATAATATAGTGATCATTTTGGATTCACTGCATAACTAAGTCTTGTTAAGATGGAAGAGTGAAAATCAAATGTTCAAGAGCATAAACTTCAAATTATGATTTAGAAGTAAAGAACTAATGTATTGCATTGAATTGGAGATCAACAAAGATTTAATTCAATCAACAAAGATAAAGTACAAAACTAAAGTACTCATTTTCCAAGCATATATAAAGTGATAGAGTAGAAGACGAAAAACATAACTTTTTTATACAATTTTTTATATTTTATAGTAATTCCACATAGTCTTTGTGTGTGAGTGATAACCTTTGTAATCCTTCACATAATGAAGTATACCCCACTGAGCTTGATTTGTGCTCTCTTTGAGAGTGTTGTATTCTTTTGAGAGGTATATTAATCTTAAGTGGAGATTAAGAAGATATAACCAAGAACGATTTATGTACTTGTGAGAATAAGGAGTAGTATGTGTACTTACTTTTGTAACTAGGAGTGGTTAGTATACTTCTAAACAACTATTTCTTTTAATAGAAACTTTTAAGTGGTTTGCTTAAAGAAGAATTGGACAATGTCTATGAATTTGGTTGAACCAATATAAATTCTATTATGTTGTTTGCTTTTCTTGTTCATTAGATGATCTAGTCCAGTCCTCTACAAAAAGAGTTTAGGTTTTATTTAACCTCGTTTATAAGCGAGTTGTTCCAACAAATGTCTTATTGAAGTACTTAAGTCTTTTGACACGTAGTTTTTATAAGCGAGTTGTTCCAATAAAGTGATTTCATTTGCATGTCCATGACAAAGTGATGTCTAGATGATTGATCTATGTTTGGTGTTGTTCATTCTTTTGATCCAAAAGCAAATATGCAATAAAATGACCTAGAACAAAGTCTTGGAATTAATCAATTTTTCCCAGGAGTGCAAAATGATAAGTGTGGGGTGTGATAAGTGCATATTTATGCCCACATTTATGCTTTAAAATTCAAATTTTTTTATGGGATAATTGTGCTTAAATGGTTGATTTTAAGTGAATTTGTGATGATTGAAATTGTTAGGTTTGGGAATAAAAAAGGACTTAAAAAGTGATTTTTAGCTGCATAAATTATTCTTGGAAATTCTTGCGTTTAATTGTGCAGCTCAGAATATAAGTTTTATTGGTCCAAATGGCAATTCAAGGCCCAAAATTAGATTTTGTTTGAAAAATAATATACAAATGGGCCAAATAGACAGACTTTACCTTTGCACCTCCTAAAATTCCTACATACACTCCTATTTCTGAAACAGGTCAACAACCAAGCCCAAACACTAAGCCATTTCTCCTACACCTCCCTAAGTTTCCTACTCCTACCCCTCCTAAACTAAACTCCACCAGATCATGCCACGTGACAATCTAATACCCACACATCTGACCATCAAGAAGTTGTCATGTCATTAATCCTCTGCACACCAAATTAACCAATCAGTTGTTGTCACATCACCACCCTTGACACATCATCATCTTCTCCAAACATAAACCCTAATTTCATTATCCTAACCTAATCCTAGCCCCCACTGCCATGCCGCTGTCATTACCATGCCACAAGGCGCCGCCGTGACACCACCATGAACGTCTAGAATCTCCTTGTGCTGCCAACTCCATGACGTCGTGAATCACCATCGTCAATCTTCACCTTCGCTGCGAGAATCTTCAAGCGTCACCATCATCTCACGAGTTCCATCCTCCTCAACGCACAACCATATCGGACCTGCATAAGAAAAACACCAAACGCAAGACCCAAATCCAGGTCTGTGCATCCAATTTCAGAAACATCGGTCCGCGAATCGCCACCATCAATCCACAACAGAACCACCATTGCAGAGCCACCACGCGAAATTGCGATCATCTTCTTCACCAAACCTGCATCAGAAAATCACCTCGCGCATCCATTAGAGAAGCGAATTCCGTTTCGCGGTCTCACTCCATGATCGACGAGCAGTTCGCAAACAGCGCCGAAAACCCCTCCTCGTCTTTTACTCGTGACGACGTAGGAGCAAAGGGGAAGTCATTTCCCCAATTTAATGAAACCCTAATTGGGTGAGAAAGAGGGATGCCACGTGGCAAGCTCTCATTGGTCGCGCCCTTCCTCAGTCAAAGTTGGTCAACACTGCCTAAGTCTGGTCAAAGCTGGTCAACAGGGGTTCTGGTGCAATTTTGGAGAATTATGAAGGGGTTAAAGTGCAGATAAAGGAAATTTCGGGGCATTTGTATAATTTTGAAAAGTCAGAAAAGCTAAAAGATAAAATTCAGTTCTTGAATTAATTTAATTTGGAAATATCAACAGAAAATATCTTCCAAATAATGTTATAATTATCTAAATCTTTTAGTTATTTGGAAGATAAAAGATTTTATCAACTGAATATTCAAAGTCCAATCCCAATCAAGCCCTATATAAAGAGACCCAGGAGAGGTAAAAAAAGAATTCATTCATTCATTCACCACTTCTCTCTCTTATTTCATCTTGTATTCAACTCCATTCATAGAGAGCTAAGCATCTAGGGCTATTCTACTGTAATTTCATTATGGATTCTGAGGTTAGGTTGAGTTAATGCAATTGTTTATTTTGATTATTGATTTAAGTTATTCTCTCTCTATGTCTTTCATCTCTCTATCAAATTAAAAGCAAAGATTTTTGCATCATAATATGTTTGAATCTACATGCGTATTGATTATATGAGTTCTAGGGTTTCTAGGTTTAATTGAGAATCTACTTTGATTTAATTTAGGAACTTTCATATGATTAAATGGTTTTTACTATCAATTGGCAATGTACTTTGATTGGTAGTAATGATTTCAACTATAATCAATTGAGAATTTACTTTGATTAATTAATTTTTAAGTTGGTTAGGCGATTTAAGAATAGACATGATTAAACACAATAGGATTTGATTGAGAATGTACTTTGGTTGAATTCATTGTGAATAATCTAAAAAGATTTTGCATTTGATTGAGAATTTACTTTGGTTTAGTGCATGATCGCCCTCAAATTAATTAAGAATGTACTTTAATTAATTTGAAACTTAAATAATAATTAATTGAACAATTATTTGTGAATAACCAATGATAAATCTATCTTGGAAAAGCAGTGGAATTAGCCTATTTCATTATAATCGTTTTTAAGTTTCTTATTTGTTCTTTAAACCTTCTCCAAACATCATTTTTATTCTTGAACATTGCATTGCATTCACAAGATTCAAATATTAAAAGACAATTCCGTATTCGTTGGGAGACGACTCAGGGTTACTTTAACCCTATCTACATTCTTGAATACTACTTGGCAATACTGAAGTTGCCTTGAAAAGTAGTATTAATTTGATAGCTTCAACGATAGCCTATCAAATTTGACGCCGTTGCCGGGGAATACGGTTAGTATTTTGAATATTTTGATTCTTATTTTTTATTTTTATTTTTACCTTTATTTTTATCTTTATTTGTTTTTTTTATTTAACGCACACACATTTAATTTAGTTTGAGTTATTTTGTAGTCTTTAGTCATTCTTATTATAGCAAAAATCTTTGTTCTTGTTTTAGCCAAGAATTTCTTTTGAGAAATACTTGAGGCTAGTTTGAATATACTCTGGCTAGAAAAGACTTGGTACTTAAGTTTTCCATTGTGACGCACCTCTCTTTCCTGGGAGTGATCACAAACAAAGTCTCTCTTATCTCTTATTTGAAATCTTTATTTAAAAGCAAAAACAAAAGAAAAGAAAAAGAGAAGTCAAGAATAGAGAAGCAACTTCAAGCAAACTGCATAGTGCATGACCAGAGCTAAACCGGGAGAATTTTATCAAATTAACTCGGAAGTTGAAAGGAATTTGCGTAAGTTGCGAAGAAGTTTGAAATTTGGGTGTTCTATTGAGGGAACACTTCCTACATCTGAAGCCATACCACTTTCATTATCTCCAGTCACAAACATATCATTCAATCCTTTACCTGATCCTAACCCAAACAATATGGCACAAAGAACCATCAGACAGTTAGCCACCTCCCACAATACAGTTATCTGAAGTAACATTGAATACCCTAATGAGGAGTGGGAGTTGAGACCTGACCTGTTAAATGCCTTACCAAAGTTCAATGGGTTATCAAGGGAGAATCCACACAAGCACTTGAGACAATTTCACATGTTGTGTGAAAACTTTAGATCTCCCAAGGTCACAATAGAGAGCCTTAAAATGAGAGTTTTTCCTTTTACTCTTCAAGGAACAACTCAAGATTGGTGGTACTGTCTCTCTACACGGATCACAAATTGGGAAACTATCGAAAGACTCTTTCTTGAAAAGTATTTTCCTGCATCCAGATTATCTGCCAACCGTAGAGAAATCCAAGACATAAGACAGAGAGATAGAGAGAATCTTAGTGAGTATTGGGAAAGATTCAAGAAACTATGTGCTTCATGCCCTCAACTCCAAATGGAAGATTTTATTCTAAGCTTTTATGAAGGCTTAAGTCCTACTGATAGGTCATAGAAAGATGCTACAAGCGGAGGATGTTTCTTAGACAGGTCACCAGAAGATGGTTTAGATCTAATAGAACGGAAGGCAGTAGACAATCAACAGTATGGCACAAGAGAAAATTTAGTGACTTTGCTGAAGGGAGTGCATGAAATTGAAAATGGTGCAGTTGATGGGAAGAAGATAGATGAAAGATTAAATAAGCTAGAAAGCAAACTCGATCAGATTGCAAGCTTGTTTAAAACCTCAACTCCACAAATTGCTAAGAAGTGTGGAATTTGCATTTCAACTGACCATTATATTGATGAATGTCCTAGCTTGGTGGGAACCACTATAGAAAACCCATCTCAAGCTTTTGCTGCAAACATGATTGGATAAAATAGACCATACCAGAATTATCATGATTCATCCTCCAATAGGTATCAACAAAACAGACAACCTTATGTTCCACCTCAACAAAGGTAGCAACCTCAACCTGAAATGTCAATGCAAGATTTCATGAAGACAATAATTGAGCAAAATTCAGAAATCAAGAAATCAATTGTAGAGCTGACTCAGAGGGTGGAAAAAATAGAGGCTAAGGAGTCAAATAAACTACCTGCACAAACAATGATCAACCCACAAAATGTAACTGTTATTACTTTGAGAACGGGTAAGCAAGTAGAAGGCCCTAAAGGAGCCCAAAAGGATGAAGATAAGGAGAAAGAAGGAGCACAAATTGATGACAATGGAGGACCAAGTGAACCATCACCTGAGACTACCACTGATAAATCCAGGTTAGTATCCTCTAACTCTTCTAAAAATTCTTCTTCATCTTATTCTCCACCTCCTCCATATCCAAATCGGTTGAAGCCGAGAAACAAAAAAAGTAGAAGAATTAGACCAAGAGATCTTAAATACTTTCAAAAAGGTGGAGATCAATATTCCCTTGCTAGATGTTGTTCAGCAAATCCCTAAATACGCCAAGTTTTTTAAATAAATTTGCACAAATAGAAGGCGTTTTAAGGATAATGAGGTTGTGAATTTGGGAAGAAATGTGTCAAGCTTGATTAAGAAGCATATTGAAATACCGCGAAAATGCAAGGATATGTTTTCTGTTCCATGTGTTATTCGAAATTCAAAGTTTGACAATGCCATGCGAGATTTAGGGGCTTCCATAAATGTAATGCCTTTATCAGTGTTTACTTCTCTATCTTTGGGACCTCTTAAGACTACTGGTGTGGTCATTCAACTAGCCAATCGTAGCACAGTTAACCCTGCAAGTGTACTTGAGGATGTCCTTGTCCGAGTAGACAAGTTAATTTTTCCTGTAGATTTCTATATCTTGGACATGAAGGATGATGAAGGAATCAGCCCAACAACTATTATCTTGGGAAGACCTTTCATGATGACAGCACGAACCAAGATAGATGTGCATGCAAGATCATTGACAATGGAGATAGGAGACGAGAAGGTGCGGTTCAACGTGTTGGAAGCTGTGAAGCACACGATTAAAGATCATTCTTTGTTTTGTATTGACTTATCAAGTGATGTTGTAAACAATTTTTCTTTTTCAAATATGTCGTGCTTAATTTTGGATGAAAAAGGAAACCGTAAAGCAGGTGATATTGAGGATGCGGTATTAATAGATGATACCTTTGTGGCATCTGAGTGTGATGCTGAGGTGGCTGAGATTACCTTAGGCAGTAAAATTTTGTCATCTGTGGTACAACCACCCATTTTGGAGTTGAAACCTTTACCATCCCATTTGAAATATGCTTATCTTGAGAGGGATGAGAAACTCCCTGTTATTATATCTGCATTTCTTATTGATGAGCAGGAAAAACTACTATTACAGTTTATCAGAGACCACAAGAAAACAATAGGCTGGACTTTAGCATATATTCTGGTATTAGCCCTTCTTTTTGCATGCATAGAATACTTTTGGAGGAAGATGCTAAACCAGTGAGACAACCTCAAGGAAGACTCAATCCTCAACTGATGGGGGTTGTAAAGAAAAAGGACACCTAGTTGCTACAAACGGGTCTTATATATTCAAATTCTGACAGCACTTTGGTGGGCCCTATACATGTGGTTCCCAAGAAATATGGAATCACAATGGTTAAGAACGAGAAGGATAAGTTGACTCATATTCAAGAAAGAAGTGGGTCACATAATTTAGTAGTTGACCATCTTAGTATGATTGAAAAGGGAAAAGATAATATTCCTATCCAGGATGACTTTTCCAATAAAGTCCTACTAGCATTCCTTCCACCATGAAGGAGGTAAGTTCCCTCGTACTTTTTCTGTGTATTCCATATATAAGGTATATATTGAGCAATATGCATAGTTTAAGTGTGGGGGTGTGGGGAAACAATTAATTTTGTTCCCTACTTTGTTTGTTTTTTTTTTTAAAAAATAAATATTTGCATTGGATTTAAGAGTTTGAATCAATAAGTGGAAGGATCATGAATTCAAGAGAAAAAAAATGAGTCATGAGTGGATTGCTTTTATGATTTGCTGATTGAGTTGACTTGAGAATTTCCTGATTAAATCTTTTGTGAAAGAAATTTGAACCATGTGAATTTTGAGCCTAATGATAAGGATGGACCACCATGTGTCATACCTATTTTTCTTGTGTGATTTGCTCATGTTTTGTGATTACTCTAATAGTTAGCTTGATTATGTGTTATGCAACTAAGATAAATATGTATGATTTGATATGATTGAGACATTTCTTGTTTTAGCTACTTGGTCAAATAAACTTGTCCTAACATTAATCCATTGGATACCCGTTTGAACCTTAAGCCTATTTTTCTTGTTTCCAGTCATTGTCAAATGAGAAAAGAAGAAAAATCATATGTTCCTTACCTTAAGAAAGAAGGAGTAATGGATTTTGTTAGAAGTAAAGTGATGAATAAGTGTGTGCGTGAGTACCTCACCCACAAAATAATAAAAAGGGCAAAAAGGAAGATGAAAAAAATGGAGTTTTAAAAAGAAAAAAAAAGTAAATCTTTCTTACAAGAGCAAGAAATAGATTTGTTTTTGAAATCAAGTATCATTACTCTTTCTAAATCAATTTCAAAAGCTCAGAAATTCCAAGAAAATTTCCTACCTTTGCCTTGGCCTCAATACAACCTTTAAAAATCCCTCATAATCAATAATTGCATGTTTTCTGAAGTATGTGAATGATAGAGTCTTGTTAATATCAAGGGTGTCTACTTAGATGGGTATTTTGAGTGTAAATAGAAGCCAAAAACACTTGAGAGAGAGAGAGAGAAATAGATACATTTTGACTTGAGTGTTGTCTTTCATATTTGATTTTCTTAGGAATTTGAAAAGGTTAACTCACGTGTGAAGAATAAAGTGATTTCATTTGCATGTCCATGACAAAGTGATGTCTAGATGATTGATCTATGTCTGGTGTTGTTCATTCTTTTGATCCAAATGCAAATATGGAATAAAATGACCTAGAAGAAAGTCTTGGAATTAATCAATTTTTCCCAGGAGTGCAAAATGATAAGCGTGGGGTGTGATAAATTCATATTTATGCCCACATTTATGCTTTAAAATTCAATTTTTTTTATGGGATAATTGTGCTTAAATGGTTGATTTTACGTGAATTTGTGATGATTGAAATTGTTGGGTTTGGGAATAAAAAGGACTTAAAAAGTGATTTTTAGTTGCATAAATTATTCTTGGAAATTCTTACGTTTAATTGTGCAGCTGAGAATATAAGTTTTATTGGTCCAAATGGCAATTCAAGGCCCAAAATCAGATTTTGTTTGAAAAATAATATACAAATGGGCCAAATAGACAGACTTTACCCTTGCACCTCCTAAAATTCCTACATACTGATGACAAATTTATGAACACCGAAAAACAGCGCCACAAACTTGTTTAACAATCGACAAGTGTGACCGAATCGTATCAAGTAATAAAACAAGGTAAGACCAAGTATCGTTTTTCCAAAGGACTCACGGCCTAGTTAGCTATATGATTTGTTGATTATTTAAGACTTAAGAACAAATTGATTGTAGGTTTAAATGCAAAAGACAGTAATTAAATATGTATGCATGAATTTGATCAATGGAGAAAAACAGAATACAAACACTTCAATGAATTAGATGGATGAGTATGTTGTTGGGGTTATCAATTTCATCTTGTTCACTCTCATATACTTTTAGGAATTCATCATTCTTATCATCAATGTTAATGCCACTCTCTAAATCACCTTGCAAGAAGGTCTATCCTTAATTACGAGTTCATACAATTCCTAGCATTCCTAGTAATTAGTTCTTAAAGTGCAGGAGCTTAAAGGCAACCAATATGCTATTGGGAGAAATTCCCCGGATCTAGACTTCCCCGTACGTTCCCGTATCGACAAAATCAATAATCATGGCAATGAATGAGTTAAACAAAGCAAGCAATAAGCAAAGAGGAAAAACCCTAGCTAAAGATGAAAGAAAGCATATATCTTAATATAAGACGTTAAAACAAATTCCATATATGAGAGTTTCACAAGACTACATTGATTCCCCAACAACAATACAAGGTTTAGTTCACCATATTCATGGTGAAACTAGATGAACAATAATGAAAGAATGAAAGATAGAACCCTAGAAAGAGGAGGAGGTAGCCTGAGCATCCAAGATCTTCCTTCAAGGGGTGGAAAAGAGAGTGTTTGCTTCGTCTCTCCAAAGATACCAACCCTAGGACGTGCAAGTCCTTAAATAGGGCATAAAAATAACATAAAACAAGTCGAAGCCCATAAAAACAAAAGAAAACCGGTCCAAGCCCACTTAGAATGGCGCTTAGCGGTATTTTACCGCTGAGCGGTAATACCGCATGATCCATTTTGCCACCAGCTACTGTTTTTGCCCCTCAGCGGTGATTTTGGCACCTGAAAAGTGCCGCTCAGCGGTATTTTACCGCTCAGCGCCACTCGGTAACACTTTTTCTGCGTTCTGGTTGGTTTTTCAGCATTCTGGTTGACTGGTTGACTTTTCTGGTTGACTGGTTGACTCTTCTGGTTTCTGGTTGACTTTTCAGCACTCCAATCATTCAGTACTTCAATTCTTCTTTCAAATCATTCAATTAGCCTACAAAATCAAGGGAATCTTGCACAAAACCATTAAATTCACTTTCAACTCTCTTATTCACAAAACTAAAGCAAAAATATGAGTTCAAGCTAGTTTCTAAGTCTTAAAGGTTGCTTTTGGTATCAATTTTAAGCATAAAAATAACGGTTTTTCAACCGTTATCACATACACTCCTATTTCTGAAACAGGCCAATAACCTAGCCCAAACATTAAGCCATTTCTCCTACACCTCCCTAAGTTTCCTACTCCTACCCCTCCTAAACTAAACTCCACCAGATCACGCCACGTGGCAATCTAATACCCACACATCTGACCATCAAGAAGTTGTCATGTCATTAAACCTCTACACACCAAATTAACCAATCAGTTGTTGCCACATCACCACCCTTGACACATCATCATCTTCTCCAAACATAAACCCTAATTTCATTATCCTAACCTAACCCTAGTCACTACTGTCGTGCTGATGTCATCACCATGCCACAAGGCGCCGCCGTGACACCACCATGAACGTCCAAAATCTCCTTATGCTACCAACTCCATGACGTCGTGAATCACCACCGTCAATCTTCACCTCCGCTGCGAGAATCTTCAAGCGGCACCATCATCTCGCGAGTTCCATCCTCCTCAACGCACAACCATCACCGAACCTGCATCAGAAAAACAACAAATGCAAGACCTAACAGAACCCCCATTGCAGAGCCACCATGCGAAATCACGATCATCTTCTTCACCAAACCTGCATCAGAAAATCACCTCGTGCATCCATTAGAGAAGCGAATTCCGTTTCGCGGTCTCACTCCATGATCGACGAGCAGTTCGCAAACAGCGACGCCGGAAGCCCCTCCTCCTCTTTTACTCATGACGACGCAAGAGAAAAGGGGAAGTTCTTTCCCCAATTTGCTGAAACCCTAATTGGGTGAGAAAGAGGGCTGCCACGTGGCAAGCTCTCATTGGCCGCACCCTTCCTCAGTCAAAGCCGGTCAACACTGCTTAAGTCTGGTCAAAGTTGGTCAACAGGGGTTATGGTGCAATTTTGGAGAATTGTGAAGGGGCTAAAGTGTAGATAAAGGAAATTTCAAGGCATTTGTGTAATTTTAGAAAGTCATAAAAGCTAAAAGATAAAATTCAGTTGTTGAATTAATTTAATTTGGGAATATCAACAGAAAATATCTTTTAAATAATGTTATAATTATCTAAATCTTTTAGTTATTTGGAAGATATAAGATAAAAGATTTTGTCAACTGAATATTCAAAGTCCAAGCCCAATCAAGCCCTATATAAAGAGACCCAGGAGAGGCAGAAAAAGAATTCATTCATTCATTCACTACTTCTCTCTCTTATTTCATCTTGTATTCAACTTCATTCATGGAGAGGTAAGCATCTAGGGCTATTCTACTGTAATTTCATTATGGATTCTGAGGTTAGGTTGAGTTAACGCAATTGTTTATTTTGATTATTGATTTAAGTTGTTCTCTATATGTCTTTCATCTCTCTATCAAATTAAAAGCAAAGATTTTTGCATCATAATATGTTTGAATCTACATGCGTATTGAGTATATGAGTTCTAGGGTTTCTAGGTTTAATTGAGAATCTACTTTGATTTAATTTAGGAACTTTCATATGATTAAATGGTTTTTACTATCAATTGACAATGTACTTTGATTGGTAGTATTAATTTCAACTATAATCAATTGAGAATTTACTTTGATTGATTAATTTTTAATTTGGTTAGGCGATTTAAGAATAGACATGATTAAGCACAATAGGATTTGATTGAGAATGTACTTTGGTTGAAGAATAATCTAGAAAGGTTTTGCATTTGATTGAGAATTTACTTTGGTTAAGTGCATGATCGCCCTCAAATTAATTAAGAATGTACTTTAATTAATTCGAAACTTAAATAATAATCAATTGAACAATTATCTGTGAATAATCGATGATGAATCTATCTTGGAAAAGCAGTGAAATTAGCCTATTTCATTATAATCGTTTTTAAGTTTCTTATTTGTTCTTTAAACCTTCTCCAAACATCATTTTTATTCTTGAACATTGCATTGCATTCATAAGATTCAAATATTAAAAGGCAATTTCGTATTCATTGGGAGACGACTCAGGGTTACTTTAACCCTATCTACTTTTTTGAATACTACTTGACAATACTGAAGTTGCCTTGAAAATTTGTATTAATTTGATAGCTTCAACGACAGCCTATCAATAACTCAGCCTTATTTTTTGTATTTCAAGTTGTAATAATGGCCTAGGTGACCACTTAGTTATCAGACTTTGGGAGATCAAAAGAATGCAAAGTTGAATGTTGTTGGGTGACTCTTAGTTACTACTGTTGTAGTTGCAATCAACCATTAGTTTAATGAGATCATTATCAACTTAAATGGAATGTAATTGCAATTAATGATTTTTTTTCTAATTATTATGGTTTAATATTCTATATAAACTGAACCATTTTGATTAAATGAATATCAATTGAGTTTTATTAAAAAATATTAGAGTTTCATTTCTTTTAAATTAGTGAAAGTAATTCTCTTATTGAGTGATTCAAAACTCTTTGACTGTATCAAAGAATTTTTCCCATACTTTGAGTGTTGTCTCCCTTACAAAGAGTGCTTTTTTTCACCTTTCATTAATCACCTCTTGCTCCCTTAGAAAGAGTGTTTTTTTTCACCTTTCATTAATCACCTCTTGCATTTTCTTCACTAGAATTCAGAAAACTAATTTTTTGCCCAAATTTCTTGGGTATTAGCATTAAAACCTAGATAGATATGTAAACAAACGAATTCACTCCTCAATTTCCTTCTACTTGTGGTATATGAAAGTGGTTGAAACACACTATTATATATCTATAAATGCCTCTGTATCACTAATAATATGAAAAATGGGTTACATACATTTATAATTGGTACTTGTGTTAGCATTTTGCCAATTTTTATTCTTTTTGTCTTGAAGAATTTCAAACAATATATGTAGATGACACGATGGTTTAGTGATTTCTCACTTCTTTGAATATGCAATCACAACTATACCTTAAAATAAAAACTTGTTCTTTAGTCATGATTAAGAATCATTTGGAAATTTTTATATATGTTTCCAACATACCAAATAAATAAATTAAAACTATCTTGTTTGTTATGATAAAAACTTAAGTGTTAAATAACAATACTTAACATATTTAATGCTTTTGTCTTATACTAGCTTAAACATCTTTGAAAGAGTTATTTATTGTTATTAATTAAGAATAAGTAGTTGAAAATAGAATCCGTCCTAATTAAAATTTATTAAAAATTTGAAAAACTAGTAAATTTTTAATGATATGAATGAATATTATTTTAAATGTGAATGTGTTCTCTTAGTTTTGAATAAGCTTGTCTTTGAAATTGTTTGATTGTCATAACCATTTGGACTAAAAGAGATTAAAATTTATTGTTTATTTTCATCGCTCAAAAACATCTATCTGATCATTCATATAGTAACGCTTAAGCTCCAAAGTGGTGGTTTGAGAGAGATACAAATACAATTCTCTTTTTTTCATTGAAAGTTTGCTTACATAAGTGTCATATTGGACCCTCAAAAAATGAGAGACGATGTCAATTCTATCTCATAGAGAATATTAACGTCCTAGTGCGATATAATTACTAAATATTATCCTTTTATATAAAAATTTATATTTTGTTTATTTTAACTTAGTAATATTTTATGATGATATTTTTGGATAAATATTTATATAATTGTAATATGAAATGTGAGGAGTGTAAATGGATAGTTTTGGATTGAGACAAGTGATTGAATATATATATATATATATATATATATATATATATATATATATATATATATATAGTTTAAACAATGTAAATTAAAATACTATACAATAAGAAGTTTGTGGAAGTTTCTAAGTATATGTAATGATTATATAAAAAGTTAAATATTTCAATATAGACTTTAATAATGAGTCATGTTAATCTTTAGAAAGCAAATCCAATATCGATTTATGAAAGCCATTAAAATATATAACTTCATAATATTTATTTGTGTAAGAAAAGAACTTATATATATATATATATATATATATATATATATATATATATATATATATATATATATATATATATATATATATATATATATATTAAGATAATAATATGAAACTTACATAATAAAAGTGTTATTTAATAAGTTGAGAAAGGCTAGGCATAGGCATGTAATAAAAAGGGGAGACTAGGTGTCTAAAAGATTTGTTGAGAGACTCAACAAAAAATAGAAGAAAAATAAACTTAGGCCGAACATTAATTTTCAAAAGTTGGGTTTGGAGGTAGCGGTTGGAGAAAGTACCGATTGAAGCAGTAAGATTACTCTACATTGTCCAAAAAGTATTGCTAGTGAAGGAGACACATACCCCGAAAAAACTCAAAGAATCTACAAAACAAAAAGAAGAAAAAAAAAGCTATCGACCGCCATGGATTCGCAGCACCGAACAGTGGCTTCTCCTCCGTCACCGCAAGGCCGCGATTCCACCGCCATTCTCTTCACCTTCCTCTCATTCTTTGCCGTTGTCGCTCTGGTAACCCTCTCTCTGTCTCTCTCGATGTCATTCCACTTTCAATCTCGCTTGCATTTTCCACTTTCCTATAAGCGACAATGCCTTACTTTATTGCACTTCCAAAGCTAATGCCGTATAACTACAATGACGTTCCGCTGAATCTCGCTTGTATATGTAGTCCTTTATTGATTCATTACGCACATATCTGATTTGGTTGTTTAATTGGTTTGCCAACTCTCTGATTTCAATGTTTTCTTTAACTTGTATCATAGTTTAGGAATATTTCACCAAAACATTATGTGTTATTTCTGAATAACAAACATTCCTTCAGTGGACTGACCTTAATTAAATAGGTAAAGTAGAGTTGAATTGCAGTAGTTTTTACCAGAAACTTGATATACTTATTATTATGTTTAATCACTTTTCAATGAATTTTACTATCATTGCATTTAGTGCTGAGATTGTAGTTATACAAAGGGAATGTAATATACCTACGTGTGCAATTGGCAGGGATGTAAACATTCAATTATCTGCTCACAATTGTTAGGTAGAGGAATAGTTGAAAGTTCTAAATAACAGAAGTTAAATGGTGGTGAATAGGATATAAGTCTTGTTTCGATGTTGATTTGGCATTTTTTTAACTATTTTTTTTTTTTGGGAAGATCACTTCGGAGAATAAAGATATTCTCCTTATCATTTTCATATTTTACTTGTTTATCAATGTTGAGTATGTTGAAACTTTTATTAAACTAATTGGGCTTTCCAAATATTTACATTTTTTATAAATGATCTTTGTAGACGAGCCACAGTGGGATAAGGTTTAGTTTTGTCCTCATTTCTGTACTATTTCTTACAATTGGAAAATATTTCTACTGATTCTGCCCAGGCTTTGAAACTTAGAGAGACATGTGATTTCATCTACAGGTTTTTGTTCCTTCAGCATCACCATCCTTCCAAAATACCTTATCCATTCTGCACCAAGTCCCAGAAGGCCATGTGGGGGTATACTGGAGAGGAGGCGCCCTTCTGAAAACAATTACAGAGCCAGGTGCCGCATATTCATTTATTTTCTTCAGTTTATACTGGTGCAACGGTTTGCTTATTTTTCTTTATATTAATATTCTAGGATTCCACCTAAAGATGCCTTTTCTTACTCAGTATGAACCTGTACAAGTGACTCTTCAGACTGATCAGGTAACTTGATTAGAGAAAGTTCAGGATTGGAATTTCAGTTGTTTTGGCTCTATCCCTTTGAATTTTTGAAATTGTGGTGATCATTGCAGGTGACTGATATACCCTGCGGTACTAAAGGCGGTGTTATGATCAATTTTGAGAAGATTGAGGTGATAGTTTTTTTTTTCTTTAGAATCTTATATTTACTAGTGTTCTTTTTTTTTTATCACATATTTAATAATTTTATATGAAGTGGTATATATTCTTCTTTTAGGTTGTTAACCGACTGCATAAGGAATTTGTCTTTGAGACATTACTCAACTATGGTGTACATTATGACAAGACATGGATATATGACAAGATCCATCATGAGATCAATCAGTTCTGCAGCTCTCACAGTCTACAACAAGTCTATATTGATGTGTTTGATCAGGTTAAATATTAATATTTATTAGTGAGTTTTACTGCCATAGTTTATTTTATGCTGCTATCTTCTATTTTATAGTGTAATTTTTAAGAACAAGATGATGGTTGGACTTGATATTAAACAGTTTGATGTATGCTTAGTCACTTGTAGCTTCTATTGTCATCCACTGAAAAGGAGTTTATGCAAGTTTTTTATTGTACCGTACTTTGTGATTCTTTTCGTGCTTTGTACAGATGAGTTAAACGATGTGCATCTTTTTAGTTTATGGTTTTTCTCCTTGTGGTCTGAATAATACATCATTTGGATCCTTTCAGATTGATGAAAAGATGAAAGATGCTCTTCAAGTTGACTGCACCCGCTATGCTCCAGGAATTGAGATCATTAGTGTCCGGGTCACAAAGCCAACTATTCCAAATAGCATAAGACGCAATTTCGAACAAATGGAAGAGGAGCGTACTAAGGTATACTTTCAGTAAGAGCTGTCATTTTCCTGTTGAGATGTGTGGAGCTATGTAAGTAATTAGTTGATAATTTCATTGAAGGAGACGGTTATTAAACATGTGTAAGCACATGCTCGTGTCTGTTTTTTTCCCTTTATGATTGATTTGCGCGGTTATTTCTCTCAAATTTGTGCATTTTCTTGAGTTCTATAAATGCTTCGAGCGGGAATTTTTATGCTAGATCCTCCATCATTGTATCTTAGATTTATTTCTTCTCCCTACTAAATGATGTTAAGGAAGGTGCTTTGGATGTTATGGGATAGGTCTTAATTGCTATTGAGAAGCAGAAAGTAGCGGAGAAGGAGGCAGAGACTATGAAGAAGATGGCCATTAGCGAGGCTGAGAAGAATGCCAATGTTAGTAAGATCCTTATGGAGCAAAAATTGTTGGAAAAGGACAGTACTAGAAGACAAGAAGAAATAGAGAATGCAATGTATCTGGCCCGGGAAAAGAGCCTGGCAGATGCAGACTTCTACAGGTGAGATTTTCCCATTCCTAGTGTATTTGCTGAATGTACATTTATGAATAAGATATAACAATTTATGGAATTGGAAAAAATAAATTATTAATTTTATTGTTTTTGCATGTCAAGAGTAATTAAGGAAGCTGAAGCAAATACCTTGAAGCTTACCCCTGAATTTCTTCAGCTAAAGTTTATCGAAGCCATTGCTAATAACACAAAAATTTTCTTCGGTGATAAGGTATTCGCTTCCTCTACCAGCTATGCTAATATCTGTCTGACCTTGTTCACAGACCTGACCTTTCAGCTTGGTCTCCAGGTTCCTAATATGATTTTGGATCAAAGGCTACTTGGAAACTTACTTCGTGAAGTTTCTATAGGGACAACTGCGACAGGCAAATCAGATATCTGAATTAATAGCTGTCAGAATTCTGAGCTCAGAAGAATCGAGCATTACCAATATTTTGGAGAGGAGTTGTACCTTCGCAGTTATCTTTACGCATGAAAATGAAACATTTCTACGAAAGCTTTTTCCTTCTTGTGTGGGGAGAATGTAGATAAAAGACTGTCCTTTTTGCTACAGTGGAAACTGGAACACTCACAATGAGATCAACTGTTACAGGTGGGGAACAAAGGACAACATAACACGAAGATCAACATTTTCTCTTTTGTACGAGCTGATTTTTTTATTGTCCTTACACTTGTCATCTTTTCACATTTACATAGTCAGGTTTCTATATGTGTCCATTTAAGATAAAACGATACGCATAGAAAAAATATATACCTCAAATCAAATTAAAGCAAATGGGACTGTAATAACATCGTAATTATTCTTTCTAATCAATTTGAAATGAAAAAAAAGAAGTTATTTGAGTAAATAATTTCACTTAAAATAGTGAGAATTTAAAGTTTTTTATATTAAATTCGGTCTCTTCTCTTTGCGTTATCTCTTCTCTTTGATTTTGTTTTGAGTGTTATTGTTAAAATGATATTTATTGATATTGATTAGGTTTATTTATTTATTTATTTATGTTAATTGGATTTTTTTTAATTTTACTTTATATTTATCGTAACAAATGTTATTTCTTGCAGGTATTAGAATGTTTTCTTAGTTAATTTTGGAAAGACTATTATTTTTTACATATTAAATTAAATTTGTTTAAATGGTCATTGTTTTTATTTTTTATTATGAAATCTGTGATTAATATTAACTAAACTGTTTTTTAGTAATGTTAATTGAAAAAAAATTGTAATACACAATAATAAAAAAATCAAACAAAAAAATTCTCCAATCACTAACACAAACTTATTAATATTTCTTGATATCAATTAAGAAAATATTCTCTCAATATCAACCGAGAAACTATTAACAAATTTTCATCCAGAAAAAAAAATCAAATAAAGTTAAGAGTTAATCATATTTTTACTATAACATGAATATAATTTTCTTCCTACTTAAAATTTTTATCTTCTCTCTTTTTTTACACAGAAAATGATGAGATTAGTTGGCTGTTTGATAGGATATCATATTTATTTATTTTTGTATTCATATGTTTTTTTTATAAATGGGTGTACGGGGATGACAATCGACCTGGACGAATTTCATTATTTCTATCGAAATAAATATAAATATGTATTTCAATTTACTTCAATATAGTATTAAGAGTTGATATCCATTTTATATAATGGCATACACATGAATGTATTATAAAGTACAAAAAGTTTTTCATTATTTAAACGTGTATAATTTAAAATATATATTTTATTTACATATTCACAATATAATACAATATAAAATTATTAGCTACATGTTCATCTACATAATCTTTTACTCATATATTATATTATATATATATATATATATATATATATATATATATAAACAACAAAAATCAAGGATATGTTTATTTATTTTTATAAAATTATGCCTTGCGTTTCATAATATATTAACTAAATTGAAATTAGATATAAATTATTAAACTCTTCATTTAATATTAAACATAAATAAATCAATAAAACTCTAGTTTTGGAGAAGTATACATACGGTGTCAGTTAAATAATGTTTTGAAATTCTTTTTGTAATGTAGTGTATGAAAGAAGTTGATAAATAGGAATTATCTAGATGTTGTTTTACTAATATTGTGGAAAGATATAACCAATAAAGTAGTGTAGTAAGTACTAAGAAATATGCTTCTGAATTCAGCGTCTAGAAAATAATTTATGAAAGTATTTTGGAAGAGTTATGCAAACATTAGGTTTTATAAGACGTTTTTAGTGGCTTATAAAATAAAATAATGAACAAGAAGCACTTTTATATGGTTCACTCAAACTAAGCTACGTACAGTTCTTCTTTAAGAACTCTTGAGAGGTTTCATTAATCTTTAAGAAAATTAAACAAGTATTCTCATCACTTCTGGTTTATAATGAGTATTCTCACCACTTCTGATATCATAGACAATTTTGGTACCTCCTCGATATGTTGCCTAGTCAAGTTTCACCACTTCTAGTTTACAAGTATTCTGACCACTCCTGGTTTACAAGTATTCGTTTTACCGACATATTTTTTCTGTTAATAAATTTTTTGATAATTACGTAATTTCTTATAATGTGTTATTAGGATGATGAGAGTGAACAAAAAGTAGAACATCCATGTACTTGACTAGATAGACTTCACACTAAAGGAATAAAGGGAACAAAAGACAAAAAAGACTCAATGTCATTTAAGATATAAGTGGATAAATTGTTGACGAGGTAAATAGCAGTTAGCACAACTTCTCTCCATTAGGTTTTAGGAATAGACATCTAGAAAAAGGGGTTTTAACTATCTCTAGAAGATGACAATTTTCCTTACTTGCATCTTTGTTTTGTTGTGGAGTGTTAACACATGTTAATTCATGAACAATATCATTATGAGACAAAAATTTGAACAATTCTTGATTCTCATGTCCAGTGTCATCACCAGACTTAATTCTTTTGATATTTTTTGCAAATTGATTTTGGACAAGACAAAAATAATAATAATTTGGAATACCTCATGTTTACTTTATATAAGGTAGTCCACATAACACAAGTACAATCATCAATAAAAGTAAGAAACCATTTTACTCTAAAAGTAGATTCTAAAGTAGGTCCCAATGAGAGATCAAATTAAATGGAGAATTACTTTTTTTTACTAGATATGGGATAAGATGTACGATGATGCTTTAACAATTGATAAATATTACATTTTAAATACTTAAAAGAATTTGTAGTGAGCAATTGAAAGAATAAAGATTTTATAAGGTTGAAAGACGGATGCAAAAGTCTTTTATGATGAAGCCCTATTTTAGAATTTTTTCCATCTTTAAGATGTTGTTTATTGGATTATGACCTTTATGGTGTTTTGGCCCATATATAGACCCATCAATTTGGTCCTCTTAACATGGATTGACCTTGACTCATGTGAGTTGGAGTCAAAAAAATTCACCAAGCTAAAAAGTATCCTATAGAAAAAGCTCACTAAGCCAAAATATCTAGATAAGCTCTATGGATCAAGACCAATCCATGAACTTTTTTAAAAAAAAAATATGCATTTTGAATAAACAAAATACAACATATTAAACTATTAAATTATTGCATAAATTATATTACAACATATTAAACTATATATGTATCACTGTATAGTTTGTAAAAAGAATTTAAAATTTTATTTATATTTATTTTTATTAGTTAAATATAGTATTATTGTTAAAATATGTTGTAAAATGAAGGCTTAAATGCTTACTTCGTCCCCATGTTAAGAGGCGAATTTCTGTTTAGTACCTGGTTTTAAAAGTGTAGATATTAGGTCCCAAAGTTGTCAAAATTGTATGAATTAAGTCCATTCCGTTAAATGGGCAGTAACAGAGTTAACTTCCAGCTCACGTGGCAAAGGAATTTGCATTTTTTCTTCTCTCTCCTCTGCCTTTTCCTAAAATGCCCCAGCTTTTTTTTTATATATCTTTATTAAATGTTTTTCCTGCAAAACCTACCTCCATTATCAACTTAGAAAACACCTCCATGCTACTGCCCGCAAATAAGCTAATCACCCAACACACACTTCATGCAAATAAGCTAATCACCCAACACACACTTCATGGCAATAACAACAACAAAACTAATAAAATTGTGTTGAAATACTTCATGGCCACCCTTTAAGATTACTTTTCTGAAAAATACTTCAGCATTACATAGAATAAGGTTGAAACCATCAAATGAATGTTTGCTCCATGTTGGTAAAATATACATTGGAATATTCACAAACACATAGAGTGTAGGTTATTTTCCCCCACTTTGCCCCATTTGACTAGGTATCAAACACAACTAAACCATACAAGGAAAAGAAAATTACAAAATTACAGAGTATTTATTTGACAAGAAACTACGTATTTTGGTGGATGGAGGTCCTTAGAAGTTTCAACAACTAATAGAGGCTTTGAGATCAATCTTGGTGATGTGTCTGCAATACTGTAACGCCTATAGGATCCATTCACTGCAGTTGGCAAGCTTGATTCAGGTTCCGGCCGAATCTGAGGCTTCAATTAAAATCAAACATCGTCTTTTTTTTTTGTTAAAAACAAAACCCCCTAAAGAGAAGAATTCAAATAAAACCTTAAAAGTGAAATCTTCAAATAAAACAAAGAATACCAGCTTGTTCCTCTCAGCCTCCGCAGAACCTTTGGTGATATCCTCCGACGATGACATCGTTCCCGCCTCCACGGGCATGGCACGTGTTGTCGTAACAGGCTTCGGCAGTTTCGCTGGCTGTCGTCGCGGAGGCATAGCAGCAGCAGCAACGCTACAACTAGAACGAACCCGACAACGATTGCGACAATGGTGCCCATGGAGAGCTTCTTGGACTTCTTATGCGTCGTGGCCGGGGTCGAATTGGAGGAGGGAGACGGCGCCGGAGCCGAGAAAAAGGGGTTGCAAGCCTTCAACATCGGGCCACAAAGATCTACGTTTCTTGCGGGCCATTGTGTTCCAAGAAGAGGCCGATGAGGTGGGTTAAGTTGTTGACGGAGAAAGGGATTTGACCGGTGAAGTTGTTGGAGAAGAGATCCAAGCGAGTGAGACGAGTGAGGCGAGTGAGACGAGCGAGGCGAGTGAGGCGAGTGAGACTCAGAGGGAACTCACCAGAGAAATGATTATTTGGGAGGTAGATGTTGTAGAGAGCAAAGAGAGAGAGAAAAAATATATTTAATAAAAATATAGAAAAGAGAGAAAAAGTTGGGGGCAATTCAAGAAAAGGCAGAGGAGAGAGAAGAAAAAATGCATATTTCTTTGCCATGTGAGCTGGAAATTAACTTCGTTATTACTCATTTAATGGAAGGGACTCAATTCATACAATTTGGACAACTTTGGGACCTAATGTCTACACTTTTAAAACAGGGTACTAAACAGAAATTCACCTCTTAATTTGGAGACGAAGCAAACATTTAAACCTAAAATGAAAGTTAAAAAAAATTGGATGTCAAATAATAACAATCTTGGCTCTTTTAAAAGCTTACTTTAATGTTTTATTATTATTTAACTTTTTGGTTGACTATTCATAGATTTCTTCATTTCACATTATAATTTTTATTTAATGTGGTTTAATGTGGTAGCTATGTATTAGTACTGTTAATTTAACTCTTAACTAATAGAAAAACATTTGAAATATAATTTAAAAAATTGAAAAATATTTTAAATATAATTTAAAAAAAATTCAACAAGCTTATGGCATATCAAATCAAAAACATATTTTATTAAAAGTACGAAATATATATAACCATGCAACATTGTAAAAATAGAATTTTGCACTATTTGTAGATTATAGTTAAATTAAAAATTACTCTATTATCTTGTTAGCCATTCTACTTCAATTGAGAAATTTGTTCTTTTCTTCGATATTTCATTACAAAAATGAAGCCTTTTTCTCTTCTCCACCCCATAATTTTTAATGCATCCCTAAATTTTGAAAATAGCTATCTTATCCTTTTCAAAAGTGAATTTTGGATCATTTGAAAATTTTTAGAATCTTCACTGTATAATTTTCATAACTATATTTTAATAACAAATTTTCAAAGCAATATTTCTGGAATGGGATTTCTTTCTAAAATGCATAAATTTCATTTTGGAACTGGTTTGTCATATAATACCTTCTGAAACAAATTTGTTCAAATGAAATTTTTGAACAAATTTTCGAGAATATATAAAATGTTCTGGAAAGAACTTTTGAAAAAAAAACTTTTATTCTTTTAAGCGGAGTTCATTTAGTAATTATATGTTGCAGGAAGTAACATTTGTAGTGGGACTAAACTCACCTTAATCCTGACTCCAACTAATTTGAGACGAGGCTCTAGAGATTGAGACTTGTTTTTTTATCCCACTTGAGGGGTTTCTTAAAAGAGAACCTTTTTAAAAGTGGGTTAGGATTGGCTCATGGACCATGAATTAAGTTGATAACTCTACCCATAGATTTCAATATATACAACTCATTTTGCTCATTAGTAATTAAAATCATTTTTTTCATACCAAGGTCTAGAAATACATAATAAGTGGATAAAAAAGTTATTAAACAATTCAAATCTTTTGTAAGTTTTTGTATGGAGATAAGATTATTGATCGGTTGTGATACATTTACAACATCCTTTCAAACAATAGATGATTCCAAATTTACGTTCTTAGATCCACGTGTGGGTACATTATCACCATTTGTAATTGTAATAAGTTTTTCTTTAATCATTTTGACATACAAAATGAAGAGCTTAGGAAAATGGGTCATATGATCAATTTCTCCTTGATCAAGTTTTGAATGTACTCTGACCTTTTGTAGGAAGGGTATGTGATTAATAGGACTTAATCATTAATTCAATCATTTTTTTTAATGATCTATTTCCTTAAAGCTTTCAAATTAAATATTATAAAATAGACAACAAAGAGATAATAAAGATTTAATCCTTATTGTTTTAATTATTAAACAAAACATTTGGTGTTTAAGAGGTATTAATAACCCTACCTATGGCAACATCAAATGAGACATACCTTTATATCCCTCCACACAATGACAATAATGACAATTAAAAAAAAGGGTTAAATATGTTTTTAGTCCCTAAACTATTGGTCGTTTCTGGTTTTCGTCCCTCTTTCAAAGTAAGGTACAATTTGGTCCTCATTCTTTTTGAAACGTTCGTTTTAATCCTCAGAATTTTGGTTTTAGTCCTCATTTGTTGCTAAATGAGGACCAAATTTTTAAACAGTGTTTAGTTTTCGAGGACTAAAACGAACGTTTCGAAAAGAATGAGGACCAAATTGTACCTTACTTTGAAATAGGGACGAAAACCAGAAACGACCAATAGTTTAGGGACTAAAAACATATTTAACCCTAAAAAAAACTATGAAAATAAGGCTCAAAATATCAAGAATCTTATACCAACTTAGAAAATATAAAATTATTTTATTGATTTCAAATTCAAATTATATTCTCATCGTTTTTATGTGTAATAACTAAAACCCTATGACAAAATAAGTAGGAAGATTCCAAATATATTTCCCCATATTACTATAGAGATATTCAAAATATTATTTTTATTCTAATAATATTTTATTTAGACAAAAAGATAACAATAAACATGAATCTATGTAGGATGATTTATACTTGTCGAATTTTTATAATGGCATAGTGGTTAGGAAATGTATTCTAAATCATTTATACTCTGTTCTACAATTTTCCATTCTTTTTAGTAAGGGGCCATTTAAGCTTACAAAGAACAATAAAAAAAATGTTAGATGTTGGTTTTTATTAGCCTAATATACTTGAAGATTCGTTATAGGTATGCATGATGTAAATACTTTTTCAAAGCTCAATAACCCTAAATACTTTTCTAAAAAAATTCAAAACTGTACCGGTAGGGATTGGACGCCAGATAGGCCAGACGTCCACAATGGACCAAACACGCTACCCTTCTGCTTATCATCTAGAAGGGTTGGGCGCGCCAAGCCGGACGCCCGTACGTCCACGATCATGTAACCTTGTCGCTCGTCATCCGGGTAAACAACAATGAGGTCGACCGGTCATACCGCCTGCTAACCATGCTGCCTATAGGGATTGGCTGGTCGAAAGGCCAAACTTTGGGAGACCGGCCGGCCATGCTGCTAGTTAACCAGGTTTAAGGTAAGTTGAGGTTAAAAGCTATTGGGCTGAATTTGGGCCGTGATTAACTTTACACTAATCTCAAGCCCATAGCGAAAACTATAAATACAGATCCAGGGTGAGTGGTAGATAGGTTGCATTTACTGCACATTTATTATTGTTCGATAGAGAAAGCCATTGCTCTCAAACTGACTTTGGCATCGGAGAATCTTTCGCAGGTCTCTCACCCGCGCACTGAGAAGGAAATTGAGAAACGAGGACGGAGGACTGGACATACGGAATATGAGCAGAGAAGGACGTGGAGACATTGGATTACACAGCCCTTCACATCCGAAACATTTGGCGCCCACCGTGGGGCCGTGTAGTTTTAAAAACCCAAATGTGACCACGAGAAACATGAGCATGGACGACCCGATTAAGATGATCAGAGTGTTACAACAAAAGATGGACGAGATGCAACAGCGTCACGAAGACGAACTGGCGGCTGTCAAGGCCGATTGTGAGGCCCGGATAGCCCAGGAGATCGCCAGAAAGGAGGGAGAGGACGAGCGGGCAAAGGAGAAGGGAAAGGCTGCCGCGGAGGACCACACGGAACGCAACAGCGAACGCGACAGAACCTGGAGGCCGACGGAGTCCGAGGCCGAAGGGAGTAAGGCCAAATCAGTGCATAAGGAGAGCACTGCCGAGATAGGCGGATGGTGGTGAAGTCGGAACCTTCATCTACACTATTGCTTCCCTTCGCCCAAAACATAATGGATGTTCAGATTTCGGAAAAATTCATTGCACCACAATTCAAGATGTATGACGGGACCACGGATCCCGAGGCCCACATCAAGACGTTCTCAAACGCAATGGCATTTAGAACAGGACACGACGCTATCTGGTGCCGGGCATTTTCATTGTCATTGGAGGACGAAGCACTTGAATGGTTTAACTCTCTACCCCCCAATTCCATAGAGAACTTCGCCGGCCTAAAACGACTGTTTAACCGGTAGTTTGCGGCCAACAGCACGCAGGACTTGACCGTGTTCGAGTTGGTTACCCTGAAACAGGGTAAGGAAGAAACGCTAAGAGCGTTTATGGACCGGTACCAGAAGATCGTCCAGCGAGTGAAGGCATTAAGCCCGGAGCTCGCCCTCCACTACATCCTCCCGGCGCTCAAGCCCGGACCGTTTAAAGATAGCGTTTGCCGACGGGCTCCAAAAACTCTGGAAGAGTTGAGGGAGCGTGCAACGGACGAGATCAGGGTGGAAGAGATGAAATTATCTTATGAGAAGGAGAACCAGGAGCTTAGGGGGGAAAGGGCGGACGGGGGAAAGCCCGGCAATTTGGCAGGAAAGTCGGGCGGCAACAGGCAGAAGGAACCACGACGAGGATCCCATTTTTAGCAGTATACTCCCCTGAACGCCCCCAGGGAGAAGATCCTCCGGGAGGCACTAAGCGCGGATTTGCTTCCCGAACCTGTAAAGCGACCTACTCCATCAGGAGCGGACGAGAGCAAACACTGCGCCTACCACAAAAATATGGGTCACACCACCGAGGAGTGTGTGACCCTGAAGGACAAAATTGAAGAGTTGATCCAGGCGGGGCAACTCAAAAAGTACATTCGGGTTGACCGTCCTCAGGCACCTGCGAAACGACCCACCCCCCGGCAAGCTTACAGACCCGACAGGTTTAGAAATGATCGGGCCGAACGCCCACGCTCGGAGCGGCGACGGAGCAGGAGCCGTAGTAGGAGCCTCGAGCGCCCTTTGAGGGGACACATCAACACCATCTCTGGAGGCTTCGCTGGGGGAGGGTCATCCTTATCCGCACGGAAGTGTCATGTACGGGCCTTGTAGTCCGTACACTCATTAGAGAAGCCCCGTTGCACGATGCCGCCCATCACATTCTCGGACGAGGACTTCCACGCTCCCGATCCCGACCAGGATGATCCGATGGTGATAACGGTTGAGATCGCCCGTTACGGTGTCAGCAAGGTCTTGGTGGATCAGGGGAGTTCGGTAAATATCCTCTACTGGAAAACTTTCCAGTAGATGGATATGTCGGAGGATCTCATCGTCCCCTATAACGGACAGATAGTAGGCTTCGCGGGAGAGAGGGTGGACAATCGAGGCTATGTGGAGTTAAGGACAAGGTTGGGGACCGGGCGGTCCAGCAAGGAGAAGAGGGTCCAGTATTTGCTGGTAGAAGCAAATACCTCATACAACGTGCTGTTAGGCTGGTCATGCCTTAATGCGTTCGAAGCAATCGTGTCTACCTACCACCTTACAATGAAGTATCCCTCCGACAAGGGAACCATATGCACCGTTCGAGCGGATCAGAAGACCGCCAGGGAGTGTTACGCCGCCACGCTAAAGCTATATACCCGACAGGGAAAAAGAAGAGTGACCGGTTCTGAAGTGGCCATGGTCGACCTCGATCCAAGGATGAACACGGAAGACCGGTTGGAACCTATGGGGGAGACCCAACCCATCCTAATAGGGAAGGATCCTTCCTAAACGATTGCCATGGCACGGGGTTTGGAGCCCAGAGTGGAGGAAGAACTTAGGTCGCTCTTGTGGAAGAACAGAGACCTGTTCGCATGGACGGCGGCCGACATGCCGGGGATCCACCCCTCGGTCATGTCCCATAAGTTGGCACTATTTAAGGAGGCCCGTCCGGTGGCACAGAAGAAGCGGGGGATGGGCGAGGAGAAGAGGAAAGTTGTCGAGGAGGAGGTGGGAAAGCTGAAGGAGGCAGGCTTTGTCAGAGAAGTCACCTACACCACCTGGCTAGCCAACGTGGTAATGGTAAAAAAGACCAGTGGGAAGTGGCGCATGTGCACGGACTACACCGATTTGAACAAGGCATGTCCAAAGGACTCTCACCCCCTGCCAAGCATAGACGCATTGGTGGATGGCGCCTCTGGACATCGAATGTTGAGCTTCCTAAACGCCTATTCTAGGTATAATCAGATACCGATGTACGAACCTGACCGGGAGAAGATGACCTTCATCACTGAGAGGGCAAACTTCTGTTACGAGGTAATGCCCTTCGGTTTGAATAACGCCGGGGCCACCTATCAGCGATTAATGGACCGGATCTTCAGGGAACAAATCGGCAGATGCATGGACGTTTACGTGGACGACATGGTCGTCCGTTCGGCGGACGGTGTTGGCCACGTGAGGGACTTGGAGGAAGTCTTTCACCAAGTTAGGAAGTTCGGGATGTGACTGAACCCAGCCAAATGCACATTCGGGGTAGCCGCCAGAAAATTCCTGGGCTTCATGCTTATGTCCAGGGGGATTGAGGCTAATCCCGACAACTGTGAGGAAGTACTGCAGATGCAAAGCCCAACCACCCTTAAAGAAGTCCAAAGGCTCGTCGGTCAGCTTACAGCGTTGTCACGATTCATCCCAAAGTTGTCCGAGAGAGTCAAACCTGTCCTGCGGAAGATGAAGAAGGGAGCCGGCTCCGTATGGGACGCCGAGTGCGAACAAGCCTTTCAGGATGTCAAGACCATCCTACTTAATCCGCCCGTAATGAACCGCCTTGTGTCGGAAGAAGATCTACATGTCTTCCTGGGCGTATCGGAGTCGGCCATCAGCGTCGTGTTAACGCAAGAACGGCCCCAACCAAGCATGGTGTACTTTGTCAGCTGCACCCTCCTGGATGCAGAAACTCGCTATCAGCAAGTGGAGAAGATAGCGCTGGCTTTGCTAAATGCGTCAAGGTGGCTCTGGCCATATTTCCAAAGTCACCAGGTGATCGTCAGAACCGATTTCCCCATCTCCAAAATCCTTAGGAAACCAGACCTTGCAGGGCGCATGGTGGCATGGGCAGTAGAGCTGTCAGAGTTCGGCTTACGATACGAACCGAGAGGGTCGGTCAAAGGCCAGCACTTAGCGGATTTCGCGGCGGAGTTACCCCCCACCAACCAGGACGAGTGGAGTTTATACGTGGACGGGGCGTCCGGTAGGTCGATCAGCGGTGCCGGCATAGTATTGGAGGGCCCCAACGGATTCCTGTTGGAGCATTCCTTGATATTCAAGTTCAAGGTCTCTAATAATCAAGCTGAATACGAAGCCCTGGTCGCCGGCCTAGAGTTGGCAAGAGACATGGGGGCAAGAAGGATCACCTGCCGGACGGATTCCCAGCTGGTCGTCGGCCAGATGAATGGTGACTTCCAGGTGAAAGAAGAACAATTGCTGCGATACTTCCATCGCGCAACGGAATTGGCGAGATCATTCGACAAGGTCGACATCCAACACATTCCAAGGGAAGAGAATACCCGGGCGGATACGCTATCCAAGCTCAGGTCGGGAAAAGAGAAGGGGCAGTTAACGACTATCGTACGTCAAGTACTACTCCAACCCTCAATCGAGTGCCTGGCGGTATCAAGCGAGGAGAAGGACTAGTGATCTGAGATCAGAGAAATAATGTCTCGGCAGGATGACGGACGGCCCATCAAACCGAGCGAAGCAAAGAGGATCACCCGCTACCTACTGGTGGGGGACAACTTGTACAAGAGAGGGTTCTCCACCCCCCTTCTTAAGTGCTTAGAAGGAAGAAGCACGCTATGTGATGGACGAACTCCACAACGACATCTGTGGTTTTCACACCGGATGGCGGGCTCTAAAGACCCAGGTGACGAGAGCAGGGTACTATTGGCCGACCATGGAAGCAGACACGAAGACGTTCGTCCAAAGATGCCTAAGCTGCCAAGAACACGCCAATAACACTCACCTACCTCCTCATACCTTACATACGATTGTGTCGCCATGGTCGTTCGCTCAATGGGGCATGGACATTGTGGGACCATTCCCCATAGGCCGGGCCTAGAAGAAGTTCCTCCTGGTAGCCTTGGACTACTTCACTAAGTGGGTGGAGGCCGAACCCTTAGCGACCATAACGGCCGCCCAGGTCCAGAAGTTCTGCTGGAGGTTGGTATGTCGCTTCGGCCTCCCTCAAACAATCATCAGGGATAATGGCTGCCAGTTCATCGATAAGAAACTGGCCGAATTCTTTAAGAGCTTGGGGATTAAACACGTCACTAGCTCTATAGAACATCCCCAAACAAACGGTCAAGTGGAAGCGATGAACAAGACCGTGGTCGCCGAATTGAAGCGACGATTAGGGGAAAGAAAGGGAGCATGGGTCGACGAGCTACCCGAAGTCCTATGGGCCTATCGATGCACGCCCCATGGAACGACTGGGGAGACCCCCTTTAACCTGACGTATGGCACAGACGCCATGTTGTCGGTCGAACTAGGAGAACCCTCATTACGACGACAGGTAGAGGACCTACAGTTGAACGACCGAGAGCTGCGAATCGAACTGGACTCTCTGGACGAGCGCAGAGATCGGGCGGAAGCATGCAAGTGCATGGTGGAGAGGAAGTACAACTCCAAGGTGCGACCAAGGAGCTTTCAGGAGGGAGATCTAGTATGGAGGAAGGTTGGAGAGGCTCGCCGAGTTACTACACACGGCAAACTGGCAGCAAAATGGAAAGGACCATTCCGGGTAGTTGAAGCACTGGGAAATGGGGCGTACAGGCTACAACACTCGGACGGACGGCCAATTCCAAACACTTGGAACGCCACGCATTTAAAGTTTTATTTCAGTTGAATCATTCTTAAAAAGTTGTATTTTCATTTTCAACGATTAATTCAATGACAGGACGTATGCCTTCTCTCATTACTAGTCTCATTAAGCACGACGAAAGCACAAGTTGATGAACGGAGAGTTCCCCCAGGAACCACTGTCAACTTGGTCAGACGGTGAACGGAGAGTTCTTTCCAAAGAACCACTATCGTCCGACCTTCAAAAAAGTCCAAGTTGATCAACGGAGAGTTCCCCCGGGAACCACTATCAACTTGGCCGGACGGTGAACGAAGAGTTCTTTCCGAAGAACCACTGCCGTCCGAGCCTTCAAAAAGTCCAAGTTGATGAACGGAGAGTTCCTCCGGGAACCACTATCAACTTGGTCAGACAGTGAACGGAGAGTTCTTTCCGAAGAACCACTGTCGTCCGAGCCTTAAAAAAGTCTAAGATTGATAAAAGAAAGGGTTTCTCCCTGGACGACCAATACATGGAGCAAGAAGCAAAAATAAATACATCGAGGAAATTAAAAGAAGCTGAACAAATGAAGAAGTTATGTATTCATTAGCAAAGGCACCAAAACATGCCAGCATTTATAAAAGGACGACCCAGCCAACATTTTGACAACCCAAGATGTTGGACGGGCGGCCATAAGAATACATGTAGCAAAAAATCTGAGTATAAAAAACAAAAAATCCTAATGGTCACCACCATCCTCCTCGTCATCTTCCACCACCACTGCCTCGTCTGCTCCCGCGGCACCAGAGGGTTCTTCGTTCTCCCGCCCCACGTCATCAGCCATGGAGTTAAGATCGAGCAAGACACCATCAAAGATGTCTTTCTCAATGTCAAACCCCAAGGCAAAAGGCTCGTGTATGTCGGCAAGAACGGCCGCCTGACGAAGGGCTTTGTTAAAACCCTCCTCGTGCTCAAAGATGATGTCCGCCTCTAACTCGGATATCTTCTCTTTTGATCAGGCAAGGTCATCGGTCAGCGCCTGGTTTGCCTTCAGGAGCCCGACCTCAGAGCTTCTGTGGCGAGCAACCTTCAACTTCAATTGGCTACATTCCTCCAGCAGCCGTTCGTGATCGACCTGGGCGACTGCCAGGCGGTCGTTGGCGTCAGCAGATTCCCTCTTGGATTTCTCGAGGTCGGCTTCCAGCTGCTCGATCCTCTTATCATATTCATCTTGGTTCAAGATCAACTGCTCCATGGCCGCCTGAAGTGAAGCCGAATTCTTCTTCTCGGCCAAAAGTTCAGCACGAACATCCTTCACCCCCGGGCGGTCGGCGAACTCCTTCAAATACCACGCCAGGGAGGCCGCCCGAGTGGACATCTCAAGCATGGCGTTGGTAAGCTCCGCCTCAGAAAGCGGCTCGATTAGAGCTCGCTGCGAAGAGCTCATATGGAATTTGGTTCGGTCACTCATGTTGAATGTCGGACTAAATATACCTCCCGGCAATGGCGCCAAGGGGACCTTCTCTTTGCCCTTGCGAGCCTTTTTCGACGCCAACAGAGATGACGAGGCTTCTTTGTCTTTGTGACCCTGACCTGATGGGTCTTTCCTTTTTCTCACCAAGGGGGCGATAGAGTCGGTGGCCGCCTCAGAAGAGGGATCCACAAGCACAGCCGCGAGGTTCGCGACTGCATCCACAATGGGCGCCCGGCTTGCGGTAGCAAGTCCCTTGGTCGCCTAGACGGGGGCTGATTGAGGTGGAGCTGTGGGAGTCGGGGGCAGTCAGCCACTGGAAGAAGATCGCCTCACGAGAGGGGGGCGAGGAGCATTCGACGCCCCTTTTGGCCGGGCGGACGAGCTGGCTCGAGAGGCTTTCCGGGCGGCCATAAAGTTGGATTGGCGGGGGTAGGAGCAGTCATTAGATCTGAAAAAACAAGAAAATTCAGAAACGTAAGATTGACACTAAAGAAAAATGAATTCAACATATTAATACCATACCGAACGCCTTTCGTTCACAATCATCATGACGAAGGCATTCGACCAGGAAACGAGCGGAAATTCGGCGCGGAAGGGCATTAATGGTGCGCACGGCCTCTAAATCGGCCGGACCCAACACCCCCACGGGGAAAGCTTTTATTTTTTGGGGTACCCTTGTCCAGTAAAAAGGGAACAAAGGATTCCCCGCGGAATCGTGGAATTCATGACGGCCGGCGGCATCAATGATGATCTTGAAATATTGGTTCTTAAAATTTTTGAAAGAGTCGGAATACGGGTGGAACAATGTCCTATCCCGGACAGAAGTTAGGGACACCCAACCGCCCTGAGGAGGCGGACGGACCTCGAAGTAGTGAAAAAAGACGGGGATGGTCGGAGTCACGCCCACAGGCAGGCACATCGCTAAGAATGCCTGCACGGCCGCCCAAGAGTTGGGATGAAGCTGTGTCGGGGCAACGTTAGCCTCTGGGAGGACAGCCATCTGAAACTCCGTGAAAAGCACCCAGACGAAGAGTTGTGCGAAAACGTTGGCGTACATGTAGAAGAAGTCGTCCGGACTCGACCTCTTCCCATAGTAAACTCTCTCGTTCCTCATACTAATCCCCGCCCGGACCAGTTGGGAATCCCCCACGTCCGGGACGATATGGAGACGGCTGACCCTACTGGCCAGCACGTCGCTGAGACCGTACGCTGAAGCGAATAGGCTGGCACCGTAAGGTGCCCAGTCGTACTCTGTCACAACGGTATTATCACCATCCGGCTCATACGGGGAGCCGTCGACACGAATCCCGCCCTTCAGTAAAAATATGGGAATTCCGTTGGTGATTCGGTCGCCCTCCATGCCCGCAGACGGTCTCTTCCAGAAATGATGACGACACCGAACTCAGAGAAGCCCCGTGCCCACCATCGCCCCTCGCCGAACTCCCACCCGACGACTCAGAAAAAGAATCAATATGGACAACGGTCATTTATTACCTGAGGGAAAAAGAATATCGAAGTTGAAAGTGAAAACGAAGAAGGTGAAGTGAAAAATGACAGCGACTCCTCTCCCTATTTATAGAACAATTTTGGTAACCATCAAGCGCATCTGCACCATCGAAAGCCAGCACGATCAACGCTCCAGATTCGAAGCCGTTTCAACTTCCGCCACTGCAGATGCGGCACGTATTTCCCGCCAAAAATCCAAATCCAAAAGCCCATGAAGTTCGGCCCAATGCCAGTCCGCTGATCCTCCCCGCACGCTCAAAGTCCTACGTACACTGCATATACTAGGGCTTGGGGGGCTTGTGTACCAGTAGGGACCGGACGCCAGATAGGCCGGACGTCCACAATGTACCAAACACGCTACCCTTCTACTTATCATCTAGAAGGGTTGGGCGCGCCAAGTCGGACGCCCGTACGTCCGCGATCACGCAACCTTGTCGTTCGTCATCCGAGTAAACAGCAATGAGGTCGGCCGGTCATACCGCTTGCTAACCATGCTGCCTATAGGGATTGGCTGGCCGAAAGGCCAAACTTTGGGAGACCGGCCGGCCATGCTACTAATTAACCAGGTTTAAGGTAAGTTGAGGTTAAAAGCTATTGGGCTGAATTTGGGTCGTGATTAACTTTACACTAATCCCAAGCCCATAGCGAAAACTATAAATACAGATCCAAGGTGAGTGGTAGATAGGTTGCATTTACTACATATTTATTACTGTTCGATAGAGAAAGCCATTGCTCTCAAACTGACTTTGGCATCGGAGAATCTTTCGTAGGTCTCCCACCCGTGCACTGAGAAGGAAATTGAGGAGCGAGGACGGAGGACCGGACATACGGAGTACGAGCAGAGAAGGACGTGGAGACATTGGACGACACAACCCTTCACATCCGAAACAAAAACAAATATGAAATTATAAATAAGATATTATCAAATATGGAAAATAATCCAAAATATGTTCATTATTCAAATCTAAACATTTCCAAAAAAAAGAAAATTCTTATAAGTTGATCCCATTATAAAATTTATTACAATAATAACATTATAAAATTCTTCAATCATAGAAAAATGTATTCTCCAAATTTAAATTTTATTCCATGCAATGTCATCTACTATATTTTGAGATTTTTGGAAAAAAATATTTAGCCTTATTTTGTTTGAAAAAATAATAATATATTTAATTAATACAAATGAAAATATAAAAGATGGATGTTATGTGACCAATGAAAATAAGTTGGAGGAAATATAACTGGTAAGCACCAAATATCCCAATGTAAGACCTTTAATATATTTAGTATTGATTTTATCCAAAAAAAATCTTCTTTTTGTTTTTAATTATATTTTACTTATTGTGGATTATGTACCTAAATTGGTGAAAGTAAAAGTTACTTAAACTAGCAGTGTTAAAATTTGTAAACTTCGTAAGTGAGCCATCATTAGTAGCAAGACATTACTGTGATGTTTTAATTAATAAATGTGAGATTTTTCATATAATTTTTACAACTAAGATTTTTTTAAAAGAACTCTGCAGTTTAATAAGAGATATTGAATAATAAGTTAGATGATGCTCTTTGATCACATAGGATAACTTTCAGAAAAACATATTTGAAGTTTCATTGTAAAGTTATTTTTGGTGAAGGTTATTATTTACTTTGAGATAGATCATATAATACATTGGGTTGTTATAGTATATAATTTATCATATGATGAAGCTTGGGAGAATAGGCTTGTACAAAGTGGTATGGAAAAAAAATCTATTAGTGGAAGTATATGATGATGAAGGATATGAGATGTGAAGAGTGGTATGGAAATGCATCTTGAAGGAGGTTGAGCCAACAATCAAGAGAAAAAGGTTAAGAGAAGTCAACTAAAAGACAATCATAATAAACTTAAAGAAAAGGAGATTGCAGATTTTAGCATAGATTTTTTTCATTAATTTCAAGTTAAGTTTACAAAAGGTGGTCACTCCTATTTATAGGATAGAGGAGTGAATTCATTTGAAGATGAAAACATTTAAGTTTGATCACATCCTACTCGAGAGGACAGTCCAAAAGGCTTAAAACTAGCATACTTGAAGTTTCTGATGGAAATGATCGATTATCCAATGCCATAATAAATATTCAAAATAATTGTTCCCTCTTTCAAAATACTTGAAGCACTTAACACCTCTTGTTCTAGTTTCTTTAGATTTTTCTTTTAAAGTAATAGGACCTACTTTACAAAAATGTTTTTGTTCACATTGAATTGTTTGTAACTTGTTAGGAAACAACAACTCAAAGTGTGATTTTTCAAAAGTTATTAAGGAGTTAAAAATAATGGGGAGTGGAAGTGGAAGTGGAGTTAAAAGATTTTCAAAAGTAAAGGTTGAAATCAAGAAATGTGAATTATTGTTGACATGAGAAGAGTTAAAAGATTAGAGAACCCCTTTTAAAACTCTTAACTCAATTATGACTGGGGAATGAGAGGTTTCTTGAGTAGCACTTCTTTAAGTAGGATTTCTTCCTTCTCCTTTTCTCTCCTCTCAATCTCTTCTTTTCCCTTCTTTTGTCGCTCATCCTTTTCTCTTATCTCATTTTCTTCTTTCTCTTTCTTTTCTCTCTCCTCCCTTTCTCTTATAACTTCCTCCTCTCTAACTCCTTTAGCTTCTTCAACTCTAGCTTTTATTTCCTCTCTTCGAACTTCTTCAACTCTAGCGCTTAAAATTTTCTCTTCCCTAACTTTTAGAGGTTCTTTTGAAATACACATGTAAACATTAGAGGAGTGGTGAATAGTGTTTATTAAAACTTTTCGCAAAATTCATCTGATGAATTTTCAAAAGATTAACAAATAAGAATATGTTCGGACAATAACGTTAAGAAAAAGTTTTATAAAAGCTTTTGAACAACAAAGACAATAAAACATGAATTAAGGTACATCCAATTCTTTCTTAGAAACTCTTAAAAGCTTTCACTAATCTTAACCTACTCCTTATTACAAGTATTATTTCCTTGATCAATCCTAGTTAGTTTAAGTATTGAATAATGTTTGTTTATAAATAAATTTAGGATTCAAAGTATTGAATAGCAAGTTTTATCATTTATTTTTCATTTTTGCACTTTTTTCATGTTTATTTCAGTGCTTTTACTCTTGTTAGTATTGTTTTTAGTTTAGAAATCCTTTGTTTAATTTTTTTATTGTTATAGAAACCTATTTCTATTGCATTTTATGCACACCTTTTGTTTAGAAATTTAGATTGTTTACGTTATTTTTGGTGCTTAAGTGAGACATGTCCACTGAAAAGCTAAGCTGGAACAAGATGACATAATCAAGAAAGAAAAAACTATCACTCTTAAAGCTCAGCACTCCAAATTGACACCCACCAAGGCACCCAAGATGGAAAACCTTTTTAGATTAAAAAGAAGTTGATAAAACTTCTCTTTGCAAACACTAACCAAATTCCCTTCTCTTGCAAGTTAGTGGCCATAATTGTTTATATGCGTGAGAAGTGAGGACCATTGCGACACAACTAATATTGTTTCTCATTATGAGATTCTAGGATTTGATTTTATTGGTTATCTGATTATGTTAGGTAAAAGTTTGATGGAAGTGCGCTGTCAAATATATTGTATTACTCTTTTTTTTTTCCTGTAGCACTTGCTTGTCATTATTAATTAGAGTTGAATTCATCATGAATCTAATTTAATAGATTAGGTTCTTCGAATTCAGCTGCTACCATATCATATTAGTTTCATTCATTGATGAGATCCAAAATCTTTTATCCACACATTTTGTGTATCAGGTTATTTGACTAGCAGAATAGATAAAATCAAATTACTTTCATTTTCTTAAGCCAACTTTGTTCCTTAATAGCCGAATAATTAACACTATAACATGTTCTGAACTGATTGTTATTACTGTTATTTGGGCTACACGGCAGTTTGTTGGCATGTCTTGAAACTTATTCCAAGCAATTATGTTGAAAAACAGTTGTTGGATTAATGTTATTTTATACTGTTGGATTAGATGCATGATTGCATTTACGTGAGTTGCCACAAAATAACACCCACTCTTGTATTTAAGGTGGGACAAGTTCATGAAAATTAAAATAAAGATGGCTCATAAAAGCATTTGATTTCCCTTGAGCTTATGTGGTGTACGTAAACATGTAAGTGATTTTCAATCATTGAAAAGCCAATGTTAACCTTTACAGTTGCAGAATATGCATATTTCCCAATACTGAAAACTTCTTCAGGAGAGGGACAGAGTTAAAGGGTAAAAAGAAAAAAAAAATGTCAATTCGAGCAAAGTGACGTAGATCACACACTAACTGATAAGGCATTTCAATGTTACGTGATAAATGGTTCCATCAAACAATTAAAATTCAAAAAGAAATTTCTAAGATTATCAAACTTTTCCCATAAACATTTTCAAGTTATACAACTACACATTTTACAATTTAGAAAATATTATTTTTAGAACAGCCAACAAAGTAATCTAATGACGATGAAAAATTCTCAATACCCAACATTATCTAAATGACAGATATAACAAACAGAACCGAGTTGAAAAAAACAAGCAAACAAAGCATACAGGAATTATAAAAAAAAATGGCATATAATTGTAGCCGAATCCAAACAATTATTCCAGAATAATAGATACAAAATGTAACAAAATTGGAAAAAATGAAAGTGAAGAGAAGTAGGTATGGGGAATTATGTGAATTAACCGAAAAACTCTTGTACGAAGGGATCATGGCAGCTATTAAAGAAAAAAAAAAAGACTCTAAATGATGCAGTTGCAAACCAAAATCCTTAGATGCCGCTATCTATAAGTAAATGCCGTTGTCACTCAATTCCCAACAAAATGAAGTACTTCACTGAACTTTCACTGGTTGACGAGTGACTTTTCCTCCATTCTGATAACTCCTTGCCACAACTTCTCCATTGCTACGCCCACCACCATTGTTTCCTCCTCTAGGCCTGCCAGTGAACTCACCCCGCTTCTCAAAATTATCATTCCTATTTCCATAGCCACCACGGCCACCACCACCACCACCGAAGTTTCCACGGCCCCTGAAGTTATCATTTCTGTCATTCCGGTATCCACCCCTTCCTGATGAATATCTCCCCCTATCACTGTTAGCTGCAACAAACAAGAATACACATGACATAATAACCATCACTGTTAGCTGCAACAAACAAAAATACACATTTCACAGAACAAAGGGTCCGGAGCACAGTGAGCTTGTGACATGTCTGCAATATCACACAAGAACTTTTTGCAAGAATCTATATCCCTAGAAACTTTACGAACACTTTTATTTTATGGAATATAAATTCATTTATTTTATGGAATCTAAAGGTGGAAAGCAAGTAACTGGAACAGCATGCTTAAGAGCATAAATCAATAAGACATTGCAGTCGTGGCAAATAATAAACTAGATCGATAAACTATTTAAAAACGTTTGAATTTGACATGAAATGTTAGGCTGGCTTGCCTCTTCGTTCTTCAATTGAAAGCCTTCGGTTGTCCAAGGTGACAGGAGGTGAAGCCTGAAATAATACACAGAAATAAATAAAACAGGATAACCATAAACATGCAAAATTAGGCTAAAAAACAAAATCAGATAACACGCTTTTGTAGAAAAAGCACCCAAAACAACCCAAGGATTAGTAGCAAAGAACTAATATCAAATTCTTATAGCAATAGGTTAATAGGATCCAACACACAATACAGGAAGAAAAACTACAACTTGAAACCCTCAATTTTCCTCCTAGCATGTTAAACCCCGATAACCCATCAATTGCAGATGTTCTCCATAGATATATTCTCTACTTCACTATAATTAAAAGAAAAAAGCTCATGAAATCAACTGTAAAATACTTACAATAAATAATGTTTTTGCCAAAGAACAAAGACAACTGCAGAATGTCAAGGGACATTCAAAAAGAAAATGAACTTGGAATCATGTTACAACACCTTCATATGGGCAAAGGCTAAGCATATAATTACAGAAGGCAACATTATCATCAAGAAACTCATTTTCATCAAATCCAAATCTAAAGAGGGAGATTTCAAGTATGTTTCCGTACCTCAAGTGCACCTTGCATTGAAGTAGCAGATTCGAACTCCACAAACCCAAAACAAGATCCCTGTTGCTGGAAAGAAGGGCAAAATATTGTATCATCGCTTGGGAAGTAACTGAAAGTACAATGCTTGTAACAGACTAACCTTACTACTTCTAACTTGAATTCCATCCCTTTTAATGGGCCCAAATTTCTTGAAAACACGTTCCAGTTGTTCTACTGTGGCATTCATGGGCAAATTTGCAACAAATATTGCATAAGCCTTGCCTGTGAAACATAGATTTTGAAAGTTATATAGCATCTGGATCAACTATAATCACAAACTCAGTTCATAATTAACCAATCTAGTCACAGAATAGGAACTACCTCCATTCTCATTGTTCTTTTCGGTTGGACTCTCAACACTAGGAGTTGGTGCTTCCGATGCAGGTATGCTGAGAACACGTGGCTGTTCTACAGCTTTCACAGGGGAAGCCCTCATATGGAAGGGAGCAGCATTTTCTTTCAGTGCATTCACCTAAGATTAATAAATGCAAATATTATCAGACACCACAAAAAGTACAATGAAAGCACAAAAATAATTAAAATTTACTATTGTTGGCATAAAGGAAATACGGTCAGACACTATGAAAAGTACATTGATGGCATAAAAACAAATAATTAAAACTTACTATTGATGCAAAAGACTTCTTTGGAGTATCCTCCTGTGAGTTACTAGAAGCAGCTTTCTCAGCATGTGAATGATGTTCCAGGTGACTGGATTCTTTAACATGATTGACAGGAACAATCTTTTCAGGAACTGATAATTTTCCATTCTCCAGTGGCTGGCTGACATCTTTGCTGACACTAATGTCATCATCAACAACAGTAGTTTGGCTATCTGGAACATCTTCGGCAGCTTGAATGACCTCTATTCACAATCAAAATTAAAAAAAAAAAATATTAAATCGTGTAACACGCAAAAAGTAAAATGTTAGAAGAAGGAAATGAAAACTACAGGACTACGAGGTATATTTAACCAGAAGTTGTAAACAGAAGATCTACCAGGCTCAGGGGTAAAAGAATCTGTTGGAGCACTTTCATCAGCATCATTCACAGGCACAGACTCAATATCAACTGACTTATACTCATCAATATATCTGAAAATATCATTCAAAACAAAGTAGCCTTTGTCCTGCGGAGCTAGGAAAAAGGACTGAGTAAACTTCCTTTTCAGATTGTCACTTCCAGTTAAGCAGCCAGTCACTACAACTATTACCCCATCCTTGTGTGAAGATTGGGCATCAGCACTCAGAATTTCTACCCTAAAGCTTGTGTAATCCTGAGAGAGTATCTTTTTATTGATTTCCTGTAGCATAGAAGAGTAAGATCATTTGAATCAGTGAATTTTAAATCATTTGTACAATACATATTAGTCAAGGAAATAAAATACACAAGATTTGAGCATGTGTTCCCAATAAACTCAGATAAACATGAGCATTGGTACTAAAAAAAGGAATTTCCAGCATGGATCAATTAACACGGGACACGTGATTTCAAATACTTCAAAGAATGTTACATACTCCTTTGGTCTTTGACAGGAAAAGCTGTAAAATTAGAGCTTAGGCAAAGGGTGGTAGTAGGGGAAACTCCCGAATTTTTCCTGCTGACTATGCATGTTATTAATTAATAATATACAACAAACTTCAAAAAAATGGCACAACACTTCTCATGAAATGCACATAACCCAAAGTGATTTCCATATATTTTAGATTGATTTGTGTTTATACAAGTAACCACATTTTGAAAAGAAAAAGCAAATGGCTAGTTCACCAATAATAGTTTGGTAAATGATAAATTAAAGGAGTAGTTTAAAACAAACCACATTAAGCCCGTGCTAAATCTGCACTTACATAACTCCACATGCCCTTGCAATAACTAACACTCCATCACTTGTACTTACCACAGTAGTGGTCACCATTGTCATGGAACCGTCTTCTTCAGGACGACTCAGGACACTAGACTCGTGATAAAATCTGTGAACTTGGTCTGGCTCCTGATGCAGTATAGAATAATACTGCTCAACAAAAGCATTCCCAACCATCTGAGGGGTTGGTGATCCATCCGACACTGCCATCTCTACAACATGACAACACAAGATTAGTCTTGAAGGCAAATACACGACTATTCCGGAAAACCATAGTAAAGAAAAAGAAAACAAATAATCATTCAAAGAATAAACGCAATCAACCACAACCCTCATTAATAAAACCAACGCCAACACAACACCTTCAATCTTAACAAGTAACATATATACAAAACACACGAGCCACAGCCAACGACCATTCCAAAACATTCAATCATGTATTTTTAAATTAAAAAAACAACTACAATAATATTAATAGCATCTAAAAGAGACTAACACACACGATTTTTATTTAAACCTTTTCCATTTACAAACCCTAAATCATAAACAGACCAGGCTAACAACCAAACCCTAATCAACCATCAGGATACACTAAAAACGTATAATAACTAAAACCTAACGACGGAGATAGAAAGAAAGAAAAGGAACTGAGAGATTAATCACTGAGATAAGGTAAAAATGGATCAGAGAAGAATACGAAAATCGATAGTGAAACTATCTTAGGAAAACGTATACAATAATTTAAAAGGAAAATGGAAGGAAAGAAAAGAAGAGGTACCTCCGAGGGAGCGATGAATGGCTCAGAGAAGATGGTTTGGTTAGAGTGGAGGCGGTTGAGTTGAGTGAGATCTCTGTCGAAGGCGAACGTGAAAAAATTGAATATATATATAGGCGAACTTTTCTATGTTGTTTCTTGTTCATGGGAATAAAGCTTTGTTCCCTTTGTTCTGGTTCGGTTCTTTAGATGAACCAAAAACCCGGTTTATTTATTCACACATGTGCTTTTATCGGACCAAGCCCAACGTTTTTGGTTTCAAACTTCTTTTCTTATTCTCTTGTCCCTTATTCCATGCTAGCGTGTTAAACTGTCCTGTTTCAATTCAACGTGGGACCTTTCAAGAAATTGCACCATTACTAATATTCACGGATATATTTCATTTTAAATTTTGAATTCATCAATTTAAATTTTAAACGCTACTTTAATTATTATTAACCTTATTTGATTGAATTTTTCATTGTATGTTCACTAATTGTTGTGTAAGAGATTGTCGGATTTAAACAAAAATCTATTTTGATCTAGAATTGTGTATAATCTAAGAAATATTTATAATTATTAAATAAACTGTGTAAAAATATGTGAAAATGTATAAATGTGACTTCATGAATTAAATTAGCATAATATAGATATGAGCATAATAACGACTGTTAAATGAAGGATAATTATTAATTAAATTATTGAAAATGAATAACATATAAAGAAAATATAAGCAATAAGTGTATAAAATTTAACATGAAAAAACGTTTACGGTGTTAGAAAGTATATTGTTGTAATGAATTAACATTTTATTGCATTCTTGTTTTCCTTTTATTTCGTGAATTTCGACCCTGATTGTTTTCGGCGAATTTATCTCAGTTTGTAAAAACAGATTAATTAACACTTTTAATAAAATTTATAAATAAGAACTTATATTTTGAAAATAAAATTAAATGGGAAGACATGAACTATATATATATACACACTAGTGGGAACACATGAACTATATGTCCACTTTTATCTTATGACTAAAAACAATTATTTATATTCTTTATTTATTATAGTTGTTGAATGTAATTTGCTTATATCTAATATCAATTAAGATCTCAATAATTAAGGATTTGTTATTATAATGATTTTGAAATACTGGGAAGATATATTATTATTTTGTTATTGGTATAAAATTAATGAAAATACGAATTAGATATACTTCTTTGTATATCCATTATCTTCGAGACTTAACCATGATTTATTTTGTAAATTTTTTAGTGGTTAATTTTCAACAAATATTTTGAATATGTAAAAACTTTCATATAGTTATATAAAAGTTTTAGATGTACCAAATATATAAAATATATTTAAATTTTAAAACAACACTTTAAAATTATACATATATAATTAATTGTGGGTCAAGTTTCCTTTTTCTTCTTTTAAGATTGTTATACAATAAAACTTCTCAAAATTTACAAGAATCTCAAAAGTAACAACAAACATGAGTAATAAATAAACTCAGGATAATAAAAGAAGAAAATAGAGGAAAAATGAAAAGAAGATGAATTAGTGAAGTAAATTTCCGGATGAGGAATAAAGAACTATTTATAAGGAAGGGAGTTGTGGTCATCAACTAAATAGCCCTCTAATTACACAGAAATCTCATAATATGAAAAATAGGAGCTTGTGAAAGAAGAACCGCATGTTGCGTTTAAAGATTTGCAACAAATAATAATTGACATATAACATGGAGCATTTGCATATGAAGCGTTCCACCTAGAAACACAAGAGAATTAACTTCATATTTATGTGTTGATCATTTGCAAAGAAAAACTCAACACGGTAGTTGTATATGATTGCCACTTTTTTAATATTGTATTTCAACAACAATCCTCCACTTGCAAAAGATAAGAAAAGAATGAATGAAAAAAATGAGGTGACTAAAGTTCACCTATGCCAAAAAATATTCATGTCAGTGTTGTATTTATCACGATAGCACTAAAACAACTAATGGACTAACTTTTGAAACGTACGAAGAAGTTTGTTATGCTTTGGGATTATTGACAAGTGATAAAGAATTTATTGATGCAATTTAAGAAACAAGTGAGTTTGCATATAGAAATAAACTTGCAAGATTATTTATTACTTTGTTAATAATGAATATAATGTCTAAACCAAATGTAGTTTGGAATGTTGCTTGAAAGTTACTATTTGATGGAATTTTATACCAAAAGAGAAAAAACTTCAACTTGCTTGAATATTATGCATAATCATATTTCTATGTTGCTCATATTGTTACAAGTTTATATCATTCAATACTCATTGTTTTTTAGGTCTTCAAATTCGGGATAATGAATTAAAAAAACCTTTGCCTTTTGCAAATTGAAGGATTCTTGATGTCAAATGGCAGGGTTTTTGAAAGATTGTGCTTGCTTATCTCATATTGAACTTGGATTCAATTTTATTTGAAATTAAATTATTGTTGATGAGTTAAACTATAATAAAGAAGAGATGACTAAGGAGAATGAAACTCTTTTAAAATTACTCACTCGGGAACAACTACGTGTGTATGAGACACATCATGGCATTGACAACTACTATAAGTAGGAGAATAATTATTTTAAACGTAGCTTTAAGTGGGATTATCATTTACTACTTCTCGATGGAAAATCAACACTATCTACATTTTGCATACCAACCTTGATAAATGAGAAATCAACTTACAATATCACTCAAGGTAGTCTTTGTACTAAATTGTTAATATAAACCAAATTGATTATTTGGGATAAAGCATCCATGATGAATAAACTATGATTTGAAGCATTTGATAGAACATCGAGAACCATTATGAAAAATGTTGATGATGCAAACAAAGAAAAACCATTTAATGGTGGAGATTTTTAGCAAATTTAGTTTGTGGTTAAAAAATAATCTACTTGTGCAATCAACAATAAACTATTTTGAGTTATAGAAACATTCAAAAGTTTTCTAATATATATTTCATCATTATATCACGAATTAATGTTAATTATTATATATACATTATTGTTTCAATACAACTTTCATCTCTGTGTCAATTGTTTACTTACATATTAAATAAATTATGGTTATGTATAATTGGTTTTGATTTTAAAATTCAGTTTTTGTGCAACTTAATTGCAGCCTTTTGTAGCAAATAACTATGTTTCCTTGACTGGAGGTTTATAATACTCAAATCGGAAGAAAGTTTGGATTGTTATTTAAAGTGCAAAGAATCAAAAAGTAATTACAAAATTATAGTTACATATTTGTATTATTTTTTAATTTGTATGATTAGAAAACAACAATTTGTATTTTATGTTACTATAATCCATATTCTTTAATATATATTATATTGTCTCTTTTTGGTATTTATTATTTTACCCTTTATTTTAATTTAATCTCATACATATTTTATGCAATAAATATATATATATATATATATATATATATATATATATATATATATATATATTATTAAAAATAATCCCGTGATTGCACGGTAAAGTACTATTTTAATATACATTTTAATTATTTAAGTGGAGGTTGTGATACACAAAATAATATTATTGTTTAATTTGTTAATTTTGTCTATTACTACTTGTACTAGTCCATGAGGTTCGTTTGTTATTTTAAGAAAAAATGGCTTAATAAAACATACTCACATATGTTCTTTTTCTCTATTCTTTCATCTTTTAACAAAAAATGCATTAGTTATCAAATCTAATGTTTACTTTATAATTAGATAGTAAAGTTTTTATTTATAACCACGTCATTTTTATTACAATTATAAATCTAAACTTTAAATATATTAATAATCATTTTATATTTTACTATTTTATAAATAAATAAAATAAATTATGAAAATATGTGTATGAAAGTACGCATAATTTCATATTATATTTTGAACTTTTATAACTTAGACATCTTTAGTTTCTAAATTATAGTACTTCTTATATTTACGAAGGTAGTGTCCAAAAATGAGGGTGTTATGAGTTGTTATAAAAATCGATCGTTTCAAAATTTTCTCATAACATGAAAATATATTTATCAAAAACTTCAATATTTATATTTGCAAAAATAATTCAAAGTCATATGAGTTTCAAAAGCAATGTTCAAATTTCATTATTCACGAATTAAAATATTAAAAGAATAAAAATAATTTTGAATTATATTATTTCAAAAGTCTAAAAAACTTTTAAAGAAAACTCAATTTTTTTTCTGTCATCTCGCGAATCTATCATACATATGAAACATGCAACACTATATACTCACATATAATACATCATACAATTATAGTCGATAATTTCAATTACAAACACAAACACAAACAAGTATGAGGTAAACTACACATAAAACAAGTCATAACAATATAAAACATGATTAACAAATAATAGTATATCACATCAAGAAGCAACCCCATCTTATTCACTAACAACACAATGAATCAATGATTCCATCGCCAATGCAAATCAGCAGCGATCCTTTGATCCTTTATTTCATCACGAACATCACACACATAGACCAACAATTTATCCATTCATCATCACCTATGCTAACAACATCACAATCATAGCCTAATCAATAACAACGTAGCATCCTTTAGAGCATTATCTTCATCATGATCATTAATACATGTACCTCCATTATGAATATCCCCATTATAAGCATCACTATGAGCATCCACACCATGATCTCCATCATGAAAGAATCAGTCACACACTTGTACCCTACCTCACCACACTTGTAGTTTTCCCATACAGGCTTGCTCAAGTCGTCTCACCTTTCGGCTAAAGGACATGCTTCCCTATCACACATGGAGCAGGAAAAACATCATTCCCCCATATAAAGAAGGTTTAACACTCGAACACCACTCCTTTTTCCCACACAAGGCCAAAGAGAGTCGTTATACCATATTGCATGGTAGATAATCTTAGGATTTACTAGGTACAACAAGCAAACACGTCATTCACATCTCATGCTTATTGATCAACCACATACCTTTGTGCATCCCATCACATATCCATGTTCCAATGTCAACTAAGAGTCCAATCTAACCCCAACCATGTCACACAACTCCATTCCCTTTTCAATATCACGGTTTGCAGCCCTTGAAGCTTGTCCCTCCTCTATTCCTCTAAAAAATGCACTTTTCTAGCAAAAATTCATTGGGATAATCGATTATCACTGATGATACTTGATTATTCCAGAAAGGTTCACACAACAATTTTCTAAATATACAACATATGAAAGGATAAACGATTATTCCAGTAACGAGACTCAAAAATAACATGCAAATAATTGATTATCATTTACAATAATAAATTATTGTTGAACCCAGACTCATTATTCAAAACACAAAAAGATCATCTCAAACCATGAGGAAACATACTTAACACATCATACATGCATTCAAGCCTCACATACCCGTAAACAGACCCACAATACATACACTACATCATTTAAAAAATCCAAAACCCATCATTATGTAGATTACAACCCAACAACCCAACACACTGCATATAATCATCATACCACTTGGTACAACATATATTTGCTTAGTAAAACTTCCAAACAACATACATTTATCCCTTCGTTGCATCAATAAATATTATCATGGAAAAACCCAACAAAAATCATTCATACTTTCATAGTAAAACCCAACAACCACCATGATATTCACCATATCATAATGCGAAAACACATTCTTATACATACATATCACAACCCCTTAACCATACATACACATGCATCAAAGACAAGATTATCATTCTTGATAATCAAGAATATATACACATACAATAAAAACAAGGTAAGCTTCTCCATACCTTGGTCAATATTAAGGCTTTATCCTCAAAGATCAAGCAACAACACCCAAGCCTAACACGTTTCTGTAGTTGAATCCTCCATCTCCCACGTGCAGTCCTCTCTTTTCTCACACGTAGAGCTTCGCTCTCTCCCTCTCTCCCTCTCTATTTTCTCACGTTAGTTTTCTCTCTTTTCCTCTCCTTTTCACGTTAGGTTTGGGGTTTCTTAAAGTGCAACCCCTCTTTCCTCTTCCTCTTTTATCTCTATTTAATTTTCCAACCCTATCTCTGTCTTTTTAGAAAATTTGTTTCAAATCCTTTGAACCCACCTAAATCATATCTCCCATCAAATATCCCATTTTCAAATTTGCCAACCTATCTTAAACTCACTTGACTTATAATTTTAGTTCATATTACTCATGCATGTTTTTACTTCCTACACCCCCTTATTAATTTTTACACAAAATTAATAAGAGTAAAAATACATTTTTGCCCCTAAGCAAAAATAATACATAAAACTAAGGTTTTCACTTAAACTATCTCACTAGTAATTAAACCCACAACCATTCAATCCTAGACTACATCTCTATCAACAAGTCAACACATCACATTGGTAATAACACGCACATCTCACAATCGAACAAACATACCAAAACACGTGTTGCACTTTATTAAAATAAAATCAAAGAAATAACATAGTAATTATGTTCTAACAAAAATGTACGCACAAGACCACTTAACCCATCAAAGGGCCCTCACTAGGTGAGCTACACAACCCCTTGTTAAACATATAAACTCTTAAAAGAAATATACTCAAGTCTCAATATAACTTTATTTTTAAGATCCTTATATTCCTAGGTCTTACAAATACAATCACATTTTTTAAGTTAAATCTTTGGGGTAATTTTTGTATGTGCATCTTTTACATTCACATGTATTTACCCACTTCCTATAGTCGAACATTTAGTAATTCTCTATATGATCCTTAGCGTTATATCATATTATATTTTTTAAAATTTTATAAATTAGAGATTTAGTTTATACTATCTTTATAAGATACATGTATGTCATCTCACATATAGTGTTTATAAACTAAATAAAATAGGTTTTATATTTTGAATAAAATAGTTTTAATAATTTAAGTTGATTTAAACTTTTGAATGTCTATAAGGTCATATGCTCTGACATTTTTATAATAAAAGTATGATTACTCATGTAATTGCACATGTGGTCTTAGTACTTAATATATTTCCTTTTCGGTAGTATAAGAATATTAATATATATATATATATATATATATATATATATATATATATATATATATATATATATAACTTTCAAAATTAAAATATACACGCTTTCAAATAGTTTATCATAAAAAAAACTACATAACACTGATTAGGAGTAAGGTTAATATGTAACACCTTGCAAATATAGTGTTACATGTTATCACACCTAGAAGGTCATCTAAAGGAACATGAACAATAGATTCGTCTACCATCTTTATGCACCACAAGACGAATCTAATGAGGTTCAACTAAGTTTATTGTTAATTTAGTTATATTTTATATGAAACATAGCGAATTAAGCATACAATCAAAACATTCATATCATATCCATTAAACTTCCAAAAGATGTTACAAAACATGATTCACAATTACAAACAAAGGTTTTCCTACACTACAAAGGTTCCTCATGCTACTGTTATTAAGAAACATCCATTTAACTTGCTACACCATCTACTCACATGCATAAACATGGTCATGACATGTAGAAATCACACATCCACAAAGTGAAAGGGTAAGTTAACTTCGAATAACAGATACCCAAGACATATACATAAACATATACATCACGTGTAAACTCATTTATGAATTTATTTTCCATAATCATATTCACACATTCCATTTTATAGCTTTCATCACAAAACATCTCATGCAGTAGGCCTTCTCATCTCATGCATACTTTAAGAACAAATGAACTTGCCTTCTGGAAGACTAAGGGGTAATTGAATCCACCAAGATTCATTCACTTGTCAAAAGTACGCCATAAGACCAACAAGTATTCTCAAAATAGAATCAATTCCCCAACTACTGAATCAGTTCTGCCCTTCAAGCATAACTACACACACGATTTGATGTATGAAAAAGACAAACAAGAAGGGCCATTTATGTTAGTTCACTCACAATCCATGTAAATCTTCTCATTTTAGCAAGGATGCTATGGGACCTCCCTCCCTTTAATCCATCGTTACAAATCAATGCAAACTCTTTGATTCAAACATGCAAGTCACTACCTCTTCCATCCTCGCCAACAATAATTCCTTGAAAGAAAACACACTCTAAAAGAAATTAAGATGGGTAGTTGATTTAATAAATGAAATTGAATGAAGTAATTTTTGAAACAACTATATTTTGATTTCATTTAGAAAAAGTATATATTGAAATTTAATATCTACTGGAACAACTATATAATGAAATTGACTTGATTTATTTTTATATAACACTATAGTCAAAGTGTTCATCTATGTCACCAAACATTGTTATAAAAATAGTAGATAAAAGTTAGTGTCAACATAGTAACTTAACATTAAAAATAAATTAAACATCTAAAATATTTAAACATTATTGAACAATATTATAGTATTTTAAAATATCAAATTGTTAGCTTACATAATCAGAAGTAGTAAATAATTATAATAAAAAACTTATGAAAAATGGTTAAAAAACTAATAATGGATTGTTACTAGAGGATTACGAGTCAATTCACATTCAACTCAACTTAAATCCGTTTAACATGTGGATTGAATGAATTGGATTTAATTTAATCCATAATTTAAAAAATGGAGTCAGTTTTATACTCACTTAAGTATTTTCCTTACATTTAATTAGCTTTCTAGTGGAAGATCCATTAAGTACACTTCTCTTTTTCAAACATCCCTAATATTGGTCAGACTTATTAAGCCTTGTTCAAAGAGTCTTTACCTGAAATTACGTAAATAACATATCTATAATACAAGCGTTAAGGAAAATATTGTTGATGAAACAAAGTAACTTTAACTTAAGTTTTAAAATATTGTTGGCGTGACAAAAAGCTTTAAGTAGATCCTCATTCCCTAAATACTAATAAAATAAAGCAATCACTACATAACTGCCAAAAACAACATGCTTATGCTTTTCCTCTTTGTAGACTTTCTGAAATTGTTTATTCGAGCCAAATTAAGGGTGTGTTCTCTTGTGAAGAAGGATTTGAGGAAGATTAGGTGAATGAATTTAAGTGGATTTGAAGGTAAAGATTTTGTGTTTCTTTTAAGAGATTTGAAAATGAAAGTAGGTGATTTGTGGGTGAAGTTTGTGAAAGTTTGAGTAACTTGACTCTGGTGATAGATAAAAGAAAAAGATTTAATAGATAGTAAATAAATATTACCAAATTGCCCTTATGTTTAAAGAAAAATGAAATAATTTTTGAATGAGTTAAAATTAATTTTTTTAAAAATTGTTATTCAATAATTATGAAAAAAGTAATATTTAAAGAATACATCCCAGTTTTTGTATAAAAAAAGTGAAAGAAGACTCCAAAATGAAGAATGTAATCGTAATCTTCAATGTTTTTCACATATGTGAGTGTTGTTAAACTGTAGTAGTTGTTAAACATTTGTGTTTTTCAAGCAAGCATTTAGGAAAACTATTTAGATAGAAAAAGGAATAACACAAGAATTTTATTCTGGTTCATTCAATCCTAAGCTACGTCCATCTCCCTTAAAAACTCTTAAGGGGTTCCACTAATCTTATAAAGATTACAAACGAGTAACCACTCTTGGTTTCCCTAGTCCATCCTGACTAGTTCGAGTTTAACCACTCCTGGTATCAATCATAGACAACGTTTAATTTTCCTGAGCTAAATAATACAAGTGTTTTGATTCTCTTTAGAATATCCAAACACAATTTGTGTTTGATTACAAGTACAAATTTTAGTAACTCTCAAAGAGAGGATAAATACAATACAATGAAATCTGGTAACTTGAAATATTTTCTTTCGTTATATGTGTTGATAGGGGGATCCTAGACTCTACTTATATTAGTTTTTGACGATGAATGGTTTAAAATGATTAGAAATGGTTTTAATCATTTTTGCACAACAAAATTGCATAAAAGTGTTTAAATCATTAACATGTTAGTGCTAGATGTATTAATCATAAAATGATTAATGAAATAAGCCTAAACAGATTGAAAATGTAGGTTTCTGGTAGAAATAATCAATTACATTATTGATATAATCCATTAGATTAAGTCATAACACTAAGAATGCATAATAGGGCAAAATGGTCTGTTATAATCGATTACATTAGTTACATAATCGATTACAAAGAGAAAGACATAACCTATTATACATATAACATAATATGTTAAGAAAGGAAAATGGATGAGAAATAAGGCATAGTGGCAAATAATCGATTGTATAAGTTACATAATTGATTAAAACAGAAAGAAAGGTCTAATCCATTATACAAATAACCTAATATGTTAGATTAGTTGAAAGAAGCAATTATAAGCATAAATGTCAAAATAATCGATAACATAAGTACCTTAATCGATTAAAACAGAAAGAAAAGCCTAATAGATTACGCAATTAACATAATCGATTAAACTATAATCGATTAAACTACGACAAGATTTGGTTTTTCTATATAAACTAGACTTGAGACCTGACACTTTAACATTTTCATTGACATATACTAATATTCTCTCTAATTTTTAAGTACATATTTTCTCAAGAAGCATTCTTGGAGGAATTCAAGCTACATTGATGATCAAGCAATCAAAACTTCATTCCAGATTCATTGGACTTCATATGTTCTGATTATTCTACACTATAGGAGTGTTATACAATCAGGTTCTTGTACCTTGTATTTGATTTAGCACCTGTGCTAGGTAGGCCAAGTTAGAGAGTGAGTGTTTCCTTTCTTGTATGGTTAGAGATTGAGTGAATAATCTCTTGTATTGATTGAGAGTGAGTGTATTCTCTTTAGTGTTATTATTTTCATATTTGAGTGGTGTGAGGATAGCAATTGAGAGCATCATTGTATTCTTGTACTCAAATCTTGATTAGTGGATTGCCCCCCAACTAAGGTTGTTGAGGGAAGACTAGATGTAGGCTTGAGAAAAGTTGAACTAGTATAAATCTTTGTGTGCTTTGATCTTTCTTCGATCTTTCTTTGTTTGGCTGATTCATTTGTTTATTGATTTCAAGATTTAAGGATCTTCAAATATTTGAAAAAGATTTTAAAATCCAATTAACCCCCTTAGTTTGAGATATAAAGGCTAATTTTCTAACAGTTGGCACTAGAACTTGGGTTACCGAAATTTAATCGATTAAACAGATCCAAATGACTAATATATCTCAAACCTTTGGAGAAGATGCATCCACAAATAGGCCACCTTTATGTGCTGATGAAAACTATCCTTTTTGGAAAATTAGAATGAAGATTTTATTGGAACCAATTGACAAAGGTGTGTGGGATGTTGTGATAAATGGTCCCTACAAACCAACCAAGATTGAGAATGGGAAGACCAAACCTAAAGACTTCTCTGAATGGACAACAAAAGAAAATAAGAGAGCTCATTATGATGTAAGGGCCAAAAGTATTATTTCTCCTACACTAACAATTGATGAATTCTATAGAATTTCTATGTGTGAAACAGGTAAAGAAATGTGTGATGTTTTAGAGGTCACACATAAGGTTACAGCCGTACAAAAGCAGCTTATAATGTCATGCGTTTAACGTCTAACCACTGAATTACCAACGTTAAAAATAAGCGGTGACATTTTTGTAAATAAATGCAATTATTAAATGTCGTTTAGAATTGTAATTCGACGTAAAAGGATATAAACCGTCGAATGACTTTTAAATTCGACGTCAAAATGTTAGTGAATTCAATAAAAATTTGAGCGGGAGATTGAAAATTCATTCACTTTATCTTAGCGCGTGATACCCTCTTCTCTTCTCAAACTTTTCTCAAACGAGGTTTGATGAGCATCACATGTAATCTTTCTTTAATTTTATACAAATGCATGTTAATTAATTACTTTATGTATGATTTTTGTTTGTTTGAACCGATTATTTTCGTTCTCTTGTCTTTCATAGGCGTATTCTGCTTTCTCTCTCACTGTGACGAAACTTTATTCCGACGAACCCACCTTTTGAAGGTTAGTTTTCGTTTTCGTTGTCGTTTTCGTTTTCGTTGTCGTTTTCGTTTTCGTTTTGAAGAACTTGTTTGTTGTTTTTTTGTTGAACTTGTTTGTTGTTGTTGTTTGATTGAACTTGTTTGTTGTTGTTGTTTGATTGAACTTGTTTGTTGTTGGTTAGTATTGTTTGTTGTTGATACTACACGTTCATAGTTCATACTTTAAAAAATACCAAAGACTGAAATTTTTTGTTTTTCTGCTTTTCAGGTCTCGTAGAGTTGTAAAAAAGGATCACAATTAATTAAAAAAAATAAAAAAATTAATTAACGTCGAATATTGACAAAATTCGACGTTAACTTTAACGTCGAATATGATAAAATTCGACGTTAAGTTAACGACTCCTGATATAACGTCGTTCGCTATTCGTCGTTAAGGGAACATGAACTTTAATTAGTAAGGCTGAAAGAAGAAGAAGAAGGAGAGAAAGGACACATCATTGCTTTTAAAACAGTTGCAAGAACTGCCTCCAAAACCAACTGAAGAAAACATGATTCTGAACATGATCAAGATGTTGAAAATTCTGATAGTCAAGCAATGAGTTTGATGGTAAAGAAATTCTCAAAGTTTTTGAAGTTAAAAGATAAAGCTAACAGTGATTTTGCAGGAAATAGGAGATCAAATAGAAGGAGAGAAAAATTTGTTGTTGCACCTACTTGCTATGGATGTGGCAAGGTTGGACTCAAACTAGAATGTCCAGTGATAAAGATGAAGCAAAAGCTTGAAGAAAAGAACAACTTTGACACCAAAAATCAGAAAAAGAAAAAGGTCTATATAGCTTGGAAAGAAAATGACTCAAGCTCCTCAAGTGAATCTTATGAAAGCTTTGAAGAGGAGACAAATTTATGCTAGATGGTTGGATCAATATCTTTTGAAAATGAATGCATAAAAGATATGTATTATAAATTGCTTGATACTTTTCAAGAATTGCATGAGGAAGCTAGAAAATTGCAATATGCAAACAACATGCTTAAAAGTGAAAATACGTGTCTAGAGAGTAGATTAGAAAGCCTAAAAAAAGATAATAAAGGTCTGAAAACTGAACTAGAAGATTTGAAAAATGCACCTAGGCAATAGCTGATAATCTAGATGCAGGAAAATACTTCTCAAGAAAGAGTCTTTCAATAGTTTCCCAATTTGTAATACGTGCAGAGAGATAATACCACCAATCTTGAGCTGCTCCTTGAAGAGTAAATGGAAAAGCTCTCATTTTAAGGCTCTCTATTGTGATCTTGGGAGATCTAAAGTTTTCACACAACATGTGAAATTGTCTCAAGTGCTTGTGTGGATTCTCCCTTGATAACCCATTGAACTTTGGTAAGGCATTTAACAGGTCAGGTCTCAACTCCCACTCCTCATTAAGGTATTCAATGTTACTTCGGATAACTGTATTATGGGAGGTGGCTAACTGTCTGATGGTTCTTTGTGCCATATTGTTTGGGTTAGGAGGTAAAGGATTAGATGGTATGTTTATAACTGGAGATAATGAAGGTGGTATGGCCTCATATGTAAGAAGTGTTCCCTCAGTAGAACACCCAAATTTCAATCTTCTCCGCAGCTTACGCAAATTCCTTTCGAATACCGGGTTAATTTGATAAAATTATCCCAGGTTAGCTCTGGTCATGCACTGCGCAATCTGCTTGAAGTTGTTTCTTTGTTACTTCTCTTTTTCTTTTGTTCTTGCTTTAGAGAAAGATTTCAAATAAGAGATAAGAAAAACTTGTTGGGTCTACTCCCAGGAAAGAGATGTGCGTCACAATGAACAACTTAAGTACCAAGTCTTTCCTAGCCAGAGTGTATTCAAACTAGCCTCAAGTATTTCTCAAGAGAAATTCTTAATTAAAACAAGAATAAAGATTTTTGCTAAAACAAGAATGACTAAAGACTACAAAATAACTCAAATTAAATTAAATGTATGTGCGTTAAAAAAATAAAGATAAAAATAAAAATAAAAAAAATAAAAAAAGAATCAAAATATTCAAAATACTAACCGTATTCCCCAACAACAGCGCCAAATTTGATACGCTGTCATTGAAGCTATCAAATTAATACTATTTTTCAAGGCAACTTCAGTATTGCCAAGTAGTATCCAAGAAAGTAGATAGGGCTAAAGTAACCCTGAGTCGTCTCCCTACGAACACGGAATTGCTTTCGAATATCTGACTCTTATGAATGTTATGCAATGCTTAAGAATAAAAGTAATGGTTGAAGAATGTTTAAAGAATAAATAAGAAACTTAAAAATAGTTATGATTAAAAAGGCTAATTCCACTGCTTTTCCAAGATAGATTCATCATCGGTTATTCACGAATAATTGTTCAATTAATTATTGTTTAAGTCTCAAATTAATTAAAGTACATTCTTAATTAATTTGAGGGCGATCGTGCATTTAACCAAAGTAAATTCTCAATCAAATGCAAAACCTTTCTAGATTGTTCACAATAAATTCAACCAAAGTACATTCTCAATCAAATTCTATTGTGTTTAATCATGTCTATTCTTAAATCTCCTAACCAAGTTAAAAGTTAATCAATCAAACTAAATTCTCAATTAATTATAGTTGAAATTATTACTACCAACCAAAGTACATTCTCAATTGATAGTAAAAACCATTTAATCATATGAATGTTCCTAAATTAAATCAAAGTAGATTCTTAATTAAACCTAGAAACCCTAGAAATCATATAGTCAATATGCATGTAGATTCAAACACATTATGATGCAAAAATCTTTACTTTTAACAAGATAGAGAGATGAAAGACATAGAGAGAACAACTTAAATCAAAAATCAAAGTAAACAATTGCATTAACTGAACGTAACCTCAGAATCCATCATGGAATTACAGCAGAATAGCCCTAGATGCTTAGCTCTCCATGAATGGAGTTGAATACAAGATGAAAGAAAAGTGAGAGGAGTATGAGAGAATGAATGAAGTGAAGTCCCCCTGGGTCTCTTTATATAGGGCTTGATTGAGCTTGGACTCTGAATATTCAGTTGACAAAATCTTTTATCTTATATGTTCCAAATAACTAAAAGAATTATTTGGAAGATATTTTCTGTTGATATTCCCAAATTACATTAATTCAACAACTGAATTTTATCTTTTAGTTTTTTTGACTTTCCAAAATTGAACAAATGCCTTGAAATTTCTTCTATTTGTACTTTAGCCCCTTCTGAATTTTCTAAAATTACACTAGAACCCCTGTTGACCAGCTTTGACCATACTTAAGCAGTGTTGATCGACTTTGACTAAGGAAGGGCGCGATGAATGAGAGCTTGCCACGTGGAATTCCCCATTTCTCCCAAATTAGGTTTCAGATTGGGGAAAGAGCTTGCCCCTGCGCCTGCGCCTGCGTCGCCATGAGGAAAAGAGGAGAGGCTTCCAACGCTGCCGTTCTTGCTGAAAACATGGAGGTGCGAGAATGTGGAGGCTGCCACGGTGGTTTCAGTGGCGATTTTTGTTCTAGGTTTTTGGATTTGTAGGTCTGAGATGTTGGCAGCGGCATTGACGCATTCTTGCTTCACGGTGGAGGTGATTGCAGCGGAAACGTGGAGAACCTACAACCTTGACGGTGATTTGGCTAGTGCGTCGATTTCGCAAAAGGATTAGGTTTTGCTGTGTGGTTTTTCTAAGTGCATGTGGTGGCCATTTTGGATGCTGGCTTGGAGGAGGTGATGGTTTTTCGAGTTTGGCGAACTCGTAGAGGCACGATGACGATGTTGGATTTTGTAGCGGCGGCGACATTGATGCATGATGGACAAATTTGTAAGCACCAAAATATGATGTCACAAACTTGTTTCACAATCGGCAAGTATGACCGAATCGTTCAAGTAATAAAACTTGGTAAGACCAAGTATCGTTCTTCCCAAAGGACTCACGGCCTAGTTTAGTTATGTGGTTTCTTGATTAACTAAGACTTACAAACGAAATATTTGGGTTTAAAATGCAAGACAGAAAATAAACATGTATGCATGAATTGATCAATGGCAAAGACATAAGATAAACACTTTCAATGGATTAAATGAATGAATATGTTGTGGGGGGTCAATTTCATCTCATCCACTCTCATATATTTTAGGAATTCCTCTTTCAAATCATCATTGTTAATGCCACTCTCTAATGTACCATTCTAGATGGCTTCTCCCTAATCAAATAGTTCATACAATTCCTAGCATTCCTAATGATTAGTTCATGAGTGCAGGAGCTTAAGGCAACCAATATAATGTTGTCAGTAAAATATTGGGAGAAATTCCCCGGATCTAGATTTCCCCGTACGTGTCCGTATCAACAAAACCAATAATCATGCATTAGAATGAGTTAAACAATGCAAGCATTGAGCAAAGAGGAAAAACCCTAACTAATGATAAAAGAAAGCATATGTCTTAATTCAAAGATGTACTCAACAGATTCCATATATGAGAGCTTCAAGAGATTACATTGATTCCCCAACAAACATACAAGGTTTAGTTCACCATATTCATGGTGAACCTAGATGAATAACAATGAAAGTATGAAAGAATAAACCCAATAAAGGTGAAGAGGTAGCCTGAGCATCCAAGATCCTCCTTCAAAGGGGTGAAAGAGAGAGTGTTTGCCTCGTTTCTGCCAAAGATACCAACTAAAGGACGTGCAAGCCCTTAAATACTAATCTAGAGTTACAAAAGATTATAAAAGTCCAAGCCCAAAAAGTGCCGCTCAGCGCCATTTACCGCTCAGCGGTGGTTACGCGTCTTCTTTCTTCCCCTCAGCGGCCATTTGCCCCTCAGCGGTTCCAACGCCACCTCTTGAGTGCCGCTCAGCGGTAGTTTGCCGCTGAGCGGTGCCTTCGACTTCTCCTTTTTGCACTCTTTCTTGTCTTTTCTAATGTCCTCTCTCTCATTCTTCACTTCTTTCACCAAATTCACCTCAAAACCTGCACAAAAACACTCAAATCAAGCATAAACCTGTCCAGCTCTCTTATTTCTGAAAATATAAACAAAATGCATGATTTCAAGCTAGTTTCTAAGTCTAAAGGTTGCTTTTAGTATCACTTTTAAGCATGAAAATAACAGTTTTTCAACTGTTATCACAACCCCAAACTTAGAACTTTGCTTGTCCTCAAGCAAACAAAATGTAACTCCATCTCCAACCAATTCATATGATGGTTTACTCATTCAAAATCCTCTTTTCAAGATAAGTAATAACTTCACTCAAACTTAAGACCAAGAGTTCAATCAAGATGTGCACATGCTTTAGTGTTCACAAAGTCATTTAAATTCCAACAAATGCTATTTTTCATGAATGATCAATCAATTAAGCATGGATGTTCATGTGCTTATGGAATATTTCCTCACTAGGTAAAGTGTTTCACTCAACACACAAGTGTATAAGAGGTAAAGTGTTTCACTCATTCACTCCACTATCACAATGTCACATGAATCAACTTTGCCTTTCATTTAACCACAATCAAATACATTCACAAGCATGCATCATCACAAGGACTTTTCAATGGCTTATAATGTGGCTGGGCTAACAAGAAAATTGGTTTTCTGGATCACAAAATCCTTGAGTTAAGAGAGTCATAACAACACAATCTTCTTATTCATTCCCAACTTTCTTTTGCCTTTACTTTTGTATTTGCATTGAGCTTTGCTTCTTTTTCTTTTCTTTTCTTTTGCATATTCTTACTTTTTAGCTGTTAGCTCAATGCTTTTTTCCTTTTTCATGTTTCCCCAATAACCCCAAACTTGAACATTTAACAATACCACACAAGATCTTCTACTTAACTCAAGGTAAAGATTTTCAATCAAGGGTGTTCAGTGTATATTTAAGGCTAAGGGTTCAAAGGATAGAACACAACGTGTTCTCTTTTAGAAGGCTAACTTTATGAATTTGGCCAATAAAAAGGGTTTCAAAAACACGGCCTTTGATCATATGATGCAAAACAAGCAATTGATTCAATCATAGAAAACCTGGGCAAAGTCATTCATGCTTTCAAAGTAACAGCATTCAACAATAACAACTCTGGAGCTCAAAACCTCACATATAAGCTCATTCACATTTGACATGCACATCCTGCTTAATTTCACAATCACAATCATGATATTATGCATTTGTTCACAAAGCTTGTGAATCACCTGTATAAGCATTTTAATGTGCACATCATCTCAACATCAATCAATCAATAAGCATCATCAAGCATTACTTATCACACAATCACAGTTAATAGCAAACCATCATAACAAACCAGGTGTTCAATAGAGTACATCAAACCCTAATTTAAAAACAAAAACAAATAAGTTCAGAAAACTTAAACCATAAAAGCATAATCATATGATAGCATTCATCAGTAAATGCTATCTCAGCTCCTCATCAGTCTGAGCTGTCCTCTGTATCTTCCTCTTCTTCCTCATCATCATCATCAAACGCATCCTCCTCCTCAGCTTCATCTTCTTCCATATCTCTAGCTGAAGCTTCAGCTGCTCCAGCTCCTTCTCCATGTACTGGTTCTTCTGGCCAAGCTACTACATTATGGAATTCATCCATAGTCCACCTGTGTGCTGGAGGGGTATCATACATCCCCACTATCATCTCAGCCGTGGCCACCTGCCCTCTGTGGATGGACTGCAACTGAGCACCTATAAGAGACATATACATGTCCCTCATCTGGAATGGTTCTGCCTCATGAGTATCAGCAGAAGTCCTGCTCTGTGCTGGCCTTCTCTCTCTACGAGCCTGGCGTGGTGGCACTGGCTGGGCTGCCTCCTCACCTCCACAGTACTGTCTGTAATAGGCCTCATCTATAGCTTTTCTTGGCCTCTCAAATGGTGGAACAGAAGTATCCACCCCAGCTAGCTTGCAAAGGTGAGTGATCAAAGAAGGATGTCCCAGTGGTGCTTTGTTGTTTGAGGTGTTAGCACACACACTAATCTCATCAGCTATCACCTGCCCAATATTAACATTCAAGTTTCTGATAGCACAATAGATGAATAGTGCCCTGCTGAGAGTGATATCTGACACATGTGAGCATGGCTGAATGTTGGCATGAGAAAATGCCATCCAATACTTTGCAAGAGGAGTCAAGTCTGTCCTCCTAATGTTAACCACTGCTCCAGATCTATTCCTTTGAAAGTGTCCTCCAGGTATGCACAATACTCTCTCAACATCCTCAAAGTCAGCACCTTCCTCCATGCTAAGAGCAAACTGGCATTGCTCACCAGCCCACACAGTATCCAGGAAGTTATTGATGGAGTCAGGATCATACCTGATAGCATGGCCTCTAACATAGCCCAAATAATTCTCAGCTGGATGATCACCAATCTTCTTTGCATTGGTGTAGAATTCCTTGACCACAGCTATGTTGGCAGGTGATGGATAAGTGGCTAGCTTCCCCCAATCATTCCCTAACACTTGCTCTCCAAATTGAGGAGCAAAGTTAGGTATCATTCCAACCTTTCTCTCCATTAGAAGTCTCCTGTCCTGAACCACCCTAAAGTGCTTCTCATGTTTCCTAGAGAGGAACCTGCCATTATGGGGCTGCTCTGGTTCCTTTTCCTTTCTCTTGGTTGCCATGGTTTTCAATCTCTTTCCTGAAGAGGATGCCATTCCTGCATTCAAACATAAATCCAAAACCACAGAACATGATGTTAATCATTAGTAAACTCAGAACACAACTCCTTTCGAAGCTAAACCACCGCTGAGGGCCAGAATTTCCCCTCAGCGCCACCAGCGCCACATTCCAACACGCAAAAATAAAAAAAAAACCAAATCTGGCAGAGTGCCGCTCAGCGGTAATTTACCCCTCAGCGGTAACTCTGCAGATTTTTGAAAAATCAGTTTTAAAGCTTCCCTAACTCCACCCAAATGCAATTTTCAGTTTTCCAGTTCATAATCTTGCAGTTTAATCGGTTCAAACATCAAATATATCATCCAATCATGCATAGAAATCAAAACCCCTAAATATTCATGCTTTGACAATCACATTCAAATTCAAGAACCCTAGAATGAACAAAATGCATTTTACTTACTTGGGTGGAGATACTAGATGCAATGAGAATGCCTTCAAACTAGAATGCTCTCTTCCAACCCCAAACTTTGATGGCACACTAGTGAAAAAGTGAATAGAAGAGAGATTTTCTTAAGAGGGAAGAGTGAAAAGATGTGGAAAACCTAGGAGAAGGTGTGTGGAAGTGTTTGTGCAGAGAGAAGTCTGGAAATAAACCCTAAAACGCAGCTTGGGGTATAAAAATACCCTAATGGGCTCGGGTCCCGCTAAGGGGAACTTAAGCCCCTCTGCGATAGTACCGCTCAGCGGTAATTGCCGCTCAGCGGCACTTTCGTGAAGTGCTCCCCTCCTTCTTTTCTTGACCTACGTGCCTTCCCTACATGTCTCTCATAGGTTCCCTGCAATTCAATGTTAAAAATGCTTATGCAAATCCTAACTAAAAATAAACAAACAAAAACAATCAATCAACTGGGTTGCCTCCCAGGTAGCGCTTGTTTAACGTCACGAGCCTGACCCAAAATCCACCAACACCCATCAGTAGGTGTTTCAAACTTACCAGCACCCATCAGTAGGTGCAAAATCTTCTCACCAACACCCATCAGTAGGTGTTACAAACTTAGTATCCTTCAGTAGATACTTAACCACCTAGCATCCTTCAGTAGATGCTAAATCCAACAAAAATAATTACAGAATAATATTCACAATTTATAAATTACAAAACCAAATCAAAAGTTTGTAAATCCACTGAGTTGCCTCCCAGCAAGCGCTTCTTTAACGTCACTAGCTTGACCCTGTTAAAGCTCACATTCCATCTTCTTTATAATTGATGTAGTCCTTCCACCAACCTTTCAACTGCTTCCTTTGGACTGTTTTGGACTCTCTAGAATACGGAGATTCTATCTCTATCATCTCCTTCTCTTTAAAGCCTTTAATAACCCACAACTTGTTCTTGAGTCTTACAGGTGTGCCAAGTTGGAGTCTTAATTTTTTCCAGTCTCTAGGAACTTCTTCTCCTTTCCCAATCTCTTCTACCTTGGGTGCCTGAAAATACAAACAATGATTATCAGAAACCTTAAGATTTTTATTTTTACCTCTAGTTATGGGTGCATCTTGAAATGCAGCTTTATAACTGGCTTCTTCCTCCTTTGCTTGTATCTCATCTTTGAACACATCCACCACCACTTTCTCCTCTCTGTCTTGGAGAACCACTATACCTTCATTCACATCAATGATAGCCCTAGCCGTTTTCATAAACGGCCTTCCAAGTATGAAAGGTATTCTCTCAGTTTCCATCTTCATCACCACAAAGTCTGCCAAGAACTGAAGTTTGCCAACACAAACTACAATGTCTTCTGCAATCCCACATGGCTCCTTTGAAGATCCATCAGCCATTACAAGATTAACCTTTACAGGTTTTATTTCAACATGGCCAATTTGCTCCAATAGAGAATAAGGCATCAAGTTAACACTTGAGCCTAAATCAAGGAGAGCTTTCTTTACCTTTTTCTTCCCTATAATGCAAGGAATAGAAAAACTGCCTGGATCTGCTGCTTTTGGTGGGAATGATTCTTTCTTAACAGTTATACACTTTTCTTCCTCATCCTCTTTACGTCTTCTTTTTGTAGAGGTTCCTTCATCTGATTTGGTGTAAACTGCTATTTTCTGTAGAATTTGTTCCCAAGGAGCTTCATTATCAACCATTTTGAATAAATCTGTGAAATTCATTGGTTTCTCCTGATTTGTTAGAAAAGGAAAAGTGTCCTTTCTTTCTTCTTCTCTTCTCTCTTCTGTTTCATCTTCTTCCAACTCAATGATCTCTTCATTTACACTCTTGACCACTTTGCACTCTTCTCTGGGGTTAACCTCAGTATTAGCCCCAAAATTTCTGTTGGGTCTTTCTTCCAATTGCTTAGTAATCTGACCCATCTGAATCTCCAGATTCTTTATAGCAGCTTCAGTGCTCTTTTGAGAAGATTCAGTTTTTTGAATGAATTGCTGAAGAGTTTCTTCCAACTTTGTTGATCTGTCATTAAGCATAGATAATTGTTGCCACAAAGTTGGTTGCTGCTGCTGCTTATTAAACTGATTAGCCTGCCCAGCTTGTCCTTGGCCAATGCTTGGATGTGGTTTCCAACCCTGATTATAATTCCCTTGACGGTATGGAAACTGATTAGCCATGAAGTTAACATCCTCCAAGGCCTCTATTGGAAAAGCACACTGGCCATTGATGTGATCACCTCCACACAATTCGCACAACTGGGTTTGTACCTGTGCAGCAGATTTTAACTCTTTAGGTAGTGAAGCAAGAGTTTTGGTCAGAGTTTCCAGCTGTTGAGTTAGAATCTTATTCTGTGCTAGCAGAGTATCATGGGTTTGTAATTGAAGAACCCCTTTCTGTTGCATAGGGGCGCCTCTTTCATTGTGAAGCTCATTATCACTTGTAGCCATATTTTCAATAATTTCAGTTGCTTCCTCTGGAGTTTTCCATTTGATATTGCCTCCAGCTGAGGCATCCAGCATCATCTTGGTTTGTGAACCAAGCCCTCCAAGGAAAGTTAAGACTACTTCTTGATCTTCAAAGCCATGCGTAGGAGTTTTACGTAACAAGCTTTTATACCTGTCCCATGCATGTCCCAGTGATTCCTCCATGCCCTGCTTGAATGAAGATATCTCTTGCTTTCCTTTAGTCACTTTAGATTGTGGGAAGTATTTGCTTAGAAACTTTGTAACCACTGCTTCCCACTCCGTGAAACTTTCTTCTGGAAAAGAGTTCAACCAAAGCTTAGCATTGCCTCCCAATGAGAAAGGAAACAAGCTAAGTTTGATAGCTTCGTCTGGCACCCCATTGATCTTGACCGTATTGCAGATCTCATTAAATGTTGTAAGGTGCTCATATGGGCTTTCATGTGATAACCCAGTAAATTGATTACTCTTTACCAGTTGAATTAATGCTGGTTTGACCTCCATGTTGGCTGCATTGACTCTAGGTCGAGCTATGCTATTGAAGTGCTGAGGTCCAGCAAGATTAGTGTAATCTGCAAGAGTTCTTCTAGCATTATTATTGTTCTCCATACTCCCTGTGCTGTGAACAGAACCTTGTGGTGATGATTGTAGGAGAGTTTCAGGAGAAGGGAAAAGTTCTCTGGACGTTCTGATTCTTCTCCTCCTTCTACTCTCGTCTAGTCCTTCAAGTAGTGGTTCTGTTGTTTTCTTACTTCTAGTTCGAATTGCCTTCTGCATACACAAGAAAACAAAACCCTAGAAAAGATTTGTTAGCACAAAAAGATATAGAAGAAAATAAAGATTGAAAAGATATAAGAAGATAAAAGATTTAGAAGATAGAATCAAATAAAATAAAACCTAATCTAAAAAATAAAATCTAATCTAAAAGATAAAATAAAATAAAATCTAACCTAACCTAAAAGATAAAAATAAAATCTAATAAAATCTAACCTAAAAATAAAAAAAACAGAAAACAGAAAAACAGAAAACAGAAAAATAAAATAAAAATTCGAAAATAAAATAAAATCTAATCTAAAAAGATAAAAATCAAATCTAAAAAAATAAAATCTAATAAAAACAGAAAAAATAAACACAGAAATTCAAAATCAAAGTCAAAGGTAATCAATAATCACACAAATTAACCAGTTAAACCACGAATCCCCGGCAACGGCGCCAAAAACTTGATGGACAAATTTGTAAGCACCAAAATATGATGTCACAAACTTGTTTCACAATCGGCAAGTATGACCGAATCGTTCAAGTAATAAAACTTGGTAAGACCAAGTATCGTTCTTCCCAAAGGACTCACGGCCTAGTTTAGTTATGTGGTTTCTTGATTAACTAAGACTTACAAACGAAATATTTGGGTTTAAAATGCAAGACAGAAAATAAACATGTATGCATGAATTGATCAATGGCAAAGACATAAGATAAACACTTTCAATGGATTAAATGAATGAATATGTTGTTGGGGGTCAATTTCATCTCATCCACTCTCATATATTTTAGGAATTCCTCTTTCAAATCATCATTGTTAATGCCACTCTCTAATGTACCATTCTAGATGGCTTCTCCCTAATCAAATAGTTCATACAATTCCTAGCATTCCTAATGATTAGTTCATGAGTGCAGGAGCTTAAGGCAACCAATATAATGTTGTCAGTAAAATATTGGGAGAAATTCCCCGGATCTAGATTTCCCCGTACGTGTCCGTATCAACAAAACCAATAATCATGCATTAGAATGAGTTAAACAATGCAAGCATTGAGCAAAGAGGAAAAACCCTAACTAATGATAAAAGAAAGCATATGTCTTAATTCAAAGATGTACTCAACAGATTCCATATATGAGAGCTTCAAGAGATTACATTGATTCCCCAACAAACATACAAGGTTTAGTTCACCATATTCATGGTGAACCTAGATGAATAACAATGAAAGTATGAAAGAATAAACCCAATAAAGGTGAAGAGGTAGCCTGAGCATCCAAGATCCTCCTTCAAAGGGGTGAAAGAGAGAGTGTTTGCCTCGTTTCTGCCAAAGATACCAACTAAAGGACGTGCAAGCCCTTAAATACTAATCTAGAGTTACAAAAGATTATAAAAGTCCAAGCCCAAAAAGTGCCGCTCAGCGCCATTTACCGCTCAGCGGTGGTTACGCGTCTTCTTTCTTCCCCTCAGCGGCCATTTGCCCCTCAGCGGTTCCAACGCCACCTCTTGAGTGCCGCTCAGCGGTAGTTTGCCGCTTAGCGGTGCCTTCGACTTCTCCTTTTTGCACTCTTTCTTGTCTTTTCTAATGTCATCTCTCTCATTCTTCACTTCTTTCACCAAATTCACCTCAAAACCTGCACAAAAACACTCAAATCAAGCATAAACCTGTCCAGCTCTCTTATTTCTGAAAATATAAACAAAATGCATGATTTCAAGCTAGTTTCTAAGTCTAAAGGTTGCTTTTAGTATCACTTTTAAGCATGAAAATAACAGTTTTTCAACTGTTATCAATGCACCAGGGTTCAGCGAAGGAGATGACGACGAGGATGCGGCACGGCAGCAAGGTGTGTTCATGGCGGAGAAGATAAAGATTGTGGTTTACGGTGTGGCAGCGGGAAGAAATCGCGTATGAGTGTTGATGGTGGAGACGGTGGCGCGATTGCGGAGCGACAAGGTGTTGGCATGAATGGAGGAGAGCGGTTTTTGTGACGGAGGTCTTGCGGCAATGATGCTCGTTGATGGTGTCCATGGCGGAATCGCGATTTGCGAGTCCTGTGCGAGCGAAAGACTCGTGGTGGCCGGCGGCGTTGTGCAGGAGGACAACAACGGATCTCGCGAGGAAGATGGTGGTCGTGCATGATGGTCGTTAAGGTTGGTGGCGGAGCGGCGCGACGACGCGATTTCTCGGCGGCGGCACATGGTGGCGGCTAAGGTTCTGCTGGATTAGGGTTTCTCTGTTAGAGAGGACAAGGCTGACGTGGCAAGAGGCATGAGGTGGCATGTTCTGGTTGGTTTATTTGGTGTGCAAAGGATTTGGACACCGCTACACAACTCCTCTAATTCTAAGTTACGCTCAGACCCGGGTATAGGCCCCACTCATGATATGCACAAAGTGTGTGTGTGAAGGGAGAATGCAATGCATACCCAAACCCTCACCTGCAAAACAAACAGAAAAAATTCCCAGGCAGATATAAACATGTTTTCTACCCTAGGGTTCCATATTCAACAATTCACATGCAGTTATTCCAACTATCAAACACAAATAAAGAAAAAAAAAATAAAAAAAAAATAAAAAAAAAATAATAAAAAAAAGGCAAAAGAAAAGACACATGTTGAATTCGTTGTCAATGAGGTTGTCAAGGGCGTAGTGTTTTCGAAAAGCAAAAGCAAAATAAATTTTGAAAATACCAAAGTTGGGTCTTCTCCTGATGCAAGGTTTCGGGGGTAACCATCGTTCTTTTCCGGCTAGAGCATCTGCATTCATACTACTTGAACCCTCAACCTTTTCATTTCCCATTAAAACAAAGGGTTGTCATGAATACAATACTGGGGCAGTGTTCATCATGGTACACATCCCCAACGATCTGTTGATTGGGAGATAAAAAAATAAAAAAAATTATAAAAAAAAAGAAAGAAAAAAACAATGAAGTCGACGTGTCAACCACTACCGAGTTTTATTCCAGGGCTAAGGTCGCGAGAAAGTAAGGTAAGCAAAGATTCAGAGTGACGTGTGGCCATTTTTTCTTTATCCAAACGTTAAAAGAAGTTTATCCAATTGCACCCCTTTTGAGCCATAAATTATATTTGTTTTCATCACCCCCGACAAGAATCATTAGCACATCGATGTCAACCTAAAGGGTACATCAAGGGCATCCGAAATCAAGGAGGGGATTTCTGAAAAAAAAAAGAAGAAGGAAAAAGAAATAAAAAATATATAAAGTCTCAAAGAAGTACACAACAGAGACAACGAAGCAAGCGACCCAAAAGGGGAAGAAAAGAAAGAAAAAAAACAGCAATGAAAATAAAAGGATGCTCGAAGTCTCAAATCTTTAGGGATAGTTGACTCGACACCTTGCAAATGATTCTTGTTGAAACAATTTAACCGCCAAACACTTATTTGAGCCTTCATTATCCATTTCTTTCAAAACCCTTTGACCTTTAGCCACGGTACAAGCCAATAAAAGTCCACGCTGACTGAAGACTGTTTGTCCTAATCTTTCTCACGAATTTAACCCTGAAACGAAATGATGTGGTGAATGACACAATCACTCAAAAGAAAAGAGAAAAAAAGAAGGAAAGAAAATGAAACATCGAAAAAAAAAAGAAAAGACAAAAAAATGTGAAGTCTCCCCGTCAATCAAGAATCGCCAAATTGGGGCAATCCTTCCTACCCGAACCTTTCCCCCTCTCCAAATCAAGTTTACTAAACGCAACAAAGTTGGGGCAACCCTGGCGGGCCATGCATGTGTAGATACTAAACAACACCCCCCAAAGTAAGAAAAATTCAAATGCTAACGTTACCCACAGGTAATCATTCAACCATCTACCTTTCATACTCATCTCCCGCACCTTTTCAGGTTCAAGCTAGTGCTAGAGGGAATTTGAAGCCCTAGTTACGTTCTCTTCCTTTCATCAAAGAACCCACTGCTTCTTGACGTTATTTTGATTGAATGCATTTTGAACGTACATCGCGTTTGACGTCAACATTGACAACGGATTCCAAGCATAGAATTTTCGCAAAAAAAAAACAGAAAAAAAAGGGTGTAAGAAAGGGAAAGCGAGAGCAAAAGAAGGGAACGAAACCAATGGCTCATATGCATTCATGCACCATCATAACATAACATCATTTCATAGAAAGCAAAGAAAATTGTTCAAAAATCCGTAAAGGGAAAATGAAGTGGTGAAAAAGGTTAGCAGACCTTTATATCTAAATCTCTCTAATGTTTTGCTCAGTATTTACCAATATTTCTTCAAAAAAGATCTGAATCCAAGAGTTTCTTCTACGATAGCACACCTCAAGGCCCTTGTCGAGCCTATTGATCCTCATTTCATTCATCCATAGGGTTTGTACACCCTCCACGAGGTTAGTACACCTCACACCATTCATCCACAGGGTTTGTACACCCTCCATGAGGTTAGTACACCTCACATCATTCATCCATAGGGTTTGTACACCCTCCACGAGGTTAGTACACCTCGCATTCTTCATCCATAGGGTTTGTACACCCTCCACGAGGTTAGTACACCTCATATCATTCATCCACAGGGTTTGTACACCCTCCAAGAGGTCACATCATTCATCCATAGGGTTTGTACACCCTCCACGAGGTTAGTACACCTCATAGCATTCATCCATAGGGTTTGTACACCCTCCACGAGGTTAGTACACCTCATATCATTCATCCATAGGGTTTGTACACCCTCCACGAGGTTAGTACACCTCATATCATTCATCCATAGGGTTTGTACACCCTCCACGAGGTTAGTACACCTCATATCATTCATCCACAGGGTTTGTACACCCTCCACGAGGTTAGTACACCTCATGTCATTCGTTCAGGGTTTGTACACCCTCCACGAGGTTTGTACACCTCGTTCCCCTCAAGCACGGTTTTGGTTCAGCGTTTCAAGCCCAGCCTTGTCTGGCGCCTCTAGTTTTTCTGTGATTTTGGGCCCTGTGCTCGGCAATGGTTGTTTATGTTGCAATCTCACATTCTTCATCAATTTGTTTAACTTATGTTCCGTATTCATTTTTACTTTATTTCGCCTCCTTAGAAATCCAGACGAAATTAGTATTTCTATCTTTACTTATCTTTTACAATATAATATGAAAACATCACTTTGTCATATTATATAGTAAAATTTAAGTAAAGAGGGGCAACTGTCAATACCAAATTTCGTCCGGATCGTTTTTGGCTTTACTATAGTCTATTATATTATACTCATTTTTATTTCTTATTCTTATCTTTTATTTTCGTTTTTATCTTTTATTTATTTATTTATTGTTATTTATTCATTTATTTCTTTTCTCATTTTTTTTTATTATTATTATTTATTGTTATTATTATTTTTGTATTATTCTAGTTTTATTTACATATATTATCTTATTTTTCTTCATATATATGCAAATATATTTTTCTTACACTTTTATTATTTTATTTTTATTTTATTTTATTTTCATCTTCAATTTTACCTATTTAAAGTTTATTTTGCTTAATATAATTAATACGGTTTTTTAAAAAAAAATTTAATAAAAAAATATATATATAATAAAAAAAATAAAAAAAAAATAAAAGAAGAAAATTATGAGAAAGGAGAGAATGTTTTCGGATTGGGAGACAAAAAAAAACAGTACGTATGTTGGAGAGTGAGGGGCAGAAAACCGTTTCTGCAGGTAAGGACGCGGGGTGATGGCAGGGCATACGGAATTGAGTACGGTTGGATTTGGGGGTATACAAATGGCACAAAAGACAAGCACGGGGAGGAGGATTGGGCTTCGATTTTTTTTGGCATTTTTGCAAAGGAGAACCAGAAGGGATTTTACAGGAAGGAGAAGGGAGAAGTCAGCCACTCAAGGGAGAAGGGGATTTTCCTGGAGATCTTCACTACCAGCACCAACTTCACTCGCAGTTGCAGCAGCCGCTAGAGACGCCAAGCAAGAGCATAGGAGCTCCAAGAGGTAAGCAACTACTTCACTCGTTCATATTGTCATGTATGATGGGATGAACACTGGAGCTTTTATGGTTGCCATTGCCTTTTTATACTTGTTATTGCGTTTTTACGCTTGATATTGCTCTGTTTAAGATTGGTCCTGTATATGAACCTTCACCATCGTCTCCGGCTACTATAGTAACCAACACCCTTTCAGCCACCTTTTTCTTCCACTCCCAATTCGCACCCTTCAAGTCTCCCTTCATTTCCAATCAACAACACCTTATCCCACAGCCAAACAACCTATGATCTTCATCCTTATTCCACGGGGACACCTAACATCTTCATCCTTATACCACCTCCAGCATCATCATCTCTAACACTACTACCAACACCCCACGACCAACCCATCATTTTCATCCCTTACCTTCTTCATTTTCAACACCTCATCTCCATCTTCAACCATAATCCACTCTCAACATCCCTTTTCTTCCTCTCACCACTTTCATCTCCAGCACCACTTCCAGCACCATCACTCTCATCTCCCCAACATCTTCGACGCCACCTCCAACAAGCATAACCCAATCAACACGTAAGGCAGAACAAATCCAGCATTCACCCCTCACATTCAGATGTACACAACACACAATCGTAATTTTCAAATTAATCAGTGAATCAATAAAAAACGATAAAAATTAGGGGAAGAAGAGAGGGAAATGTGGTTTTGCGGGGGCGATTAGCAGTCGAGAAAGCCCTCGAACGGAGAGGGAGGAAAGTGACACTGGTTGCGCCGGTGAAGAAGCGCGCTCCAGCTAGAGGCGACGGTGGCCGGCTCTGGCACAGGCGGCGGCAGGAGGTGCCCAAGGTGGAAAAGCCTCAACCCTAGGCTAGTGCGAGAGAGAGAGAGGGGGAGAGAACGCCGTGGCCGGCCGTGGTTCCGGTGGTGCTTGGGGTCGCCGCCGACGCCGAGACGGGTGGAAGGTGGTGGCGCGGTGGCTGGTTGGAAGAAGTAGTGGCGTAGGTGTTCAAGGGAGGCAATCCCAGCCCTAGGCTAGCCGATCAGAGAAAGGGACCCTGGGTTTCTCATGTGCTGATTGTGAATGAGAATGGGAAGGCAGAACCCCTAAGGGAATTCTAGGTTAGAAACTACCCCGGTGGGCCGGGCCCATAAACGAACGCACATTATTTGGCCTTTTTCGAACGCTCGTCATTCGGCCTCCATTTCCCACATCTTCCCAACGAACGCTCGTCCATAACGAGCGTTCGTCATGTCGCCTCAACTTCACAAACGAACGCTCGTCCCCAACGAGCGCTCGTCGTCCAGCCTCCTCTTCTCAGCGTCCGTTCGTCACATCATCCAATGAACGCTCGTCATCTACCCTCCTGTACTCAACGTACGTTCGCCATATCCCCAACGAACGCTCGTCCCAACGAACGTTCGTCATCCCACCTCACCTTCCCAACGAACGCTCGTCCACAATGAGCGTTCGTCATCTCGCCTCATCTTCCAAACGAACGCTCGTCCCCAACGAGCGCTCGTCGACCAGCCTCCTCTTCTCAGCGTCCGTTCGTCACATCATCCAATGAACGCTCGTCATCTACCCTCCTGTACTCAACGTACGTTCGCCATATCCCCAACGAACGCTCGTCCCAACGAACGTTCGTCATCCCGCCTCACCTTCCCAACGAACGCTCGTCCACAATGAGCGTTCGTCATCTCGCCTCATCTTCCAAACGAACGCTCGTCCCCAACGAGCGCTCGTCGACCAACCTCCTCTTCTCAGCGTCCGTTCGTCACATCATCCAATGAACGCTCGTCATCTACCCTCCTGTACTCAACGTACGTTCGTCATATCCCCAACGAACGCTCGTCCCAACGAATGTTCGTCATCCCGCCTCACCTTCCCAACGAACGCTCGTCCCCAATGAGCGCTCGTCTTTCAGCCTCATTTCCTAGCGTCCGTTCGCCAATTCCCCAATGAATGCTCGTCTTTCAGCCTCGTTTCCCAGCGTCCGTTCTCCAATTCCTCAACGAACGCTCGTCATACAGCCCGTTTCCCAGCGTCCGTTCGCCACAACTGTGCATGCAACCGTTCGTCCTTTAACTTTAACGAACATTCGTCCTCCACCAACCGTACTTTGCCTTATTCGAACGTTCGTCCATACTGACCTTTAGGACGTTCGGTCATACAAAGAGTCAACCGTTCGGTCATAATGTTTTAATGAACGTTCGGTCTTCATGTGAACGTCCGGGCATGTTATATGTGAACGTTTGGTCATGTTATGTGAACGTTCAGTTTTGTTTTGTGTTAGTGAACATTCGGTCGTGTAATGTGTTAGCAAGCGTTTGGTTATATTGTTTAATAAGCGTTCGGTCTTCGTTTGAACGTTCGGTCTCGATGACGTTTGTCTCCAAGCGTTCGGTTTTAAGCTTTCGTTCAGAAAGCAAATAGCGCTCGTGCAGGTCACTCCTTATCTGGCGCTCGTCCAATTCATTTCTTCCACAGACCGCTCGTTAACGAAGCTTTTCGACTGACCGTTCGACACCCCTTTTTATTTATTTTGGCACCCCCATTTTGTTGTTTTTTTTTATTTATTTATTTGCCTTTTTATTCATCTTATTTCATTTCATTTTATTTTATTTATTTCTTTTAAATATCCACTTATTTCAAAATATATATATAATAATTTTACTTATAAAAAAATAAAATTAACAAAAATATATTTTAAAGGTTTAGGCACATGTGTGATCGCACGCATCGTCCTTGTGCTAAAACCTTTTCTTCTTCTTTTCTAAAACTACAAAAAATATATTTAAAAGGTTTACGCACATGTGTGATCGCACGCATTGTCCTTGTGCTAAAACCTTTTCTTCTTCTTTTCTAAAATTACAAAAAATATATTTAAAAGGTTTAGGCACATGTGTGATCGCACGCATCGTCCTTGTGCTAAAACCTTTTCTTCTTCTTTTCTAAAATTACAAAAAATATATTTAAAAGGTTTAGGCACATGTGTGATCGCACGCATCGTCCTTGTGCTAAAACCTTTCCTCCTTCTTTTCTAAAATTACAAAAAATATATTTTAAAGGTTTAAGCACATGTGTGATCGCACGCATCGTCCTTGTGCTAAAAACTTTTTCCCTTTCTTAAGTAAAATTACAAAAATACGTTTTAAAAGGTTAAGCACATGTGTGATCGCACGCATCGTCCTTGTGCTAAAAACCTTTTCTCTTTCCAAAAAAAAAAACAAAATACAAAAAAAGGTATAAAATCTTCAAAAAACCCAAAAACATCAACAATTTTAAACAACCAACAATCTTGCCAGAACTACGTTATCCTTGATTCTCCATCAAAAGTGGAGATACGTAGGAGCAAGGCTAGTCCTTGTCAGGTTCACTTTCCCAAAAATCCAAATTTATCCATAATCATTTTCCAAACAAAATTTTCTAAACAATTTTCAAACAAATTTTCAAGCAGTTTTCTAAAAGAACTACGTAACCCTGATTTCTCATTTTTGAATGAGAATACGTAGGAGCAAGGTCAATCCTTGTCGGGCCCAAAAAACTAAAAAATATGTTTTGTTTATTTTAGAATTTTATTTTAGGGGATAGTTAAACATTTTGAAAATCACATCATATTCATGCATTTAGTTAAAGGTACTGCCTTAAGGCAGGCGTTGTAGGGTGTTAATACCTTCCCTACACGTAACCGACTCCCGAACCCAGAATCTGGTTTTCGCGGACCGTGTCTTTTCATTTTATGGTTTTTCCGTAGTTTTCCATAATAAACTATGGTGGCGACTCCAAAATCTCTTTTCAAAACCCGCGATTTCTTTTTGGATCGTCGTCCCGTCGCGATTCCGGTTGCGACAGGCATGTTCTGGTTGGTTTATTTGGTGTGCAAAGGATTTGGACATGTGGCATGATCTAGTGGAGTCTGATTTAGGAGGGGTAGGCATAGGAAATTTTAGGGGTTGTAGGAGAAAATGCTTAGTGTTGGGCTTGGTTGTTTGGTCTGTTTCACAAAAATAGGAGTGTATGTAGGGAAATTTAGGAGGTGCAAGGGTAAAGTCTGCGTGTTGGCCCATTTGTACATTATTTTTCAAATAAAAGCTGGTTTTGGGCCTTAATTTGCAATTTGGACCAATTAAACTTTAATTTCAGCTGCACAAATAAACATTAGAACATCCAAGAATACTTTATGTGCTAAAACTAACTTTTTACATCTCTTTAATTCCCAAACTCAACAATTTCAATCATCACAAATCCACTTAAAATCAACCATTTAAGCACAATTATCTCATCAAAAATTTGAATTTTAAAACATAAATGTGGGCATAAATATGCACTCATCAGTCATGCATCAAGGTCTTGTTACTATAGAAATATTGGTGTACCCAAGGGCAAGTTTAAATGGATTCCTAAGGAATCACTAAAACCTCCTAACATAAAAGGACCTAAATTCAATTGGGTACCTGCATCCGAACCTTTAAATTATTTTGCATGAAAGTAAGAGGAATTGAAAATGACTATGCTCAAGGTAATGTACAAAGTTGAAGCATATCTCACAATTTAAAGTGCTCATGACATCTTAAGAGACATCAAAAGTGGTAACAAGCTTTAGCATTGGTAAAACATTCATATTTTCTATTTTGCATAAACATGTTGTTTGGTATCATATGTACTTTGTGTTAGATACCAGTAGGATGTATGAAAACCTCAAGAATGACAAATTCTGCATAATTTAATCGATTAGATAAAGACCCTGATCAATTATGTGCTTTTCTCTATTTTGTTGAAAATAAGGGCCTGTCATTGATTTAATCGATTACATTAAGAATGTAATCGATTAAAACAACTCCAGCAAGGACATTTCTGATTTAAATAGGTTTCTAACTTCTTCTAATCAATTAGACTGAACCCTAATCAATTAAGATGTTCTTTCTACTTTCGCTCTTAGAAACCTAAGATTCAAACTCATCTTTTGTCCAAATCTATTGAAACCTTAATCACCATCTTGACTCTCAAACCAACAATCCTTCTTCTACCATATACATCACACTTACCCTCTGCAAAAACATGGTCTCCACCTCCAAATGCACAAAGAGGGCTACTCCCAAAGTGAGATCAGCAAGTCCCACTAGGTGGATAAGTGATAATGAAGCCCAAACAAATTTCGTATGCTTTTGGCGCATTCGAAAAATCATATCTCACAAATACACAGGGATAAATTTCTTTCGTAGAGAAGGGTTCATCTTCCAGGACTAGTTGAAGTACCAAGGGTTGGCAAACTTTGTGGAAATGTTTGGTGATTGATACCCTGATTTTGGAAAAATGTTTTATGAAAATTTAAAAGTTACTGATGGTATATTGTGTTCTAGAGTAAAAGGTGTAAACATTATATTAGATGAAGACGTTTGGACATCCCTTGCTAGCTTTCGTCCAAGAGGTTATAAGTCTCATCTAAGAATACTTGGGGTAAATAATCTGGCTATATACAAAGCATGTTTAAGGAACCCTGAAGTGCCTAAAGATTATACTGTATAGAGTTGTAGGATTGAAAATATATGATCGTCTATGTGCATTCATAATAGCATGGATTCTACTTCCTAGGAGGAGCAGCCATGCTCAATTGACCACATAAGACATTTATCTGGTTCATGCTCTGAAACGAAGACTCCAAACTAACTAGGTTGTAGCTGTCTCTGATAATATGATCAAGGTCACAACACATAATATGACTTGTCTTCCATATGTTGTTTTTCTATCAAAAGTTATGTGCCATTACAATGTTGACCTCATAGACGAAGTAACAAGAAGTTGTAACAAGATCAATCTCATCTTCCAGCTTGCTTTATGGGACTACAAAAATGTGAAACTGGATGGGCCTTCAAGGACGAACATTAAACAATTGAAGGAGAAGATTTGGAGCCACTTAATGTGGATGCTTCAAATGCTGGACCTGCTTCAAATGCTTTCAAACCCATAACTGATTTTGAAAGATACATGGTTAATCAAATGCAACTTCACATTGCTAGGTTTGATAAAATTGAAATATCAATTACAAAAATTCAGCAAAAACTAAATAATCAAAACCTATATGATGAAGATGAAGAAGATGGAAACATTTGGACTAATAGTGAAGAGGGTATGGAAGAAGAAGACTTTGTGAACATTTCAGATTATAATAACTTTTCATTCAAATCATTTGTTTTTTTTTGGGAAATCTGTAATACTCAAAACTTAAGGCTCTAGACTTTAATGCTTTAGTTTTTGGCGTGTTAGCTAAATAGGTGCTTGTTTTTATTATCCGCACTTTTATTCTGAACAATACTCCATATTTTTGTATTTTAATTATGTTGTTGGTTGATTATATATATATATATATATATATATATATATATATCCAATAATTTGTACTTTAAACGTTTGGAAATTGTTTTTGGTTGATATTGATTGATTCAAATGTCCAAATCTGAATGTATGATTGAATTGCTCTATGATTAACAATTGAGTTTACTTCAGATTACTAGAAATCTGAATATGTAGGAATCAAGCTCTATGGTACCAAATTGATTTTATTATGGCATATTGATATGATATTTGATGCTGTGAAATTGATAATGAATCTATGTTCATTATCTTTTAATGTTTTGAAATTGATATTTTATCCATGATTGATAGAATAAACAAATATACAACATTCTATTGAATACTGGCCCCATATGGTATAAAGAACATGTTTCTGCAGGTTTAAATCCAAGTAACAAAGACTCTGTTATCAATATGCTCTGTTTATACAATGATGCAGATTTTTAATCGATTAAGCAAAAAGTATAATCGATTAGATGATCACTTCTAGTTAAATATGCATTTAATTACCATATCTGATATGATGTATAAGTCTGAATGGTCATTGTATATGTGTTTTAAGTACAATGCACATTATATGCTTCATCCCATTCAAATTCACATTGAATTCCATTATGCATAAACATATGTGCATCATTTTGATTCAAATCAAGTACTTTTAATTTTGCCGCATAACTCTGTTAATATGTATCATCTTTTGTTGCATGATAACTAGCATTTTAGTTATAATACTCTGTGCTTAAATTTTAAAATTATACTTGATTTGAGTATTGAAAAATATACTTGATATGCTTATGATTTACAATCTTTAGCAATTGATATCTTTGCAATATCATATATGTTTAAGCAATTATGTTATGATACATGCACAAAATGTAAAAGATTTATTCACTGTGACTATAATTTATTGAAATAACATTTCATCACTGAAAAATATATTGTTTATCTTGGTTTAGATCATTGAATTGTCATTTTCTATCAATTGATATTGGAGCATTGCTTTTGCAGTGAGAGCTTGTACAACTATGGTAAGACATAAAACTTTATGAAACATTATAGGAATGTGTTCTTATTTCATAATGTCTTTCTGATCCTCGTGCAATGCTTTTAAGTAGATATTGGTATTCTTAATATCTATACAAATAAAGAGATGAAAAAACATAGCACACAAAGTGTAGTACATACATTCATTTAATGTTTTATACGTTGATAGAGTGTTGAAGCATGATTCGTAATATAAACGTTTATCGAAAGTCTGAGCTTTTTCAAAATAGTAAAAATAATAAGATATATAACATTTATTACTTTCACTAGACATACTTTTGTCAAATATTGTTTATCCTTTTATAATTGGGTTAAATATGTTTTTAGTCCCTAAACTATTGGCCGTTTCTGGTTTTCGTCCCTCTTTCAAAGTAAGGTACAATTTGGTTCTCATTCTTTTCGAAACGTTCGTTTTAGTCCTCGGAACTTTGGTTTTAGTCCTCATTTTGTTGCTAAATGAGGACCAACTTTTTAAACAGTGTTAGTTTTCGAGGACTAAAACGAGCGTTTTCGAAAAGAATGAGGACCAAATTGTACCTTACTTTGAAAGAGGGACGAAAACCAGAAACGGCCAATAGTTTAGGGACTAAAAACATATTTAACCCTTTATAATTGGCACATCACTATTTATATTACAAGCATTTAATAAAGATATTTTGATATGCACTTGCTTAAACATTATACTTCACTAAACGATATTTTGTTAAATATTGTTAGTTAAATTTCAAAACTTGAATTTTTAGACAATATACTCTCTCTAGACGATTTTGTCCAAACAAAATCTTGAACTTCAATTAAACAGACTTTTCTATATTCGAATTTTGTTTTATTATTCATTAACCAATATATGTTTTTGCAAAAATATGTTTAATAAAAAAAATGAGAATTGATAAGTAAAAGGACATGTTAATACGTGAGCCAATTTTATATTATTCAAAATTAATATTTAATAATATTTTATTTTTCAACTAATTTGTTTAGGATAAGTAATGTTTATTTAGTTTTTAAAAAAGTTAAAACATGAGAGGAAAATAAAAAATAAAACATATGTTAAGAACTTTTATTTATCCATAAAGTCTTACTTGTCTCGAATAAAATTCTTTTTGATAAAAAAAATACAAGTTGTAGTGTAAATTAAAAAAAATAAATTTCACAAAATTAGTGGAACCTTACAAAGAGTGAGTATTTCCTTTGCTCTCTCGTTGATTCCAGTTTAAAATCGATTTTAGTACAAAAGTGAAAAAAAGCTCCCGGCGAGGATCGAACTCGCGACCTTTCGCTTACGAAGCGAACGCACTACCACTATGCTACGGAAGCTGATTTTATTATAATTGAATATTTTAAATATTAATATTACTAAAGTCAAAGTAGACTCTGTCAAAACCCTACGTAAAACCACCTTACTCTGACCTGCTGCCAGAATAGAGAAGACGAGATGTGCGGAATAGCGTTGATTGTCTCAGGCATTCGTATTGACACCTCATGGTTGCCCTTCGATTCAACAAGCTCAACTCGGAAAACCGAGAAAGTAAGTGCAACTCTTACTCTTTGAATCCATCAAAAACTCTAAATCAAGTGGTTATAGCAATTCGTACCATTTCCTTTTATCTGCCACAGTTGTTGTTCTCTTTGGATGATCTCAAAGCAGCTCTGCGGAGAAGAGGCCCCGATAGCGTGTGCGCCAAGAAACTTATTCTCCAATCCGAGGAAAATCTAATTTCATCCTTCATGGATGATGGCGTGTCATCTTCCGAACGCGACAACGCCGATGGCATCCACACCGCGAAGCTTCATTTCTTCGGTGCAACCTTGCAGCTCAGGGGAATTAATCCGCTTATTCAGCCACTGGTGGATGCGTCAGGGAATGTTCTCGTGTATAACGGTATTCTGTGCTACTTTCTGTCCCTCGTTTTTTTCTTCTTCTTTTAGTCATTCTGGTTTTAATTTCTACTTTGCTTTTCAGGTGAGATTTTCGGTGGATTTGACCTGGAAAGTGATTGCAACGATACTGAGTTTCTCATGCGGACTCTAGGGGAGTGTTGTTCCTGTGGTTCTTGTTCAGCTGGTCAATGTGTTGAATGTGGAAAAAGTACAGTTTTGGGTGTTCTTTCAGCAATTAAAGGGCCTTGGGCTATCATTTATTGGCAGGTAACACCCAGTGGTAAGTTTCTTTGTATTTGAATCTTTTGCGGCATGATTTTCGCGGACATTGTGTCAGAGGCGGTGCTTTCTTTGTCTGCTATAGGATAGCTCCAGGACTCTTTGGTTTGGTCGGGATGGGTTCGGTCGGCGGAGCCTTCTCGTTCACTGGCCCACGGAAGATGACTCAACCTTTCTGCTTTCTTCCGTTTCACCTGTTTCGCCAGTTCAGTTTGCCCCTGGTAAGAATACCCGAAACAGCTATAATTATCTTGCTTCTGAACAGTCTATTGTCGGTTAGTTAAGTATTGACCATTTTTGTAATTTAGTGATGGTGGGAAGGTATTGTAAACTATGCACTCAGTCTGGTCTTGTTCTAATAGAGGGATGTGCCATTATGAAAGGCGTGCAGGAAAGAGAATGTGCTCTTTATATGGTGCTGCCGGATGACTCCTGCTTCTTCTTTCAATATTGTTGATACTGGTTCTAAACAGATAGAAAATGCCAGTAAAGATAAAACTATGTTCTCACAGGAAGAAGATAAAATAATATGGAAGAACTGCCAAAGTGCTTCCTGCCAATAAGTGCCCAGAGATCAACATCCTTTCTACTCGTTCTTTGTCTTTACTGCCCTATGTTCTGGTCCTCTTACCCCGATCCATCCTTGCCTAGTGCTGCTGTCTGTCCGTTTTGTTACATTCCAATACATTGTCATTGTCAACCACCTTTTCTTACGTCGTCTTTGACAAGCATTGTCTTCTTGCTCTTTATGATCTTTTTACTATCCACTCACGTATCTCCTTTAATATACACGTTTAGTCAGGCCTGTAACAACATAAGCTCACCATTTGATTTGATTGAGCCTAATACCTGTTTGATAACTTTGGAACAATAATTTATTTCATTGAAAATTAAAAGACAACGGATGAAAGTCTTTTAAAAATGATAAATATCACTTCTTGAAATGTTTTTTCTTCTCCCACTTTCTCATGTATGATTTTAGTTTTAGTTGTCAACAACCAAATCTGCTTAAAGCTTAAGCTGTGATTTAGGTTCCTGATTGATTTTATATCTGTAATATCTATTTATAGAGTACCTTTATGCTCGTAATAGATTATTTGACCTTTCTTACTAGCATAGTTGTAAACCTGGGCTAGTGGCTAGGTCACTCTTTGATTACTGGTCTGACTAAAAATTTCATCTTGACGAGAAAAATGAAAATCGTTGAAAGATGAATGTCCTGGTTTAATTCTAAAGTCTACCTCTGGTTTTCTTTGTTCAGCACATTTTAATCTTATTGGCCTGGTTTAGGTTTTAAAACTATAGTTAGTTTTGTCAGTTCTTGAATTTGTAAACTGAATTTTGGAAGAATGAGTTGTGACTTAAAAATATTAATTTGCTTCAGAGGATGAAACTCGTAATGGGATAGGATGTTTTAGTTACTGGGAAGAGCTACCGTGTGGAATATATAATTTGCATGTGGATGTTTCAAAACCAAGCGGCTATCTGGTAGCTGAAGTCAAAATGCATGGATACGTAAACTCAATGTTAACTGAACTTATCAAGTGGGATAGAATTTCTGTTGAACCAAGCTCTGAAGACCTGAAAACATGCTGTCATAAGTTATCCAGGGGGCAACGTTCTATACATCTGGCTTCTTCAGAGTCAGTTCCAAATGAAACAGGTGATTAGTGTATAATAGTGTGCGAAAGTTCTACTTAGCTATTCGGTGCTTTAATTTTTAGCTATTCAGTACTTTAATTTCTGTCATACATTCTAGTTCCTTACTTCCTTTTGCATTGTTTGGGAACTCTGCTCTAGCATCTTTGTCTTACTAGGTTTAGGCATGTCTTCATTATGCAGGCTCAGTTCAATCTGCAATTCCGGTTCCAGCTCATAGTTTGCTTGATGCTTTAAAGGAATCTGTGTTACGACGTACTTCGTTGTATAATGTTTATCAGGTATGCAACCTAACTGGAACTGGTGATGAGTTTTGTCATTGATATTGTGTATTCTATAACTGTTGGCTACATCAAGGATAAATGTTCTTCTTGGTTTGTACTTTGTCAAGACTGTGAAGACAGTTTCAGCTGTGGGGATTTCTCTTACATTTTGGATCAATGAATTTGAGTCTTAAATTATATTCTTATTAACTTCACCATGGGGCTGTCTCTATGACTAAACATTGTGTAAGGGACCTAGGTGCAAAAATTATTGAAGGAGTAGACAGCAAAGACGAAGAGATGGTTGGAGACAAGGGACCCCTGGTACAGGAGCAGAAAAGAATGAACACTCGGAAGAGTGAGAGAAAAAGACTCCCTAACAGAAAATGGGGTGATTACATGAGGCTAGGCTGATTTAAGGAGAGAGGGGAAGATGTCTTGGGTTATTGGGTGTTGTTGAATTGGGTCCCCTAAATTTCTCCATCTTATCCTCTCTAAATTTTCTGTTATCGGTGACTTTTCAGTACCCAGCTTTTGTTGGGGCGTGGAACAATAATTTACATCATTATACAATAACTTTCTATATTCTATTTTAGTGCATTGGTGCTTTCATTGCTACCATGGCTGAAAACAGCGGCCTCAAAGAACTCCAGCATAATACGAAGAAAATGCTTGAAGCTTTGGAACAAATCCACATGGAGGGGGGAAAAGAGAAGAAGCAACTGCGAAAAGATTTCCAGGTCTGGATTTGGCTATTGCAGAGTTGTTTGAGTGGATAAACGATGGTGGTTCAAACTCGGGCAACCACGATTTGGACAACCAGCCCTTTCATGTTTGAAGCGTCAAACTAGACTTCCCTTGCGTAGATGGTAGTGAAATGCTACAATGGACTTCAAAGCAAAACAGTTCTTTGAATATTATCATACCCCAAAGGCTCAATGGTTAATAATCGCTGGTATTCACAAGGACAAAGATGTTGTTCCCTGGTTCCAAATGATGCTTAAAACCAACACGTTTCAATCTTGGGCAGCTTTTATCAAAGTTTTGGAAACAGAATTTGGCCCTTCACTATATGAATGCCCATGCTCTAGTTGTCCCAGACAAGATCGGGAGTGAATTTTACCATTCATTCACCACTCTATCTAATAGGGTCGCGGTTTATCAACTGATACACTGTTGGATTGTTTTTTGAGTGGGTTAAAACCCAAAACCAGATGTGACGTCATTGCACAAGGCCCAAAATCTGTCTCGAAAGCAGTGGCTCTTGCCAGACTCTATGAAGAAAAGTACACTCCCAACAGTCATTCCTATGTTCCTGCTAATCGGTTCCCAAACAAAAACAACACCCTTCCCCCTCTACTTCCAACACCAAACACTAAACCCTTGACCTAGGCGAACCACAATGTCAATGTAAAACGCATGACCCCAGTAGAGATATAAATTTGATGAGAAAAAACTTATGTTACAAATGTGATGAAAAATTTACTTCGAACCATAAGTGCACAAACCGACACATGTTTTTAATACATGTCCAAGAAGTTGAGGAAGAAACCTTGGAACCAGACCCTCCTCCCAGTGTAGAATCGATAGTGGAGCCCGAGCACCAGCTCTCTTACAATGCCCTAAAAGGAGCCAATGGGTTGGGCATATTGAAATTTCAGGGACAGTTGCAAGTGTCATGTTACATATCTTTGTGGACAGTGGCAGCAATGACAATTTTACTCAATTAAGAATTGCTCATTTCCTGAAGCTACCTATTGAACCAACACCTCAGTTCAAAGTTTTGGTAGGGAATTGCAATACGTTGACTGGCAGAAAGGTGTGTAAGGGACATACAATTGAAGATACAACATCATGTTTTATATTTATCTGCTTTCTTATTACCTATAGCGGGAGTAGATTTAGTGTTGGGAGCCTCTTGGTTGGCCACGTTGGGACCTCATGTTATTGATTTTAGCACCCTCCCTTACATTAAAGTTCTATGTCAATGGACAGTTTGTCATGTAGGGTCAAAAATCTGATAGTCTGGTGCAGTTGGAATTTCATTAGTTGCTAAGATGGCAAAACACGCATGCTATTGACCAAGCATTCATGCTGCAATGTCAGCCAGCTGAATTAGAGCAGAACCAGTTACAGGGGACAGTCCAAGTCATGTTGAACTAGTTGGCTCGTTTATTGCATACATACCGAAAGGTTTTTGATTTTCCCATCGGGCTACCACCAGAAAGAGATCAAAATCATGCAATCAATTTAATGAATGGGGCTAATCTAGTAAAAGTACGACCATATCGATACCCTCATAATCACAAAAGCCAGATTGAAGAAATGATACAAGAAATGCTATAGGAAGGTCTTATACAACCAAGCAATAGCCCATTTTCTTCTCCAATTGTTTTGATTAAAAAAAAAGATGGGACATGGCGATTCTTTTCCAATGACAACTGTGGATAAATTACTAGATGAATTATATGGTGCTCAATACTTTTCTAAGCTGGATTTAAGTTTTGCTATCACCAACTTTGAATGAAGCCAGAAGATATGATGAAAACAACTTTTAGGACACACCAAGGGTATTATGGTGGCTAGTTATGTCATTTGGCTATCATAGAATTCCAAGACACCACATCTTTCACCTTCGAATACATATTAATGAAAGCATTGCAAACAAAAACATCACTTTCCAATCCATGCTTTATACATACAAATGAACCAACATCTCACAAACAACATCATTCACTTGTTCACAAATAGGAACCACACTTGCTACCGTAAAAGTATCCATCTTCACCCCTTCAACCTTCATCCTACCTAAAACACCCAATGCCTTGGTTGCTTTCCCATTTTGAAGAAACCGCAAAATCATTGCAATCCAAAATCCTACATCTTGGATGGGCATATCATCAAACACCTTGTGGGCAACATCCACAACACTAAACCTTGAGTACAAATGGATCAAGGAAGCAACCACATACACATCACCCACCCATTCAAACACGATTCAATCACTAGGATACACGTCATGCTATTGGTACTAGGGTTCAATCACTACCCATGAAAAACTCACACCCACCCACTCAAACAATTCCGAGAAGATTAAAAACAAGAAGAAACCCTAATAGCAATGTGAGAAATGCTTTCTAAAATACTTCTATAGCACTTGGACGACTACAGAAAGCGAAAATAAAAAGAACCTTAGCAGCAACTTAGTAGAACCTAATAAGGATAAAAATATAATTTCATTTTCTTAACGGGTAGATACCTATGGATACATGTAGTATGATACTTGATCTCAACCCGTTAATGAGCAGGTACTAAATTACACGCTACTTGCTACCCGCTACCTGTGGGTACCAACAGATTTTATGTGCGAATACCTACGGGCGCGGGTATTTTTGCCACCCTAATACTATCTAAAGTGTATGTGTGTGTATACTGTATAAAAAGTAATAATTGAATTTAAGAAAAAGATATTGAGGTGAATGAGAGAAATGAATACTAAAAGAAGAAAGTGGGTTCGGGAAGGGAGGTGAAAGGGGAAAGTGGGGAGGAAATAGCTAAACTTATATTGTCTAGGTAAGCAATATTTTTCGTTCCCTTTTTAATTATCTTTATGACCAATCTTATTCAGTCATTTATTGGACAAATATTTTAACGAATAAATTTTGTAGGGAATTCAAACCACAAAAAAGTAAATGTTACAAAACTTTTAGAATTTCTTCACTGATAAAATAGGTAATGCTTATTCAAGGACACTTAACCAAATGTATTGAAAATCTGTTGCAATGCTGCGTTCTGAAACTAAGTTTGATTACTTTAGTGTGTTTCCCAAATGCAAATTGCAACTACTAAATGTCTCCACTGACATCTTTAGATATTTTTTTGACCGAAATGTATTCAAGTGGTCAATGGATTCTATTGTATGTTTTGTTACCTTTAGAATATCTATTTGCTTCTGGATCTCTTCTGTAGCTTTTGTAGCCAAAGAATTTGAACTCTTGAATGCCCTTTGAATTTATTTGAGCTGTTCTTGTTGTGTTTTTGTATACCTACTTTTTTATTATAAATTTGCTTCTCAGTTTTGAAGGACAATGTAACTCTTCAATTTCCTTCCCCATATTAATCCACATGTTTTTTCAACATTGAGTATCTGATCTATTTTCTTATCATAATTTTTATTTCTATTAAACATTATTTCTTAAGATTAATTTCAATTTTAAATCTGAATGTTGAAACATTATTGTATCAAATTGAAATTCTTTCATTTTATTGATAAATTGAAGTTTACTATTATTGTAATCATCTCAAAATTAGAAGAACATAATTTCTATCTGATAGAACTACGAATCACAACTGTAAACAAGACTGTCTTGTAAATCTTTATTGCTTATTTCCAATTCTGCACCTACCAACGTAATAGATATAGAAATGATATAGAATGTTACAAAGTGTTTCCCCCACTGAGGTTGTTGGAGAGAACCTCACTCTCCACAATTCTCCTAAACTTTTTCCTTTCAAAAAAACTCCCCGCCCACAATTAACCCTGGATTATTTATAATAGTCCGTTACAGCTGGCACATTCCCTTATTTATTTCTTCTCTTATATACTATACCAAACTCATCACTCTTATTGAGTCCATGACATACATCTGATATATACACTTGTATTGATTGGAAAATTTAAGAAACGAGCATAGGCTATTCTAGGAAACAAGAGATTGTGGGATTGATATGCTAGTAATAAAACCAAGATACAACCAATATACAAAACTAAAACCAATAGGAATAAAATCTGAAACTTCGTAACATATTGACAGAATAAACTCTAAAACTTCCTAAAATATCTCAACAAATCTTAATCTAATTTGAATTTGATTTTTAAAAATTTTGCACTTCATATAAAAAATTATGTTTGTTGATTTATAGTTTCCTCTCAAATTCGAAAATTGTTCTCTCTAATTTATTCATATCTATTAGTGAAAACATATAATATTCTCTTTGAATTTTTTATTTATAATATATAATTAAATTTAATGTGCTTGTGCAATGTGTGAGAAACTTGATAGTGTTATTCGTATACATGATAGGACTCTTTGGATTTGTTTGCTTAGGCAGTGACATCTGGTATCAGACAAGAGGAATTTGTTCCAGTTGCAATTCTTTTCTCAGGTGGCCTGGACTCCATGATACTTGCAGCATTATTGGATAAATGCTTAGATCCCAATTGTGAGTGCGTCTAAATTGACTTAATTTGCCAACTCTAATGTTGATTATAATTTATATGAAACAAACTTTATTGGTTTCTTTTTCGGTTTTGAGATGTATAAAGTAGGAGAATTGGTTGAGTTGACATGTTCCAATTCGAGAGCCTTCTGTTAATGTGTTTTTTAATATATTTTGGATTGACAGATGAAATCGATCTACTTAATGTAAGTTTTGATGGTCATTTAGCTCCTGATAGACAATCTGCGAAAGCAGGGTTGAATGAACTAAGAAGAGTTGCACCTTCCAGGAAGTATGCTATCTACTGTTTTTCTATCTGTTTATTTTTTGTTCCTTTGTTTATGTATTTGTTTTTTGTTTGAATGCATAAATTGACTTTTTCTCTCTATCCTTTTCAAGACTAAATTGTTATCTAAATTAGTCTGTTCTTCAAGTATAATTGAGTAATATTAAGTTTAGGTTTATAGTGTTGACTTTACCAATTTATTTGGTATGAAAATTTTGAAAAAATAGAGGAAATTTTACTTATTATCAGATTAAATATTTCAACAGGAAACTATATCCTGTTAAATGGTCTGAAACATATTTCTATTGTTATGTGGGGCACAGAAAATGGTCTGAAACATCTTTTTCCTGTTGGAAGATATTTCACTTAGGATAATGTATTTTCCATTGTTGTGGGGTATTAAATATGGTCTGAAACATCTTTTTAGTGTGATAATGATAGAAGTGGTTAAATCTATACAAAAAGATTGCTGTAAAGATCTCCTAGGAAATGTTCCCAAACAGAGATGAAATTTGATGCAAACATAAAGGAAAAAGAGACACCCGGTACAGAAAGAGAAATCACGAGCTCACCAAGAATTCAAGAGCCTAGTTTCTCCCAACTAATTACCCACTGATTGACTCGTCCCCAGCACCCATTTTTCTTCTTGTCCACTAAATGGGAGGCCCTTTAACTAACAGAGTAGAGCTGTAAGTGAGACAGATAATATTGATACCTAATTCAACCTAAAATTAATGATATTTTATTACACAACAATTCTTGAATGAGAATTTCAATTTTTTATGAAAATAGGAAAACAATACAAATGACGGGACCTTGCTAAAACCCATAAAGAGATTCTTAGAATCTAAAGTAAGACAAATTAAGTCTGTCTTTAGTAAAATCAACACCAGTAGTAATAACCACCTGTTTTGAAGTCTCCACTTGATAGACTTCTTTGGTCAAGAAGTCTATCTACCACTCAAAACAGCACACGCACACACAAAATACTGGATAAAAACAGTACTGTATATTACTCTGATGAACAAGAATACAAAAGTACAGTACCCAACTCACAAGGGAGCACTCTCCCTCCACAGGAACAACCTCCTGTCAAGTTAGGAGGGGCTACCTATTTTTCGAAGGTGGATTTGAAGGCCGGGTATCACCAAATCCGTATGGCTGAGAAGGATATAGAGAAGATGGCGTTCCGCACGCATCAGGGGCATTACGAATTCGTGGTGATGCCTTTCGGACTCACCAACACGCCGGCGATGTTTCAGAGCACTATGAATCACCTCTTCAAGCCCTATTTGCGGAAGTTCGTGCTAGTCTTCTTCGACGACATCCTCGTTTACAGCAGAACCTGGGATGAGCACTTGGAGCATGTCGGAAAGGTCCTGGAAACGTTGAGTCGGGACCAGTGGGTGGCCAATCGGAGGAAGTGTGAGTTTGGGCAAACCCACGTCAAATACTTGGGACATATCATCTCGCATAGAGGCGTGGAGATGGACGATGAAAAGATAAAGGCGGTGGTGGATTGGGAACGGCCAAAATCGGTAAAGAGTTTAAGGGGATTTTTGGGTTTGTCGGGGTATTATCGGAGGTTTATTAGGGATTATGGCAAAATCGCCAGACCTCTAACGGAACTGTTGAAAAAAGGGGGCTTTGCTTGGAACGAAAGGGCAGAAGAGGCATGGCAAACACTGAAGACCGCCGTCACGACAGCCCCGGTGTTGTCCTTACCCGACTTTCAGCAACCTTTTCACATTGAGTGTGACGCGTCGGGTAAAGGAGTGGGTGCTGTACTGATGCAGGAAAAAAAACCAATCGCTTTTTTCAGTAAGGCTTTATCTGAAGGAACTCTCAGCAAATCCATTTACGAGAAGGAATTGATGGCTCTCGTGTTAGCTATCCAGCATTGGCGTCCTTACCTACTGGGGCAGAAATTCATAGTGCACACTGACCAGAAGAGCCTCAGGTATCTATTGGAGCAGAGGATCACGACGCAGAATCAACAAAACTGGATAGCTAAACTATTGGGATATGATTTTGAAATTATGTATAAGACTGGGATGACCAACCGAGCTGCTGATGCTTTGTCTCGAATAGCAGAGGGTGAAAAAGAAGAAAACAAGGAACTGACGGTGATAGCCAGACCTTACTGGCAAGACTTTGAAGAAGTCACGAGGGAAGTGGAGGACAACGCGAGGCTACGAAAGGTGATTGAAGAGATTAAGGGAGATCCAAATTCTCACCCGGCATACACGGTGGAACATGGAAGGTTGCATTACAAAGGGAGGTTAGTATTGTCTGCAAAGTCTTCGTGGTTACCTAGGCTAATGGCAGAATTCCACCAAACTTAAACGAGGGGCCACTTGGGAGTCTACAGGACATACCGGAGGATAGCCCAGTCCTTATTCTGGGTCGGGATGAAGAAGGATATTACAGAGTTTGTGGCTAAATGTCTTGTGTGTCAACAACACAAGTATTTAGCATCATCACCGCAAGGATTACTACAGCCCTTGCCAATTCCAAATGCAGTTTGGGAAGAGCTTAGCATGGACTTCGTGGTACGGCTGCCTAAGTCCCATGGGTACGACGCTATCTTGGTGGTGGTGGACCGTTTGAGCAAGTATGCCCATTTCATACCGCTCAAACACCCTTATTCGGCAAGGATGGTGGTTGATATTTTCATGAGAGAAGTAGTAAGATTGCATGGGATCCCAAAATCCATCGTGACCGACAAAGACCCATTATTCTTGAGCATGTTCTGGAATGAATTGTTCAAAAGCCAGGGGACGCAGGTGAAAATGAGCACCGCATATCACCCAGAAACGAACGGGCAGACGGAGGTGGTGAACCGTATTCTGGAAGGTTATCTCAGGTGTTTCTGTTCAGAGCAGCCTCGAGGTTGGATGACAGTGCTATCATGGGCGGAGTTTGGGTATAACACGAGTTACCAAGGAGCAATAAGGTGCACACCTTTTGAGGTTGTCTACGAGAGAGCGCCTCCTTCTTTGCACAGATTCATTCCTGGTGAATCTTTGGTAGAGGCCGTGAATCAAGAACTTCAAACCAGAGACGAAGCTCTGAAACAGTTGAGGTTCCATTTGGAACGAGCGCAGGATCTTATGGTGCAACAAGCTAATAAAAAGAGACGGGTCGCGAATGTGAATGTGGGGGACTGGGTGTATTTGAAGATACGACCCCATAGACAAACCTCAATGCCAACTAGACTCCACCCAAAGCTGTCAACAAGGTATTTTGGACCTTTTCGGGTGATTCAGAAGGTGGGGGAGACAGCTTGTAAATTGCAGTTGCTAGAGACAGCTCGAATCCATCCAGTGTTTCATGTTTCCCAGGTGAAGAAGGCAGTAGGAGAGCACTAGGTGGAGAAGGACCTACCGCCTGATCTGCAGGTAGAAGGGCCTTCGTTTTGGCCCGTGAATGTTTTGGGAAGGAGGCAGCGAACAGAAGGAGGAAGCGTGCCGCAACTGCTAGTGGAGTGGCAACAAGGAGGACCAGAGGGGGCCACCTGGGAAGAAGAAATAACCATCCGAGAACAGTACCCCGATTTCAACCTTGGGGACAAGGTTGATGATCAAGGGGAGGGTATTGATAGGGATAAGAATAAGAAAGGATGGGTAGTTTATGAGAGGAAAAATAGGAGGAAATGAATATAACAAACTAACAGTTAGGACAATTTTGGTGAGATTGTAAGATTGTATAAATAGAGGCTGAGTAGTAGAAGGGATTGGGGGAATTATTGATTGCTTAGTTGCTTACGGGTTTATACCTGTGGAAGAGGGTTATGCCTCTGCGTTTGATTGTACAGATACTATACTTGTGAATAACATTCAGACTTCTCTTTCTTTCTGTGTTTCTTGGGGAGGAAGGGAGTCTTGAAAGTGGGTTCCCAATTTAGGAACCTAACAACGTCTTATAAGTTCTAAAAATTTCTAAGACCTCTTGTTCCACAGATTGCCATAGAACAACACATAATTGAAAATCAAGTTTTTGCCACTAGGGTTCCTCTTCATCTGGTAATGTAGAAACATCTTGTTCAAGATGATTATGGTATCCTTGATTAAGAAACCATAACTCCACAAAAGAAGACCAAGATAAATAATTTTTCCAGGTGAGCTTTGCAGAAGTAATGTTAGGAGTAGCAAATAGAGGAGTTATTCCAAAACCCGAAGCCATTCCAAAGAAAACTGCAAGGAGAGAAAAACTTGGGATTCCAAAATAAACTTGAGGGAAAAAACCTTAGATATGAGCCACGACCAACGAAACAGAAAAACCGGGACCACAACATGCCTAGGAGGTTTTGGTCAGACGACTAGTAGTGGCGCGATGAGATTCTGACACTGAGAAGATGGCGCGTGACAGCGGACAATGGTGGTGAATGGCAAAAAGAAAGCAATGCCGATGACAAACAATGAAGACCCATTGGTCTGACTCTTGATACCAACTTAAAGAGCTTAGAAGTAACTAAAAGCAATTTATTTTCTATTAAGTCATTGTTACAATTTACCACTCTATTTATAGAGTACAATAGTGCATAATACAAAAGGTCTAGAAACTCTAAAACCCTAACCTAATAGTTGGGTTCCCCTACATAAATAATAATAATAAAGAACATTACATTTCAACAAATACATTAGTAGAATCTTCTCAATCCATACCAATTTTCCCGAGAAGCAATCTCAATAGCATGCATGACCCCTAGTAATTCAGGTTCAAGAGAACTATGACGAGAAAGAAAAATTGAAAAACAACATATAATCCCAGACCTATAGTCTTTGAAAAGTCCTGTGCACATTATAGAAGGATAGTTAATGGCCACTCCATCTAAGTTACACTTTACCCAATAACAAGGTGGAGGTAATCAATTTACTTGAGTGATCTTTGGAGCAAGTTTCAACTTGATCACCAAGTTATTTTTAATTATTGGTGTGGGAGATCCCACACCTACTATAATAAATATAACCAAATTGTAGTATCTCCTTCCCACCCTTGAGATTTCCAATCCTTAGTATGATAAAGTGTGTTAGAAATTCTACATCTAGTCATATGACGAACTTATAGTATATAAGTATCTTATCTTATAGTTGGTTTTCTTGGATTGAATTAGACTTTAGATCGATTCTGTAATAATTAGAATAATCAAATGACCTAATTCAGTAAAGTTTTCCTAACAACCCACAATACTATAAGTTCGAAAACTTAAAAAATTTCCAATCTCTGTGATATTATATTACTAATGATCTTACCATCCAATTTCCATTCCTCATTCTTTACTCCTTTAATTAGTGTCAAATTTATGATGCTTATGTTAAGCGTAAATTGTATATATCAAAATTTATTGTGTTAGTTTTTAGTTTCATGTATAGGCTTTAGCATATGGTAGGTATGTTTACTGCAAAAAAAAAATACAGTGTCAATTACACAGATTAAGTGATAACATTCGGCAGTATTAAGGAGAACAAAAAAGGGTATCCTTTTCTTGGCTTCATGAACAGTCCATTTCTCACTTGCTCTGTTAGGATGAATCTCTTATTCTTTTATTTTACTTATTATATATATATATATACATATTCTGTCATTAGACTGGATTCTTATGTAGTTAAGTTGTGATCATGAACCTATTTATTATATGTTCTTTATGTCGAAATATCTATTTTTAGCATCTATCATATTCAGGTGAAAGGGTGCTACAATTTATAATTTCAGGTGGAGACTTGTGGAAATTGATGCTGACTTGTCAGACTTGGTGTTCGAAACTAGTCATGTTGTGTCACTCATAAATCCTGCCAACACCTACATGGTAATACTTAATCTTCTGGATCTGAAATTTACAATTTTTATTCTGTCATGTATATGCATTTTTAGTTATTTTAGGTTGATTTGAGTAATTTAATGTCCAACCAACTGCAACTGCACCTGTTGAGAGGGGATATGCATATCATCAAGGTAGTCATTAGCATGTCTATGATACCGGGAAGCATTTCCCAATTTAGTTATTTGGAGATAATACGAGATCCCGTGGAAGAGAGAGAGTGAATTGAAGAAAACATTCAGATGTTGACAAGTGATAAGAAGAGAAATTTAACTATGCCAGTTTCTAAGGATTTAGGTACTGAACATTACAATTATTGGAACCTTGTTAAAAGTTTTTGAATTATATGTACTTAACTTAAACTAGGTGATATATTGACATAGGGATATGTTGGTTTTCATGCTGAATGAAATCGTTTTTTTTTATTCTAATTTTAAAGTGACTGAAACTTTTGAGAGGTGAAATGGAAATTTTAGACTGCAAACCATCTTGATGAGTTTTTTAACATCTTTAGTATTTCTAATTGATGATTGGTCTGTACTTTTTCAGGACCTTAATATTGGAATAGCTTTATGGCTTGCTTCTGGTGGCAATGGATGGGTCTCTGATGCAAATATATCTGATAATGACAACAATCATGTACGGATTAAGTATAAGTCGAATGCAAAGATTCTTCTAGTTGGTTCTGGTGCTGATGAGCAGTGTGCTGGGTATGGGAGACACAGGACAAGTTATAGACGTGGAAGGTACTAATATAAAAACGGTAAATTATGTTTTAGTGTTATTCTTGTCCTTATGTTTATGATGAACAATGATAAGATCATTTTTTATTCTTTCATCTTTGTTTAATAAATAAAACGTTTCCTTGCCCATTTTAGTTTTAGTAGGATCTTATAATATTCAGCTCAATTGTTGAGTCTTGTATCTTTGCATCATTCAATTAAATTTAAGAAATTTCCTAAGATTTAAAATGTTGTTCTGCAAACTTTGTTTCCAAAAATATTGAAACCCCTAATTTCTTCTGCTAAGATACGAGCATTATCATTTTCTTTCTCTAAAAATATTTGTCCTTGATATCGTTTCTCAATTTTCAAAGTTCCATCAAATTGCTCTTTTTTTGTTAAGTTGAGAGAATTAAATGTTATTTTAATCCTAATTTTGGGACATCTTTGACAACATTTTGCATGATTGGGGAACTAAATTGATGACACTTTACATTATTGAAGGACTAAATCGTTGACTTAACATTTCAAGGACCTCATGACCCTTATATCCCTAGAAGATGAAATCAGGTTTGACCTAAATAATTTATTGAACTGACAGTGCTTGATGGATAATTTATTTAGAAGATTTGTCTTTTTTTTAAGGTGGTAGTTTAATGCCATTCTACCAAGAGAAGCAATATTATTGAAATTCTTAGGTTAATTGATTGTTAACAGTACTGATTAATTGTGGAATATATGTGCATTATCGTCTAATGTATTCTGATGACATACTATGCCTTGATCAGTTGGCTGGGGCTACACGAGGAAATGAGACTCGATATGCAAAGAATTTGGAGAAGAAATTTAGGGAGAGATGATAGGTGTATTGCTGATAATGGGAAGGAGGTAATAATCAAAGTCTATTAAAAATCAATATGGACCTTCCAGTTATTTATCTTTCCCCCCTTTTTGGCTCTTGTTTCCTTTAGGCTAGATTTCCATTCTTGGATGAAGATGTTATAAGGCTGCTGCTCAATATGCCGTTGTGGGAAGTTGCCAACCTTGATCAACCTATCGGCATTGGTGATAAAAAGATCTTAAGAGAGGTATTACTATTTTTTTTTTGAGTTTGGATGATTTGCTTACTTTCTCCTTTTCAACTGTTTTATTGTTGGACATTTGATGGCTGGCTGAACCGACACTTGGTCAATATCTTTTTGTATAACTTTGACTGAGCAGAATCTAGTGATACGAGTGTTTAGTACGTAATAAGAGCAAAATTGTATGCCTTGAGGATAAGAGCTGCTGCCAGAGCTGAATCCACAATCCATATACATGAGAAAAAAAGAAAAAAGCTTCTGCTGTAGATCCGACAGGAAATTTATTTTCCCTTAATATGTTTTACATCAGTGTCGGTGTACCAGTGGAATGTATTTGACACCCCCCAGTCCTGCTTATATTTTATAAGATATAGTACTGATATTTGTTCTTGTTTCTAGTGACTACACGGATTTGATGTTCAAATTTACCAAATTATTTCCCGTTTTATTTGAAGTGGCCCCCAAAAAAATGAATTGCCGAACTTGAATCTCATAGTTGATATTTCTTGAAGGTTGCCAAATTGCTTGGTTTATATGAAGCAGCAGTTCTGCCAAAACGAGCAATTCAGGTGTGTGTTCTGAATCTTTACACTTGAATTTACTTGATGAAGAACTCGGTGGATTCCTAAAACTACGTAAAACCATCACGGGAAAGACAATGTTGTTTGACGAGTTGCAATTTTTAAATATAAACCTTCTAGGTTACTTCTAATTTTAATCCACTATATAGGATAGTTGATCCATTCATAGGACGCTTTAGCCTTGGCTTAGGAAAATGATAAAAGAAAGAAGAAATAAGAAAGATACTAGAAAGTGAAAAGAAACTAGGGAAAAATTCTAGCAGAATCACATTGCCTTTTCACTAGATTTCTAGTTAGATGTCAAATTGTCAATAGAGCTTATGCATTGTAAAATGTGTTGCTATGAGTATAGTGGAAACCGATTTTTTATTTTATTTTATTTCACATGCATTTTTATTAGAAAGTAACGTATCAGGAAATAATAGCTAAACCAGAGGAGAGGGTGCAGCTTCCCTAGATGAGTGAATGAATACAATTTGTTTATATGTGGAACATATGTTTGTAGTCATTGATTTGTGTTTGTATTATGTTTGTTGTTGTAGTTTGGTTCAAGAATTGCAAGGGAATCAAATCGGAAAAATTTTGGAAGCAATCGAGCAGCAAATCAGGCATCAGCTGGCAGCGTAAGGATTAATAGGAAATCTAGTTTTTATTGATTTCTTTTCGCACGCGGAACGCGTATTATTTTCTATTCAAAATCATTAATATATTTAGTTGCTTGAAATTACTTGCCTGTAAGGGAAACAAGAGATCTATTTCTCAAGTGTTTTTTTTATCATATATGTAAACATGACCTTTCAAATAACCAATTAAAAAATGATTGAAAATTGGTTCAAACTATAATTTTTTTTTAATTGAATGATCTGGTTCGGATTTTGGCTTAAATTTTATTCAGATACTATTGGTAATTAACAAAGAGAGTTTTTTAAAGTTGTTTTTATAGTTTTATTGTATTATACTTGTTTCGGTAAAAAAATTGGGTGTCTTTTCTTAAAGACAAAAATAATCAGAATTTTGACTCAGTTTATGACTTTTTTTATTTGTCTCTTGGTCGTAAAAGTTAGTATTTTATTTATAGGTAAAATGATTACAAATAGTTTCTATTGCCAATATCAAAAGAACGTTTTAAGTTACAAAGATAAAAACAAAAATAATTACAAAAAATTAGAAGGTAATAATTACATAATTATAGATAAAACATAAAAGATCTCTAATATCTTGACTTGTTCTGACTTTTTATCGATCTTTTAACATGACTCATTAATGATCCATGGTTAGGTTCATGAAGATACCATGGTCAGGTTCATGAAGATACGTAGTAGTCCCCCTAAATTACAAAAGCAAAAGCAAAATATAATTAAAAGAAAAGTTAGAAGGTAGCAATCACATTACTATAAAATAAAAGATAAAAGCAAAAAAGTATCTTTCACTTGTCGTGGTTTTTCATCGATCTTTTGACACATATAAGGTTGGTATTTCTTAATATGACCCATGAATGATCTGTGGGTAGATTCATGGAGATACATGATGGTCCTTCAATGTATTTCAACCTAAATTACAAAGATAGAAACATAAGATAATTACAAAAAGAAATTAAAAGGTAGCAATCACATGATAATAAGATAAAAACATAAAAGATCTCTAATATCTCGTCTTGTCTTGGCTTTTCATTGATTTTTTGACACATAATGTTGGTCTTTTTTATCATGACCCATGATTGATACGTGGTTAGGTCCATGGAGATACGTGGTGGTCCTTCAACGTATTTTAGCCTACATTACAAAGTTAAAAATAAAAGATAATTACAAAAAAAATTAGAAAGGTAGCAATAGTATCATTATAAGATAAAAGATAAAAATATAAAGGGTTAAATATGCTTTTAGTCCCTATATTATCAAACTATTTTGGTTTTAGTCCCTCTTTCAAAGTAAGGTACATTTTAGTCATCCTCCTTAAGGAAACTTTGATTTTAGTTCTCTAAAACTAACATAGTTAAAAACCAGCTGAGGTGGCTAATGGTAGATTGACACAATTTTTTTTTGAGCTGAGTCAGTGTTTCTCACCTTTTCTTCCTCTCTCTCCCTTGTCTCTTCCTTCCACGCCGCGACACAGTCTCCGATGAATCAGCCGCCGCTAGCCGCGAGGTGAGTGTCCCCAGCGTCACCGATCACCGCTAGGGTCGCCACCGGTCGTAGTCAGCGCCACTACGTCAGATTACTCTCTTTTCTCTTCTTTACGCACAATCAGGGATACCCTTTCCCTCTCCTTCGAGTTCAAGACTGCCGCCACCCACGAAGCTAACCGCCGTTGCCTCTGCCAAACCGATCGTCGTTCATCGTCGAATGCAGCGCCCGCCGTGGCGTCGGATCCTTCCTCAGCTTGATTTTTCCCCGCCGCGATTCTCGAACGTTAGAGATTTGGGAATCTGCTATTGAACGCTGCTATCCTAGAGGTGATTCGATTGGGACTCCGCTTTGGGCTTGGGGGTTTCATTGTTGGAGGTCAGGAAATGAGTGAGTGTGATTTTGATGATCAGTGAACTTGGAGTTTTTTTGCTGATCAGTTGTGGTTGAGGGTAGGAAAGAAAAAAGGTGAAAGTGGGTTCAGACAGCCGCAACAGGAGCCGGAGCAGAAGCAGGAGCCCAATGGACCGTAAGATCCGATCTGATCGATTTTCTTACCGTGATGCACCTTACAAGAGAGATTCACGTCGGGGTTTCAGCCGAGACAATTTGTGCAAGAACTGCAAGTGGCCTGGTCATTATGCAAGGGCTTCTCGAGCATTAGAGTTATTCTGCAACTGCAGTGCCTTCTCTGTTGCATTTACCAAAGCAAGATTATAGTTATTCCGCAACTACAGTGCCTTCTCATTCGTACATTCAGCTGCTATGTGGCCTTGCTTATAACAGTTGTTGCACAACCTTAAGTCTCCTGGAGGCATTGGAGGAGAGGTGCATTCCCTAGCACGGTGTCCAGCTTTACCACAGGTATGGCAAATTCCCTCATTTGGACAATTATTGGCCATGTGGCCAGGTTCTTTACAGTTCCAGCAGAGTGACTTTGTGGTAGGTGAATTTGGAGCTTGGCGGTGGGGAGGTTGGGTGGAAGATGGAAGGAAGAGACGAGGGAGAGAGAGGGAGAAAAGGTGAGAAACACTGACTCAGCGCAAGAAAAATTAATTGTGCCAGTCTACCGTTAGCCACATCAGCTGGTTTTTAACGGTGTTAATTTTGAAGGATTAAAATCAAAGTTTGCTTAAGGAGGAGGATTAAAATGTACCTTACTTTGAAAGAGGGACTAAAACCAGAACCGCTTGATAGTATAAGGACTAAAAACATATTTAACCCAAATATAAAATATCTCTAATATCTCGACTTGCCTTGGCTTTTCATTGATCTTATGACACATATAAGGTTGATCCTTCTTAATGTTGTATAGTGTTGACAAAAATCATTATCAAAATTTCTTAAGGCGTGTAGATCACACTATCCTTAAGAACTTATCCATGGTGTGTTGGACAAGTTGATAACAGTTGAAAAACTGTTATTTTCATGATTAAAATTGACACTAAAAGCAACCTTTACACTTAGAAACTAGCTTGAAATCATGCTTTTCTTCATATTTTTAGAAATAAGAGAGCTGGACAGGTTTATGCTTGATTTCAGTGTTTTTGTGCAGGTTTTAAGGTGAATTTGGTGAAAGAAGTGAAGAAGGAGAGAGATGAAATCAGAAAAGACAATAAAAAGTGCAAAAGGAGAAGCCGAAGTCACCGCTCAACGGCAGTTTACCGCTGAGCGGCACTCAGGAGCTTGCGGGAGGTCCGCTGAGGGGCAAAATGGCCGCTGAGGGGAGCAAACAAGTCACGCACTCACCGCTGAGCGGTATTTTACCGCTGAGCGGCACTTTAATGGGCTTGGACTTGACTTTTTGTAATTTACGAATGATATATAAACTTTAGGGTTTCCTAGGGTTAGGCATCTTTGACAGAAACGAAGCAAACACTCTCTCTTCCACCCCTTGGGGTAGATTGGGAGATGGTGACAGCTCTCCTCTTCTCTTTCTCGGGTTTTTCTATCTCTTTCATTCTTTCATTATTGTTCATCTAGGTTCACCATGAATATGGTGAACTAAACCTTGTATGTTTGTTGGGGAATCAATGTAATCTTTTGAAGCTCTCATATATGGAATCTGTTTTTACATCTTTTAATTAAGACTTATGCTTTCTTTCATCATTAGTTAGGGTTTTTCCTCTTTGCTTAATGCTTGCATTGTTTAACTCATTCGATGCATGATTATTGGTTTTGTCGATACGGGCACGTACGGGGAAGTCTAGATCCGGGGAATTTCTCCCAATTTTATATTGGTTGTCATTAAGCTCCTGCACTTATGAACTGATCATTAGGAATGCTAGGAATTGTATGAACTCGTGATTAGGGAGAAGCCTTCTGGAAAGGTACATTAGAGAGTGGCATTAACAATGATGATTTGACTGTTGAATTCCTAAAAATATATGAGAGTGGATAAGATGAAATTGACCCCCAACAACATATTCATACATAAATTTCATTGAAAGTGTTTATCTTTTGATTTTTGCCATTGATCAAAACTTCATGCATACATGTTTATTTTCTGTCTTGCATATTAAACTCCAAATATTTCGTCTTTTAAGTCTTAACTAATCAGTAACCAACACAACTAAACTAGGCCGTGAGTCCTTTGGGAAGAACGATACTTGGTCTTACCAAGTTTATTACTTGAACGATTCGGTCATACTTGCCGATTGAAAACAAGTTTGTGACATCATAATTTGGTGTTCATAAATTTGTCCATCAAGTTTTTGGCGCCGTTGCCGGGGACTCGTGGTTTAACTAGTTAATTTGTGTGATTATTGATTATCTTTGACTTTAATTTTGATTTTCTGTTTTTATTTTCTGTTTTTATTTTTTTGGTTATTATTTTATTTTTATTTTATTTTATTTTATTTTATTTTTCTGTTTTTATTTTATTTTATTTTATTTTTCTGTTTTTATTTTTCTGTTTTTATTTCCTATCTTCTTATCTTTTCAATTATATCCTTTGATTTTTTTTTCTCTATCTTTTTGTGCTAACAATTATTTTTAGGGTTTTGTGCCTAATGTCTGCAGAATGCAATTTGGTCAAGAATTTAACTATATGGGCACTCAATTCTACCAAAGTAATCTCAACCACTGGTGGGAACATGACTCAAGCATGGATCAAAGCCAATTTTGGCAAGCTGCCGGACAATTTGAGAACCAACCACAACAACAATGGCAGCAACAAAGCTTTAAAATCAACAAAGGGAAGCACGAGATCTCTTCATTTAGACAAGGCATGGAAGAATCACTGGGGCATGCATGGGACAGATATAAAAGCCTATTAAGAAAGACTCTCACGCATGGATTTGACGAAGTGGAAGTAGTCCTAATCTTCCTTGGAGGTCTTGGTTCACAAACCAAGATGATGCTTGACGCCTCAGCTAGAGGAAATATCAAATGGAAAACTCCAGAGGAAGCTACAGAAATCATTGAAAATATGGCTACAAGTGATAATGAACTAAACAGTGAAAGAGGAGCTCCTATTCAACAAAAAGGAGTTCTACAGTTGCAATCCAATAATGCCTTGATAGCTCAGAACAAGTTAATAACTCAACAATTGGAGAATCTCTCAAAGATACTTGAACAATTGCCACAAGAGTTAAAGACTGTTGCACAGGTACAATCCCAGTTATGCGAATTGTGTGGAGGTGACCATATCAATGGTCAATGTGCCTTTCCAGTTGAAGCCGTAGAGGATGTAAACTACATGACCAATCAGTACCGTCAAGGGAGCTACAATCAAGGGTGGAAACCACACCCAAGTATTGGTCAGGAACAAAGTGGGCAAGCTGGACAAACTGGGCAATTTAACAAGCAACAGCAACAAACCTTTCTATCAGGAAGTTTGGATGACACCCTTCAACAATTTTTGAAAAATTCTGACGCTACTCAGAAAAGCATTGAAGAATCATGTAAAAGGATGGAGATGCAGCTTCATTCCATTAGTCAGAGATTGAATGATGAGGTTAATACTGAAGTTAACCCTAAGGAGGAAGGGCAAGCCATTATCACTGAAAGTGACAAGATTCTTGATGAGAAAAAAATAGGGGGCGATGAGGAAAAGATAGAGAGAAAAGAAAAAGAAGAATTGAGTGAGAGAAATAAAGATGAAGAAAAAGAGAAAGAAGTGGTTGAGAGAGAAGAGAGAAAGAAAATTTGTGTGGAAATAAAGAAGTTGAAAAGAAAAAGAAAAGGGAAGAAAAAAATAAAAGAAAAGAAAAAGAGAAAATTTAGGGAGAGAAAAAGGAAGAAAAAAAAGATGAGAGGAAAGAAGAAGAAATCATATGAAAAATCACATCCTCATCTAAAGAAGAATCATAGGAAGGAAAAAAAATTCAAGTGCTTTATGGAAATCTTCAAGAAATTGGAGATTAAAGTTCCTATGGTTGAGACATTGCAACAGGTTCCTGGTTTGATCAAATTTCTGAAGAAGTTCAGTAGAAAGAAGAAAAAGAAGAAGGAACTTGAGTTCAAGCTAATGACGTTAAAAGAGCGCTTGCTGGGAGGCAACCCAGTGATTTAAGAACTTTTGCTTTTATTTTGGTTTTGTAATTTTTAATTTGTGAACATTATTTTTGTATTTATTTTGTTGGATATAGCATCTACTGAAGGATGCTAGGTGGTTAAGTATCTACTGAAGGATACAATGGCTGTAACACCTACTGATGGGTGTTGGTAAGAAAATTTTGCACCTACCTAAGGGTGTTGGTGGATTTTGGGTCAGGCTCGTGACGTTAAACAAGCGCAACCTGGGAGGCAACCCAGTTGATTGAATATTTTTGTTGATTTGTTTTTGTCAATACCAAATTTCGTCCGGATCGTTTTTGGCTTTACTATAGTCTATTATATTATTACTCATTTTTATTTCTTATTTTTATATTTTATTTTCGTTTTTATCTTTTATTTATTTATTTATTGTTATTTATTTATTTCTTTTCTCATTATTTTTTTTTATTATTTTATTGTTATTATTATTTTTGTATTATTCTAGTTTTATTTGCATATATTATCTTATTTTTCTTCATATATATGCAAATATATTTTTCTTACACTTTTATTATTTTATTTTTATTTTATTTTATTTTCATCTTCAATTTTACCTATTTAAAGTTTATTTTGCTTAATATAATTAATACGGTTTTTTTTAAAAAAAAAATTTAAATAAAAATATATATATATAATAAAAAAAAAATAAAAGAAGAAAATTATGAGAAAGGAGAGAATGTTTTCGGATTGGGGGACAAAAAAAAAGTATGTATGTTGGAGAGTGAGGGGCAGAAAACCGTTTCTGCAGAAAGTCGAGGTGGTGGCAGAGACGTTTTGGAGGAGAGCAGGGTGGTAGAGGCGCGATTTGGGTGTACGGTTTTGGTACAGAGAATGGCACAAAAGACAAGCACGGAGAGCAGATTGGATTTTGGGGATTAGGGGAGGAAAAGTAAAAAGGACTTTGGATTTTTTTGCTGAGGTGGTTTTTGCTTCACCATTGGGCATCTGCAAAGAAGAACCAGAAGAGATTTTCACAGCAAAGGCAAGGGAGATTCATTGGAGAGGCAGGGGCGACAGGAGCAAACGGATCTCCGAGAGGTAAGTATTGCCTTGCACTCCATCTTGCACATATCTCTGTTGAATTTGCCATGCCTGCATATGATTGTCGTTGAGTACATGTTCACTATTGCATCACCCTCCCCACGTCCACTTCTATGGTCCTATTTTCCTCTTCCAAACAAGCTCAAAGCGAATCCATCTAATATGCCCCTCACGCCTCTGTCCATCCCCAATCATCAGCATTGAAGTTGAAATTGAAACAATAAACAGGATCCTCCCAAAAATCATATAACTGAAACATTAGAACAGTGTCTTCACCCTCTTAAACGAACCTCCACTTCCATTCATTCTCTGTTTCACCACGCTCCCTCTCTCCTTCCTAACTCTCACACTCACGGCTATTCCCAACAACCAAACCCCCATCTTCAATCACTAACATTGAACAACATTGAACTATCACTAAACTGGACACTCACAAAAAAAAAAAACAAAAGAAAAGGGAAACACAACAGAAAAAGAAGAACAACAGTGTCTTCATCCACTTCAACCATCCAAATTCACCCATGGCCATATCTTGACACTCACGGCTACCACCAACACCCTTCCAGTCACCTTCTCCTTCCACTCCCATTTTTCATAGACCGGGGATTAAGCCTTCAAGCCTCCCTTCATTTCCAATCATCATCATCAGCAAAGGATTTGAACCCCTGAAGCTCGAAAGAACATTCAATAATCATCTCTCACACAAAATTGATCTCTTTTTATCCTCATGACCATCATTTTCACTCGCCCATTGAATCGTCTCCCTCAATATCCATTCATCTTTCATTTTGTCCTCCATCTGGTTCAATACCTGAAAAACAGAGAAGAACTCACTCGGTTTCTAACCTCAACCATGTTTCCCATCACATAAACTCATCTCAGCACCCAAAACAGAAAATAGTTATCAGAGGGGTATGGGAATAATCGTCGGCTGCAAGTTCTAATCTCAAACGGAGGAGGAGAGATTTCGCCTCGACTGGCGACGGCTCCGGTGGCTCGCAGCTGCCAGTCGGATGGAGGTTGGGCGTGCAGCGGGGGCTGGAAGCAGTTACGCCGTGGCCGTCGTTTGGTTTCGAGCACACTTGCTGTCGCCGGCGGTGTCAGGACTGGTGGAAGTCGTTGGAGCTGCGGTCAGTTCTGACTAAGGCGTGAGCACACCGGCAGCGAGTGGAGAGCGACCTTGGATCTCTGGAGCTGAGTATGAGTGTTGGGAATGAAAGGGGAATGCTGAACCCCTAGGGGATTCTAGGTCAGAAAGGCCACCCTGGGCCGGTGCTAGGCCAAGCCCAAAGGTAAACGCTCGTTTTTCAACTCTTTACGAACGCTCCTTACTCCCTCTTTTCTCACGTTCGTTTTTCAACTCTTTACGAACGCTCGTTACTCCCTCTTTTCTCACGTTCGTTTTTCAACTCTTTCCGAACGCTCGTTATTCCCCCTTTTCGAACGCTCGTCTTTTAGAATTTTCTGAACGCTCGTTTTTCAACTCTTTACGAACGCTTGTTACTCCCTCTTTTCTCAGTTCGTTTTTCAACCCTTTTCGAACGCTCGTTACTCCCTCTTTTCGAACGCTCGTTTTTCAACCCATTCCGAACGCTCGTCATTCGGCCCCCTTTCCCAGCATCCGTTTGCCAACTCCCCAACGAACGCTCGTCCCCAACGAGCGCTCGTCATTCAGCCCCTTTCCCAGCGTCCGTTCGTCAATTCCCCAACGAACGCTCGTCCCAACGAACGCTCGTCCACAACGAGCGCTCGTCATTCAGCCCCTTTCCCAGCGTCCATTCGTCAATTCCCCAACGAACGCCCGTCCCAATGAACGCTCGTCCCAACGAACGCTCGTCCCCAACGAGCGTTCGTCACTCAACCTCCTTTCCCAATGAACGCTCGTCATCTACCCTCCTGTACTCAACGTACGTTCGTCATATCACCCACGAACGCTCGTCATCCAGGCTATTTTTCTCAACGTACGTTCGTCAATTTCCCCCAACGCTCGTTCCTCCTCATTCTCAACGAACGTTCGTTAATCCACCAAACGAACGCTCGATCTTTCTCCTCATTCTCAACGAGCGTCCGTTAATCCCCCCAACGCTCGTTCGTCCTCCTCATTCTCAACGAACGTTCGTTAATCCCCGAAACTAACGCTCGTTATTTCACTTCATTCCCAACGTCCGTTCATAATTCCCCCAACGCTCGTTATTTCTCCTCATTCTCAACGCCCGTTTATGATCCCCCAACGCTCGTTATTCCTCCTCATTTTCAACGAACGTTCGTTAATCCCCGCAACGAACGCTCGTTATTTCTCCTCTTTCTCAACGTCCGTTTATGATCCACCCAACGCTCGTTATTTTTATTTGTTTGTTTTTCTTATTTTATTTTATTCTATTTCATTTATTCTTGCCTATCTTATTTCATTTGTCCTATTTATTTCTTTTATTTTTATTTTTATTTTTTATTTTATTTTGTTCTATCTACTTATTCTAGATATTTACTTATCCTAAAATATATATTTAATAATGCAATATTTACAATTTAAATAAAGGAATTTATGAAAATACGTTTTAAAGGTTTAGGCACATGTGTGATCGCACGCATCGTCCTTGTGCTGAAAATCTTTTCTCTTTCTTAATTAAAATTACCAAAAATACATTTTAAAGGTTTAGGCACATGTGTGATCGCACGCATCGTCCTTGTGCTAAAAACCTTTTCCCTTTCTTAATTAAAATTACAAAAAATATGTTTTAAAGGTTTTGGCGCATGTGTGATCGCACGCATCGTCCTTGTGCTGAAAACCTTTTATCTTTCTTAATTAAAATTACAAAAAATATGTTTTAAAGGTTTTGGCACATGTGTGATCGCACGCATCGTCCTTGTGCTGAAAACCTTTTATCTTTCTTAATTAAAATTACAAAAATATGTTTTAAAGGTTTAGGCACATGTGTGATCGCACGCATCGTCCTTGTGCTAAAAACCTTTTCTTTTCCTTAAGTAAAATTAACCAAAAAAATATGTTTTAAAGGTTTATGCACATGTGTGATCGCACGCATCGTCCTTGTGCTAACAACCTTTTCTCTTTCTTAAACAAAATACAAAAAAAAGGTATAAAATCTTCAAAAAACCCGAAAACATCAACAATTTTAAACAACAAATAGTCTTGCTACCCAGAACTACGTGATCCTTGATTCTCCATCAAAAGTGGAGATACGTAGGAGCAAGGCTAGCCCTTGTCAGGTTCACTTTCCCAAAAATCCAAATTTATCCATAATCATTTTCCAAACAAAATTTTCTAAACAATTTTCAAACAAATTTTCAAGCAGTTTTCTAAAAGAACTACGTAACCCTGATTTCTCATTTTGAATGAGAATACGTAGGAGCAAGGTCAATCCTTGTCGGGCCCAAAAAACTAAAAAATATGTTTTGTTTATTTTAGAATTTTATTTTAGGGGATAGTTAAACATTTTGAAAATCACATCATATTCGTGCATTTAGTTAAAGGTACTGCCTTAGGGCAGGCGTTGTGGGGTGCTAACACCTTCCTCACGCGTAACCGACTCCCGAACCCAATCTTTGGTTTTCGTGGACCGTGCTTTATCGTTTTATGGTTTTTCCGTAGTTTTCCAGAATAAACTATGGTGGCGACTCCAAAATCTCTTTTCAAAACCCGCGTTTCCTTTTTTGGATCGTCGTCCCGTCGCGATTCCGGTTGCGACAGATGGCGACTCCACTGGGGACGCTAGAGAGTCAGGCCATTTAATTAGATGCGCGAATTCAATGTGGTTTTTATTTGTGTTTTTCTTTCCTTTTTTCTTTATCTTTGTTTGATATTTGGCATAATTGTATGTGTGTTTGTTTTGATTATATTGAACCCTAAGATAGAAAACATGTTATATCCGCCTGGGAATCTTCTGGTTGTTTTGCAGGTGAGGGTTTGGGTATGCATTGCATTCTCCCTTCACACACACACTTTGTGCATATCATGAGTGGGGCCCTATACCCGGGTCTGAGCGTAACTTAGAATTAGAGGAGTTGTGTAGCGGTGTCATTCTGGGATGTACTTCCTGTCTGGCTATCGTGAGAACTCCAGCTAGAGTTTGTTCTCTTCACTTGTGTCCCCTCATCTAGTTGATTACTCGACTGTTGTGGAGATGCTATGAAGGGGGCCATAGCTCTAGTGACCATTGACCTCTAGGTTCAGGAGACCATCCTTGTGAAACTGCATATACTTGACCTCGAATCCAAGCCATTGAACCTTTATTAGGGCACAAACGGAGAAACGTGTATTCTTGTAATCCTCACGCTGTTCGTTCTCTTTCGAAAATTATGTTATTGCATTTTCATGCCATGCATGCATTTGATTCATCGTGTTGTTTTATTATCATGCATCATATTCATGCATCATTTAGTAACATGTTGGTTTTAGGGGAAATCACAGGTATACACTTGACTTCACACGAGATGGATGTTGACGCCAGATCTGATGCTACACTGCATTCCAACTCCGCCATTTTAAGAAAGAAGTCTAGCCTAAGGACACATGTTGGAAATTTGACCGGGTTGATAAATTTAGGCCGAAGACTCAAGACCATACAGAGAGAAGCCTTCGGGAGGAAATATGGGAATTTGTTGAGTTTAATGGAGGTGAAAGTACAGTTGCCCGCTATTACAACTCTAGCTCAGTATTATGATTCTCCCCTGAGATGTTTTACCTTCCAGGACTTCCAGCTGGCGCCAACTGTAGAAGAATTTGAGCATATTCTGGGCTTGCCATTGGAGGGTACCAAGCCATATCAGCACTTGGAGCATCATGCCTCTGTTTCTACCCTTGCTGTTATAATGAAATTACAGCCCAATGAATTGGAGAACCGGTTGATAACGAGACATCAAATTCGGGGGCTGACACAAGGTTACCTTGAACAATATTTGCACGACCTGGGCGATAGGGAAGAATGGGAGACCTTCATGGATGTACTAGCCCTCACTGTGTTTGGCATTGTCCTGTTTCCCAAGCTGGAAGACTTTGTAGATTACACTGCTATTGATGTCTTTGTGGCAAAAAAGACGAGATCAGAAAACCCCGTAACAGCAGTCCTCGCAGATGTGTATGGGACTATGAGTTTTTGCCAGGAGAGAAAAGGAAAGAGGATTCTTTGTTGTTTGCCGGCGTTATATGCGTGGATGACGGCACGAGTATTTAAGGGGGTAGTCGATGTTAGAAGTTCACCTGAGAATCTGTCGCATCAAGGAGGTAATGGGTGGGCTCTTTTCTTTGCCGGTTTGAGAGAGGGAAACGTAAAATGGCGCCTTCCTTGGCTTGAGACTAAACCATCTATCCATCATTGTGGCAACTTCCCTAACATACCTCTCATAGGCGCTAGGTATTGTATTAACTACAACCCTATTTTGGTCCAAAGACAGTTCGGATATCCTATGAAGGGAACGCCTTCACCAGATTATCTCACAGCCTTCTTCATCTACTATGAGGACGGACATTGTACTGAAATGTTGAGGAGAGTCAGAAGTGCCTGGGAAAATGTGGTGCGAGCAGAGAAGGACCTGAGGAGTGGAGTGATGGATAGCAGGGTTAGTTACCATACCTGGATTCTGGAGAGGGTAAGAGAAGTCAAGTAGCCTTTTAAGCCCATCAATGATCAATCGGCGAGTGAAGGGACATTCCAAGCCCCAGAAAGTGAAGAGGTGAAACAGCTGAAGGTTGAGGTGGAGAAATTGAGGGTGAGGAATGCTAGGTTGGAAAATGAATTACAGAAAGCTCGCAATGATTTTGTGGATATGAGGAATGATAACGAAGAAAAGTCACGGGCTTATGAAAACATTTTCAAAAGCCAGAAGGCAGAGAGAGATTATACATTCCGAGTAAAACAGGATCTTGCGGCCGCGAGTAAGGAGTTATCCATGAGGGTGAATGAGAAGAATGTGGCTCTAGAAGAGGGCAGACAGTGGAAACAACTCTATGAAGAAGCCAAGAGGGATAAAAGGGAAGCCCTAAAAAGACTAAGGGAAGCGCAAGTCCAAGTACAAGAATCGGGGCATCAGATGAAGGAAATGGCTAAATCATTTGAAGCGGAGTTGAATCAGGAGCGCTGGAAGCTGGCAGAGGCTGAAGAGGAGTATCGAGCCATGTTAAAGCAGATGGAGGATTACATCGAGGAGCAGGAGGAGCGATGGAGGTCGATGGAATTTGAAGAAAGGCATCAGGCCTTGATAAAGCGAATGAAAGAGCACATCGCAGAGCAAGAAACGGCCGTAAAGCATTGGAATGAAAGCTTCTCTCAGTTGGCTGCTTTGGCAAATGGGGCAATTGAAGACATCCCCAGAATGGTGGCGGAAGCTGAAGCGAGTACCCACTTTTATAGCCCACCAGTAGAGATAGAGCTTTTTATTAATCACTGTAAACAGTTGATAGACGAGATGAAATCCCTCATCACTCGGGATAGGAATTGATGTATTTTGAGATCTTTATGATTTGTTTCCTGTAAGAAATGCAATGAACTTGTTTTCCTTTAAATGAAAGGTGTGGGATGTTGTTTAGCATCTGCTTGTGTTAATTTCCATCAGTGATGTCATTACAATCTTGTGATTTCCCCCTATTACTAGCATGCATCATCTTTTCTTTTGTTCAGCATGTTTCATTTCCATCTAATTAATTAAAATAATAAAGCAGTACGCGTGAGAAAAAACGACGACCAAATTTCCACGACATCCCTACCGGACCCGGGCAAACTCAAAAGCCATGGCAAGCTGGGAGGAGTCACAGGAGTCTCTCAAAACGGATGTTGGCCAGTTGAAGGACCAGATCGGCCAGATCTTGGCGACGCTTGAATCCATGAAGACTACTGGAGAGTCTTCATCTGCGCATGTTGGGGGGAATGTTCACCCTTATCCTCCAATGTTCAACGCTGCGAGCCAATCTGTTCCTTTCCCACTATATGGTTTACCTCCGGGTTACACTCCTCCTGTAGGAGAGTACTTGGAAGTTGAGCACGCTTCATTCTCGTTCCCCGCGACTGTCAATATACCACCAACCACCGGCACTCAGGGACCTGTCTTAGTGTCGGCTCCCATGGTGGACACGGGAATGAATGAGACCAACACAACTGATGGAATTCGGGTGACCTCAGTACCGCGTGTGGTTGCTAGGGAGGATTCTTCAGCCGAAGCTGCACAGCACGCCACAATGGTTGGGGGATTCGGTAGCCTCGTTGGAGCTACAGGTAGGTTGGAAAGTCTGGAGGCGAGGTTGAGAGCTGTTGAGGGAGTTGAGAGCTACGGGTTTGGAGATGCGGCCAGATTAAGTTTGGTTCCGGGCTTGAAAATCCCACCTAAGTTCAAGGCGCCGGAGTTTGAAAAATATAGGGGTAACACTTGCCCTAAAAGCCATGTGACCATGTACTGCAGAAAGATGGCTGCGTATGCTCATGATGAGCAGCTACTCATCCACGTTTTCCAGGAAAGTTTGGCTGGGGTGGCATTGAACTGGTACACCCACCTGGAGCCATACCGAATTCGTTGTTGGGCGGATCTAGCTGACGCCTTCGTAAAACAATATGTATACAATACTCATGTTGCTCCGGACCGTCTGCAGCTGCAGAATATGACAAAAAAGGACAATGAAACTTTCAAAGAGTACGCCCAACGATGGAGAGAGTTGGCTGCGCAAGTTGAGCCGCCGTTGTTTGATAAGGAGATGGTGTCGATGTTCGTAAACACACTCCAGCCGCCATTTTATGAGCATATGGTTGGGAATGTATCTGTCAATTTTGCTGACACCATCATCATTGGTGAGAGGATAGAAATTGGATTGAAAAACGGGAAGATAGCATATGGCCCACCTGCAGCTACAAACTACAAAAAGCCCAGCTTCAATCAGGGGAAGAAAAAAGAGGGGGAGGTACATGCTGCGTCGGTAATGCCTGCGTGGAGAGGACGAGCTCCCAATCCTAATTATCGACCATACTTAAACCCGCCTCCTTATGCTGCTAACACCATGTTTGTTCACCAAGCTAGGCCTCAACAACAACAAGCGTATTATCCACCGCAGCGTATCCCAACCGAAGCTGCAAGACTGGTCGCAAACATGGGCCCAAATCTGAATATGGGTCACAACAACAACCCAAGGGGAAATCAATTTGTTAGGTTCACCCCAATCCCTATGACCTACACTGAATTGTTACCTAACCTAGTCAAAAAGGGTCTGATCGCCATTTGTCCGATGAAGCCTGTACAGCCGCCGTACCCTAGGGGTTATGACGCGAATGCCAGGTGTAGTTATCATGCAGGAGGCGTTCGCCACTCGACCGAAGGATGTATGGCTCTCAAATACAAAGTTCAGGCTCTGATAGATTCGGGTTGGTTAAAGTTTCAAGAGGACCAGCCCAGCGTCGATACTAATCCATTGTCCGGGCACGGGAGTTCCTCGACGAACGCCGTCGAGGTTGGAAACCATGATCTGATAAGAGATGTGGGCGAAATCCGAAGTTCTAGAAGGTTTATCTTTGAAGCTTTGTTGAAGAAGGGCCTAGTGAAGGGCGATTATGATCTGGGTAAAGCGTGCGCACTCCATCCGAAGGCCGGGCACTCTATTGAGGAATGTATGGAATTCGAGATTTTTCTACAAGACTTACTTGATAGAAATCTGATGCAAGTGTGCCGCAAGGTCAGAGAGGAGGAAGTATTTGCACAAGTTGGTGGAGAATCTGATGTGACTCTACCCGAACCTTTGGTGATCCATTTTACTAGGACCACCCCTGCACTGGTAACTGAAGGAAATCCGTTTGTGGTCATCCGAGTGCCAACTCCTTTCCCTTATAAGAACGAGAAAGCCGTCCCATGGAGATATGGGGCAACTGCATTAGACGAGGGAGAATATGCAAATCCGACTGTGGAAAACATATCAGGCATTGGTGGAATGACCAGAAGTGGTCGAATCTTTACACCACCAGAATTGGCGAGAGAAAGAACCAATGATAGGGAAGCAACAATGGCTGCAAAAGCAAAGGAGTTCTTGAGGGGGAAGAACGTGGAGGCCGAGGAGACCCCCGACAAAGAGGAGAAGAGGGAAATATCTGAAGAAGAAGTTGGTGAATTCCTAAAGTTCATACAACAGAGTGAGTACAAAGTGGTGGAACAGTTGAATCGCATGCCTGCCCGGATCTCCTTGCTAGAATTACTCATGCACTCTGCCTCGCACCGAAAGTTGTTGATGAAGATACTCAGTGAGGCTCATGTGGAACAAGGTATTTCTCTGAACAAGTTCGAGGGCATTGTTGGCAACATCGTTGCTAATAATTACCTCACCTTCACTGATGAAGAGATACCTGTTGAGGGGAGAGGTCATAACAAAGCCCTTCATGTCTTTGTGAAATGCCTGGATCATGTGATAGCACGTGTCTTAGTGGATAATGGATCCTCCCTGAACGTCATGCCAAAAGCAACCTTGGAGAAGCTACCCAGTGACGGAACGCATATGAAGCTAAGTTCGATGATTGTGAGAGCCTTTGATGGTAGTAAGAGGGAAGTGATGGGAGAGGTAGAACTACCAGTCCAAGTCGGTCCGTGTGTCTTTCAAGTGACATTCCAAGTCATGGACATCCTCCCGGCCTATAGTTGTCTGTTGGGTCGCCCTTGGATCAATTCCGCAGGGGTTGTGCCTTCTACACTACACCAAAAGTTGAAGTATGTTATGGGAGACAAGCTGGTGATAGTGGCAGGAGAGGAGGATTTCCTGGTGAGCGGACCATCATCCTCCCGTTATATTGAAGTAGCCGAGGAAGCTCTCGAGGCAACTTTCCAATCTCTGGAGATCGTGGGAAACACCTACGTGGAGCCATTCGTGGTCAGCCCACATCTGTCGCGTGCTTCTATCATGATGGCTAGAGTCATGTTAAAAGAAGGTTATATGCATGGGAAATGTTTGGGTAGGTATGGACAGGGGCGAGCATTCCCTCTGGAGGTCGTCGAGAACAAGAATAGGTATGGCCTGGGATACAAGCCCACCAAGGAGGATAGGAGAAGGCTGATAGAAGAAAGGAGAGAGCGCAGTCTGGCTCGGATGGAAAGACGGGAGCCCAAAGTGGGAAGAATTCGTATCTGTGACCTCAAGGAGAGCTTTCGCAGCGCTGGTTGGGTTAACGTCGGCCACATAGCAGTTGTGGGAGATGAAGATGGATCGGAAGGCTCCAGTTGCGTGTGGGCCTGCTCCCCGGATGCACGACTCGACAACTGGGAGATGCTGGATTTGCCCGTGATGCTTAATTTGAATAAGATGTAATAACTTTAATTAATCCTATAGCTTTACCCGGGGCTTTAGGATTCATGACTTACGGGTTGACGCTTTTAGTTTGTTATGCTCAGCGCGATAATCAAAGTGTGTTTGTTTGTGTTTTATCATCATTTTGCATTCCTCGTCATTTTTCGTTTATTTATTTCCTTTTCATAAACTCAAATAATGCAGATATGACAATGAATGTTTTGAAAGTAATTATGTTGATATTCCTGATTTTGGGCGCCCCGTCAATAATACGGAAGATGATTGTGATGATGACCCGGAACCCCCTCCTGAACTGTTGAGACTAGTGGAACAAAAGTGTAAGGAGATGAAACATCACCAGGAAGATGTTGAAGTACTCAATTTAGGGAATGAGGATGAGGTAAAGGAGGTGAAGATTGGTACAGCCATGAAGGCAGAAGTGAAAGAAAAATTGCGTGTCTTATTGAGGGAGTTCAGGGATGTGTTTGCTTGGTCTTACAATGACATGCCAGGCCTCGATACAGATATTGTACAACACAAGCTCCCACTCAAGCCGGAATGCCCACCGGTAAAGCAAAAGCTAAGAAGAATGAAACCGGAAATGTCCTTGAAGATCAAGGAGGAGGTACAGAAGCAATTCGATGCAGGGTTTCTAGCTGTGGCGAGATACCCAGAATGGGTAGCAAACATTGTACCGGTGCCTAAGAAGGATGGTAAAGTTCGGATGTGTGTCGATTATCGAGATTTGAATCGCGCAAGCCCAAAGGACAATTTCCCATTACCACACATCGACACCCTAGTTGATAATACAGCCAAGTATTCACTGTTTTCGTTCATGGATGGTTTTTCGGGGTATAACCAGATCAAGATGGCGCCAGAAGATATGGAAAAGACTACTTTTATTACATTGTGGGGCACATTTTGTTATAAAGTGATGTCTTTTGGACTCAAGAATGCCGGGGCAACATATCAAAGGGCGATGGTGGCACTTTTCCATGATATGATGCACAAGGAGATTGAAGTTTATGTGGACGATATGATCGCAAAGTCCGAATCAGAAGAAGAACACGTCCTCAACTTGAGAAAGTTATTCGAGAGATTGAGGAAGTATAAGCTTAGGCTGAATCCCGCCAAATGTACATTTGGAGTGAAATCCGGGAAATTGTTGGGCTTTATTGTCAGCCAGAAGGGGATAGAGGTGGATCCAGACAAAGTGCGAGCAATAATGGAAATGCCTGCGCCTCAAACGGAAAAAGAAGTTCGAGGGTTTTTGGGTAGATTGAATTACATTGCTAGATTCATCTCCCACTTAACTGCTACTTGTGAACCACTGTTCAAGTTGTTACGAAAGAATCAGGCTGTGGTGTGGAATGAGGATTGTCAGGCCGCTTTTGAGAGAGTCAAACAATACTTACAAAACCCTCCTATATTACGTCCACCAGAACCAGGAAGGCCACTCATTTTGTATTTGACTGTATTGGACAAGTCAATGGGTTGTGTGTTGGGTCAGCATGATGAGGATGGCAAAAGAGAGCACGCTATATATTACTTAAGCAAGAAGTTCACAGACTGCGAACAACGATATTCATCGTTAGAGCGGACTTGCTGCGCATTGGCATGGGCCGCTCATCGTTTAAGGCAATACATGTTGAGTCATTCCACATGGTTGATATCCAAGATGGATCCTATCAAGTATATTTTTGAAAAGCCTGCTCTTACTGGAAGGATAGCTCGATGGCAGATGCTATTGTCAGAGTACGACATCGTATATGTCACTCAAAAATCTGTCAAGGGTAGCGCACTAGCAGAATACCTGGCTCATCAACCCCTTTGTGATTATCAACCAATGCAACCTGAATTTCCTGATGAGGATATCATGGCTCTATTCGAAGAGAACAAAGAAGACCGAAACGAAAAAGCGTGGACGGTGTTATTCGACGGAGCCTCGAATGTGATGGGACATGGAATAGGGGCAGTGCTTATCTCCCTAGAGCGTCAGTATATACCAATGACGGCAAGGTTGTGTTTTAGCTGCACAAATAACATCGCTGAATATGAAGCCTGTGCCATGGGTATTCGAGCAGCAATTGAGTCTAAGGCAAAAATTCTGGATGTGTATGGAGATTCGGCTTTGGTCATCCATCAACTGAAAGGAGAATGGGAAACTAGGGATACAAAATTAATTCCCTACCAAGCTTACATCAGGGGATTAATGGAGTATTTCGATTCCATCACATTTAACCATATACCTCGAGAAGATAATCAATTAGCAGACTCACTGGCTACCTTGTCGTCAATGTTTGAGGTTGATCAAGATGCAGAATTACCAAGAATCAAAATGAAAAGCCATGCAGAGCCAGCATATTGCCACTTCATCGAGGAGGAGTTAGACGGTAAACCTTGGTACTTTGATATCAAGCGTTATCTTAAAACCCGAGAATACCCTGAGGATGCGTCTGAAAACGATAAAAGAGCACTAAGAAGGTTGGCCGGAAGTTTCATCTTAAGTGGGGATGTTTTATACAAGAGAAACCATGACATGGTCCTCCTCAGATGTGTGGATGCAAAGGAAACCGAGTTGATATTGAAAGAAGTGCACGAAGGTACATTTGGTACACACATGAATGGACATTCGATGGCTAGGAAGATCTTAAGAGCTGGTTACTTCTGGTTGACCATGGAAAACGATTGTTGCATACACGTGAGAAAGTGTGAGAAATGTCAGATATATGCAGATAATATCAATGTGCCACCCACTGCTCTGAACGTGTTGTCTGCACCATGGCCGTTTTCGATGTGGGGAATAGATGTCATCGGAGCTATAGAACCAAAAGCGTCAAATGGACATCGCTTCATACTAGTCGCAATCGACTATTTCACCAAGTGGGTTGAGGCTGCTTCGTATGCCAACGTGACTAGAAAGGTTGTGGTTAGATTCATAAGGAAGGAGTTGATCTGTAGGTATGGGCTACCTAACAAGATCATCACTGATAACGCTACCAACTTGAACAATCAGATGATGGCGGAGTTATGTGAGGAATTCAAAATTCACCACCATAATTCCTCTCCTTATCGTCCAAAGATGAATGGGGCAGTAGAGGCTGCTAACAAGAACATCAAGAAGATTGTGCAGAAGATGGTGGTCACCTACAAGGATTGGCACGAAATGCTTCCTTTCGCTCTGCACGGATACCGCACATCAGTACGAACATCAACTGGGGCCACGCCGTTCTCGCTAGTGTATGGGATGGAAGCGGTACTTCCATTTGAGGTTGAAATTCCCTCCTTACGCGTGTTAATGGAAACTAAGTTAGAGGAAGCTGAGTGGGTTCAAACCCGATTCGACCAACTCAACCTTATCGAAGAGAAAAGGTTAACAGCAGTGTGTCATGGACAGCTGTATCAAAGGAGAATGAAAAAGGCGTTTGACAAAAGGGTGCACCCAAGAGAGTTTCATGAGGGCGAACTGGTGTTGAAGAGGATTTTGCCCATCCAAAAAGATCATCAAGGCAAGTGGACCCCAAACTATGAAGGGTCGTTTGTGGTGAAGAAAGCATTCTCTGGTGGGGCACTAATTCTCACAAGGATGGATGGGAGGAATTACCGTTACCGGTTAATTCTGATGCGGTCAAAAAGTTCTATGTATGATGATTCCGTGATAGGGGTTGCCGTTAGCGAATATTAACATTGCCTTTTAAATTGTTGTAATCTGTGTTATTTCGTTCAATAAATACCGCATATTAAATTTTTGTTCATACTTTCTGAAATTATTGCATGTCGTGCTGAGCTGTTTAGGTAAATAAAGAGGAATGAAAACGAAAATAATTGAACGAATGTCAATAAAAGCATCACGGGTATTCAGTCGGCTTAGCTCGGTCCTGGTGGGTGTCGTAAAAATTAAAAAATAAATAAATAAAAAAATAATAATAAAAATAAAAATGAAAAAAATCAAAAAAAAAGAGAGCAAAAGAAAAGACACATGTTGAATTCGTTGTCAATGAGGTTGTCAAGGGCGTAGTGTTTTCGAAAAGCAAAAGCAAAATAAATTTTGAAAATACCAAAGTTGGGTCTTCTCCTGATGCAAGGTTTCGGGGGTAACTGATACATCCTAGGAGATGTGGAGAAGATGAGCCGTGAGATTGGAGGTGCAAGGAGACTTGGACAGTGGCTGCAACCAATGTAACAGGAGCTGTATCTGATGCAGAGGTGTGCAGATTTGGAATTTCAAGAGCAGATTGGTGAGGAGCTTTGGATGTGATGCAGCGGATGATTGGTGTTTATGGTGGTTGGATATGGAGGCTAGCTTGGAGAGGTGATTCACAACTCAGAAGGCTTCCTAGAGTGGAAGAAAGTTGCAATGGGAATCAAGCTAAGAAGTGACTCTTGGAGAAGGAATTTACTATGCATTTCAGCAGAAATTCTTTACTACAATCCAAAAGTGATTTACAAGCTTTTCCTATGAGATTTTATAGATTAATCTCAAGGCTTTAAGCACTCAACTTTCACGTGGCAGATCTGAACCCATGTGCTACATGTATAGCGTCTAAAACACGTGAAAATCAAGTTTTATGTGAAGAAAAACAATTACTCATGCAGCCCCATAGAAGTATAAGTACACCCCTTTTGTATAGAAATGTCCTTTTTACCCTTCTCCATGTTTTGGCAGATTTGGCCTATCTTCTTGTTCTCCAATTATCCATCCAAAGATAGCAAATAGTACTTGACCTTGAGGAGAATATTCATCTTGGAGCTTTTTGGCCATTCCTCTTGTGATGGGTCCTATGGTGTTAGACCTTCTTGTATCAGTAACCATCGTTCTTTTCCGGCTAGAGCATTTGCATTCATACTACTTGAACCCTCAACCTTTTCATTTCCCATTAAAACAAAGGGTTGTCATGAATACAATACTGGGGCAGTGTTCATCATGGTACACATCCCCAACGATCTGTTGATTGGGAGATAAAAAAAAAAAAAAAACAATGAAGTCGATGTGTCAACCACCACCGAGTTTTATTCCAGGGCTAAGGTCGCGAGAAAGTAAGGTAAGCAAAGATTCAGAGTGACGTGTGGCCATTTTTTTTTTTCTTTATCCAAACGTTAAAAGAAGTTTATCCAATTGCACCCCTTTTGAGCCATAAATTATATTTGTTTTCATCACCCCCGACAAGAATCATTAGCACATCGATGTCAACCTAAAGGGTACATCAAGGGCGTCCAAAATCAAGGAGGGGATTTCTGAAAAAAAAAAGAAAAGAGAAAAAAAAGAAGGAAAGAAAATAAAAACATCGAAAAAAAAAGGGAAAAGACAAAAAATGTGAAGTCTCCCCGTCAATCAGGAATCGCCAAATTGGGGCAATCCTTCCTACCCGAACCTTTCCCCCTCTCCAAATCAAGTTTACTGTACGCAACAAAGTTGGGGCAGCCCTTGCGGGCCATGCGTGTGTAGATACTAACAACACCTCCCAATGTAAGAAAAATTCAAATGCTAACGTTACCCACAGGTAATCATTCAACCATCCACCTTTCATACTCATCTCCCGCACCTTTTCAGGTTCAAGCTAGTGCTAGAGGGAATTTGAACCCCTAGTTACGTTCTCTTCCTTTCATCAAAGAACCCACTGCTTCTTGACATTATTTTGATTGAATGCATTTCGAACGTACATCGCGTTTGACGTCAACATTGACAACGGATTCCAAGCATAGAATTTTCACAAAAAAAAAAAAAAACAAAAAAAAAGGAAGAAAGAAAGTGCAAGAAAGAGAAAGCGCGAGCAAAAGAAGGGAACGAAACCAATGGCTCATATGCATTCATGCACCATCATAACATAACATCATTTCATAGAAAGCAAAGAAAATTGTTCAAAAATCCGTAAGGGGAAAATGGAGTGGTGAAAAAGGTTAGCAGACCTTTATATCTAAATCTCTCTAATGTTTTGCTAAGTATTTACCAATGTTTCTTCAAAAAAGATCTGAATCCAAGAGTTTTTTCTACGATAGCTCACCTCAAGGCACTCGTCGAGCCTATTGATCCTCATTTCATTCATCCATAGGGTTTGTACACCCTCCACGAGGTTAGTACACCTCATATCATTCATTCCACAGGGTTTGTACACCCTCCACGAGGTTAGTACACCTCACATCATTCATCCATAGGGTTTGTACACCCTCCAAGAGGTTAGTACACCTCACATCATTTGTTCAGGGTTTGTACACCCTCCACGAGGTTGGTACACCTCATATCATTCATTCCACAGGGTTTGTACACCCTCCACGAGGTTAGTACACCTCATATCATTCATTCCACAGGGTTTGTACACCCTCCACGAGGTTAGTACACCTCATATCATTCATCTACAGGGTTTGTACACCCTCCACGAGGTTAGTACACCTCATATCATTCATCCATAGGGTTTGTACACCCTCCACGAGGTTAGTACACCTCATAGCATTCATCCATAAGGTTAGTACACCTCACATCATTCGTTCAGGGTTTGTACACCCTCCACGAGGTTTGTACACCTCGTTCCGCTCAAGCACGGTTTTGGTTCAGCGTTTCATGCCCAGTCTTGTCTGGCGCCTCTAGTCTTTCTGTGATTTTGGGCCCTCTGCTCGGCAATGGTCGTTTATGTTGCAATCTCACATTCTTCATCGATTTGTTCAACTTATGTTCCGTATTCATTTTTACTTCATTTCGCCTCCTTAGAAATCCAAACGAAATTAGTATTTCTATCTTTACTTATCTTTTACAATATAATATGAAAACATCACTTTGTCATATTATCTAGTAAAATTTAAGTAAAGAGGGGCAACTGTCAATACCAAATTTCGTCCGGATCGTTTTTGGCTTTACTATAGTCTATTATATTATTACTCATTTTTATTTCTTATTTTTATCTTTTATTTTCGTTTTTATCTTTTATTTATTTATTTATTGTTATTTATTTATTTCTTTTCTCATTATTTTTTTTTATTATTTTATTGTTATTATTATTTTTGTATTATTCTAGTTTTATTTGCATATATTATCTTATTTTTCTTCATATATATGCAAATATATTTTTCTTACACTTTTATTATTTTATTTTTATTTTATTTTATTTTCATCTTCAATTTTACCTATTTAAAGTTTATTTTGCTTAATATAATTAATACGGTTTTTTTTAAAAAAAAAATTTAAATAAAAAAAAATATATATAATAAAAAAAAATAAAAGAAGAAAATTATGAGAAAGGAGAGAATGTTTTCGGATTGGGGGACAAAAAAAAAAGTATGTATGTTGGAGAGTGAGGGGCAGAAAACCGTTTCTGCAGAAAGCCGAGGTGGTGGCAGAGACGTTTTGGAGGAGAGCAGGGTGGCAGAGGCGCGATTTGGGTGTACAGTTTTGGTACAGAGAATGGCACAAAAGACAAGCACGGAGAGCAGATTGGATTTTGGGGATTAGGGGAGGAAAAGTAAAAAGGACTTTGGATTTTTTTGCTGAGGAGGTTTTTGCTTCACCATTGGGCATCTGCAAAGAAGAACCAGAAGAGATTTTCACAGCAAAGGCAAGGGAGATTCATTGGAGAGGCAGGGGCGACAGGAGCAAACGGATCTCCGAGAGGTAAGTATTGCCTTGCACTCCATCTTGCACATATCTCTGTTGAATTTGCCATGCCTGCATATGATTGTCGTTGAGTACGTGTTCACTATTGCATCACCCTCCCCACGTCCACTTCTATGGTCCTATTTTCCTCTTCCAAACAAGCTCAAAGCGAATCCATCTACTATGCCCCTCACGCCTCTGTCCATCCCCAATCATCAGCATTGAAGTTGAAATTGAAACAATAAACAGGATCCTCCCAAAAATCATATAACTGAAACATTAGAACAGTGTCTTCACCCTCTTAAACAAACCTCCACTTCCATTCATTCTCTGTTTCACCACGCTCCCTCTCTCCTTCCTAACTCTCACACTCACGGCTATTCCCAACAACCAAACCCCCATCTTCAATCACTAACATTGAACAACATTGAACTATCACTAAACTGGACACTCACAAAAAAAAAAAAACAAAAGAAAAGGGAAACACAACAGAAAAAGAAGAACAACAGTGTCTTCATCCTCTTCAACCATCCAAATTCACCCATGGCCATATCTTGACACTCACGGCTACCACCAACACCCTTCCAGTCACCTTCTCCTTCCACTCCCATTTTTCATAGACCGGGGATTAAGCCTTCAAGCCTCCCTTCATTTCCAATCATCATCATCAGCAAAGGATTTGAACCCCTGAAGCTCGAAAGAACATTCAATAATCATCTCTCACACAAAATTGATCTCTTTTTATCCTCATGACCATCATTTTCACTCGCCCATTGAATCGTCTCCCTCAATATCCATTCATCTTTCATTTTGTCCTCCATCTGGTTCAATACCTGAAAAACAGAAAAGAACTCACTCGGTTTCTAACCTCAACCATGTTTCCCATCACATAAACTCATCTCAGCACCCAAAACAGAAAATAGTTATCAGAGGGGTATGGGAATAATCGTCGGCTGCAAGTTCTAATCTCAAACGGAGGAGGAGAGATTTCGCCTCGACTGGCGACGACTCCGGTGGCTCGCAGCTGCCAGTCGGATGGAGGTTGGGCGTGCAGCGGGGGCTGGAAGCAGTAACGCCGTGGCCGCCGTTTGGTTTCGAGCACACTTGCTGTCGCCGGCGGTGTCAGGACTGGTGGAAGTCGTCGGAGCTGCGGTCAGTTCTGACTAAGGCGTGAGCACACCGGCAGCGAGTGGAGAGCGACCTTGGATCTCTGGAGCTGAGTATGAGTGTTGGGAATGAAAGGGGAATGCTGAACCCCTAGGGGATTCTAGGTCAGAAAGGCCACCCTGGGCCGGTGCTAGGCCAAGCCCAAAGGTAAACGCTCGTTTTTCAACTCTTTACGAACGCAGTGTTTCCAAATCCCTAATTCCCTTTTCAATCACTACAAAAATAATATATTTTAGCAGGGGTTGTTTCCGGCGGTTTTGGAAACCCCGAATAATTTTCGGCGGTTTTGACTAATACCGTAGTTACCCCTTTTTTTTATTTTCTTTAATTTTTTTAATGTATCCCCCTAAATAATACCCACCCTTCCCAACGCCTTTCATTTATTCGACCTTTCCCTGATTCTCTAGTTTCTCCCAAACCCTAATTCTTCTACCTTCACTCATTTCATCTACCTTCCCCGCGCCTTCCCTGCACCATAATTATTTTCCCTCAAAACCTTTTCCCGCACCATCTTTGTGCTGGTCTTCCCCTGAGCAAAGTGTCGAGGCGTCAAGGCATTTGTGGGCTGAGTGAGGCTTCGAGGCAGCGTGGAGGCATCTTATTGTTCGTCGAGGTGCTCTCGAAACTGAACTGTAGATTTTCTCTCGGAATTCCTTGCATCTACGGTTCACGCGGCTCAGAAAGCGGGGAGGTCACTTCATTTTCTCTTCGTTCATTTTCACTCTACACGTTTGTCTCCTGTACCTTAGTCTATTGAATGTGTTCATTGATTCGATTGTGTCTAACTCTTGTATTTTGCTGTTGTTGTTAACTCTTGTATTTGATTAAGCCAACTACTATTCTGACTGCCCCACATCCACCAGCAGTGTGACCTAGAGTTCGTGATAGAAGAGGACAGGCTATTGATCCACACAATATAGCTGAAAGAGTGGGCCACTGGATATTTTGAAGAATACAAACCTTTTACTTGTTGTAGAAATTATTATTCAGAATAATGACAAAATAACTTAAGTTATTTTCATGATTTGCTAATTTTTATTTTTCATGTTGCCATTCAATGACAGTTGCGCAGAGAGAGAATAACTGAAAGAATCAGGGCTTTACTAATTTTTCATCCAGCTATAATTCTGTTTTAGTACAAATTAGGCCATAATTGCAAAATTATTGCCTAAAGTTTGGTTGTTCTATGATATATGGGCATTTTGATAGAAAGGGAATGCATGTGACTCTAAATATGTCTCTCTCTCTCTTCCTGCTAATGTTCTTTGATAGGATTGGTTAATGTCCTCTCTTTTGTTATTTGTTCATGTTATTCAAAATGAAGGAATTCGTATTGCTGATATGAGAAAATATTGGACAGCTTTGTAATATGATGCATTTTTTAGCTACTCTAGCCCACTGCTTTCTTTTCTATTTTCTTCAATTTCGGGGGTATTTCTTATGCTCCCTCCAAATCTACTTTCTCAAATATATTGTTCTTCCACAATTTGAAGAATAAAGAACATTCTACAGTGACTAAATTTTACCTTTTCTACTGTAACTGCTTTTAGGTTCAATTTTGTTTTAGTTGCTTTCTCAAGTGCAACATTGGAAGTAAGACGGTGGTAGGGGATCTAAATATAAGTACTAGGATGATGACATTAGATGTCATTAATTAAATCATTCATTATACCAAAGCTTAAGTTGAAAAATTATTCCAATATTTGCTTGCACTAAACCAGAAAAAACAAACAGATAATACACATAAAAAATAAGTACAAATATGCATAAATAAAATGTAATAACCAGAGGAAATATGGTTGTGGGTTATCGGATTTTTTATACGAAGAAAAATCAATTTTATCACAATCAATAAAAGAAAATTAATTTATATACATTTGTGGCTGTGTGAGTGGAATCTTTGCTAAACTCGGCGGTTTTTGCAAAACCCCTGCCATTTTTGGCGATTTTTGCAAAATCCTTGTCAATCCTGGTGGTTTTGCCAAACCCTACCAATTCTGGCGGTTTTTCAAAAACCCTGCCAATCCCTTGCTAATTCCGAAAGATTTTTCAAAATCGCCGGTAATTATTTGCCGACACAACTTTTCCCAGGAGTTTTTGCAACCCCGGGAATTATACTTTTCGGGGGTTAAAACCCCTGGTAACATAAAAAATAATCCCTACTAAAATTGCTTATTTTTGTAGTGAATGTTGTCATATCATAATCTTTTAATTGAAATAAAAATTCCACATAATCAAACAATGTATATCAGTATAAACACGTCATCACAGTTTAACGCCGTCTCTCAAAACTTAACGAAGAGGACAAAATTGGTTCAATTTTACAAATATATGAACTCAATTTTCTTAGTTTAAAAAACAAGAACCCACTTGAAATACCCTAACAAATATAAGAACCATCCAAGGGTTTATACCATAGATAAATTGAACGTATATGAGAAATGTACCTACATTTGTTTTGGATTTAATGCAGTCTCATTTTATGTAGTTGGCTTTTGATTGGATAGTGAATATTAAAATGATGTTTTTCCTTTTCAACTTTTTAATAATATTTATTTGATAATTTTTATTATAAAATATCTAACTGTTTTCTATATGTTTAATAATTTTATAATAATTAAAATGAATTTAAATAAATTTGGTTTTGCTTTTATATTAAACTAGTGAAAAAAAAACATGTTATTCTTTTTATGATAACGAAAAGTTATAGAATTATTATTATTATAACATTGTCACCACTCAATTTTGTTCGGATTGATTTTTTTGGTTTTACTGTAGTCTATTATATTATTTACTTATTTTTATTTTTATTTTTTTATCTTTCATTTTTGTTTTTTATCTTTTATTTCTTTATTTATTGTTATTTATTTATTTATTTCTTTTCTCATTATTTTTTATTATTATTACTATGTTTGTGTTATCCTAGTTTTATTTACATATATTATCTTATTTTTCTCCATATATATGTATATATATTTTTCTTACATTTTTATTATTTTATTTTTATTTTTATTATTTTATTTTTATTTTATTTTCTATTTTTATTTTATTTTCATCTTTAGTTTTACCTATTTAAAGTTTATTTTGTTTAATATAATTAATACAGTTAAAAATAAAAAAAATAAAAAAAAGAGAAGAAAAAAAGATATGAGAAAAGGAAGAGAGAATGTTTTCGGGTTGGGGGACAAAAAAGAGCAGTGTGTGTGCTGGAGGGGGAAAGGCAGAAACGGTTTTCTATAGAGAGCGAGTGGTGGCAGACGCGATTTGGGTGTGTACGAAATCAGTACAAGCAATTTGGTATAGAGAATTGCACAAAAAGAAGCACGGAGAGCATATTGGATTTTGAGGGGTTTTGGAGGAAAAGTAAAAGGATTTTTACACAGCTCCATGCCTTCATCTTGGATCATCCATTGCTGAGGAGTTTTTCACCATTTTTGCACCTGCAAAGAGAAACAGAAGTCAGCCACTCAAGGGAGAAGAGTACTCACTGGAAGCACTAGATTGACCATAACAAGCGGATCTTCGAGAGGTAAGTAATGCTGTTTAGAGAGTTGTTTGTTTGCCCTTACACATATCTATGTTGAAGTTGTTGTTTGGGTATGACTGTTGTTTGAATACATTCCACTGTATATGTTCACTGTTGCATCACCCTCCCCACGTCCACTTCTATGGTCTTATTTTTCTATTCCAAGCAAGCTCAAAACGAGGTAGGTTCCATAAGCTATGCCCCCAAGCCTCTGTTCATCTCCAATCATCAATACTGAAATTGAAACAGTAAACACAAAACACACAACAGAAAAATCATGTAACAGAGACAATAGAACAGTGTCTTCATCCTCACTGAACCATTCCATTCCCTACTCGAACCGCCCTCCCAACCACATCATCATTTTTTCGTTTCCGACACCATCCACCGAGAACTCCCTCGGCGTGTCACTCCCCCTCACCTGTAGTCAATCAAACTCAGAAACAAAAACAAAACCCATTCTTCTCTTCTCTTTTCTCCCCCCTTTCATGGAACCCTTCAACGTTTCTGTTCATCTTCAATCCCCAGCAAAATTGAATCCTCAAGCAGCAAATACCACCTCTCCAAACACACGCATAAAGTCGAGCCTCTAACCGTTTTTTTTCTCACCATCTCCGCGCCTTCATCTTCTTCCTCACCAAACAACACTCACGCACATAACAACCCATCATACAATCAAGGAAGTAATGACAGAAAGAGGGAGAGATCGGAGGGTGGCGCACGCCGGCGACAGTGGCTGGGGAGTCACAGCGGCACCGGCGCGAGTAGGGGCGAACCGCGGAGGCATCGGTGCCGGCTGGCACTGCTCGTAGTGGTGAGGATTCTTCGTAGAGCAGCAACGTGTCTTCCCTCTCGTGCGAAGAAGAGGAGGAGAGGCGAGAACCTGGAGTTGTGGCCGGCGGTGACGGGCATCGTTGGCGGCGGTGAGGACGTGCCCAAACTCGCGCGCGACGAGCGGCGGAAAAAGGAGAACTTTCGCCTCAACCGGGGACGGCTTCAGCGATGAACGTCGTCACGTGGCAGAGGTGAATGTTGACAGTTTCTGTTTGTTCAGAGGAGGAGGAATGAGGGAATTCAACCAAACCCCTAATGGGATTAAGGTTTCTGAATAGAGAGGCTTTGGGCCTAGCGGGGGCTGCCTCTTCTTCATGTTGACGCGCATTTCTCATTCACACCCCCCTCTGTTTGGGTTGAAGCCCATTCCGTTTCTGCAAACCAAAACAGCCTCAATTCCGTTCTGCAGACCCTGTTTTCTTACCCGCGCACTCCCATACCACCCCCGGGCCAATGCTGGGTCGAGCCCAAGAAGAAAAAAACTCCATTCTCCATCGCGCAGCCCCTGTTTCCCACTTCCACACCCCCTTTCAGTTTGGATTTAGGCCCAATCTATTCATAAAAAAAATATAGTTTACACACCCCGTTTCTCATTTAGGCACCCCCTACTATTTGTTTTATTTTATTACTTATTTATTTATTTGTTTTTCTTTATTTATTTTATTTTGTTCCCTTATTTATCTTATTCTATTTATTTTTTTTATTTTATTATTTTTATTGTTGTTTTGTTTTTATTGTTTTTATTTTATTTATTTATTCTAAACATCTGTTTATTTTAAAATACATATTTAATAATACATAAAAAAAATAAAATATTTAGGTATATATATATACAAAATTTACCAAAATATTTTAAAGGTTTAGGCACATGTGTGATCGCACGCATCGTCCTTGTGCTAAAAACATTTTCTCTTTCTCAAATAAATTATAAAAATATGTCTTAAAGGGTTAAGCGCATGTGTGATCGCTCGCATCGTCCTTGTGCTAAAAAACCTTTTCACCTTCTTTTTCTCAAAAAATACCAAAAAATATAAAATCTTCAAAAAACTAAAAACATCAACACTTTCAAGCAAACGAACAATATTTTAACCCAGAACTACGTGATCCTTGATTCTCCATCAAAAGTGGAGATACGTAGGAGCAAGGTTAGCCTTGTCAGGTTCACTTCCCAAAAATCCAAAATCATTTCAAAACAAATTTTCAAACAATTTCCAAACAAACTTCTCAAACAGTTCCAAAAGAACTACGTAACCTGATTTCTCATATTGAATGAGAATACGTAGGAGCAAGGTCAATCCTTGTCGGGCCCAAAAAACTAAAAAATATATTTTGTTCTTTAGAGTTTTATTTTAGGGGATAGTTAAACATTTTGAAAACCACATCGCATTCGCGTATTTAGTTAAAGGTACTGCCTTTGGGCAGGCGCTATAGGGTGCTAATACCTTCCCTACGCGTAACCGACTCCCGAACCCAAAATCCGGTTTTCGCAGACCATGGCTTATCATTTTATGGTTTTTCCGTAGTTTTCCAGAATAAACTATGGTGGCGACTCCAAATCTCTTTTCAAAACCCGTTTCTGTTTTTCGATCGTCGTCTCGTCGCGATTCCGGTTGCGACAGATGGCGATTCCACTGGGGGCCTTTTTTAGAGAGTCAAGCCATTTAACTATATGCGCGAATTCAATGTGGTTTTTCTTTATGTTTGTCTTCCCTTTTTCTTTATCTATCTTTGATATTTGAATAATTTCATGTGAATAAATTTGCTTGTTGGATATTGAACCCTAGGGTAGAAAACGTGTTATATCTGCTTGGGAATCTTCTGGTTGTTTTGCAGGTGAGGGTTTGGGGTGTACAATTGCATTCTCCCTTCACACACACACATTATACACATCATAAGTGGGGCCCTATACCCGGGTCTGAGCGTAGCTTAGAAATAGAGGGGTTGTGTAGCGGTGCCATTTGGGACATACTTCCTGTTTGGCTATCGTGAGAACCCCAGCTAGAGTTTGTTCTCTTCAGTTGTGTCTCCACATCTAGTTGATTACTTGACTGTTATGGAGATACTATGAAGGGGGCCATAGCTCTAGTGACCATCGACCTTTAGGTTCAGGGAGCCATCCTTGTGAGGTTGCATATACTTGACCTTCAATCTGAAGCGTTGAACCCTTATTAGGGCACAAAGGGAGATGTGTGTAGTCTTATAACCCTCATTTTTGCTTAATAAAATCCAACACCTTTTACATATCACTATATCTTTTGATACTTTTTTTCTTTCTTTCTTTTCTTTCTTTTTCTCATGCATTTTTATGGTCTTGTCACTAGTTCTAGTTAGGAAATTATAAATTTGTGACCAAGCCTTTGAGATAAAATGGAAATTAACATGAGATCTGAAGTCAAGGGGGGTTCAAGTTCAGACAATTTAAAGGAAATGTTAGCCACTGAAGTAAAAGAGGATAATATGGTTGGCCTGAGAGAACCGATGAAGAAAATGAAGATAATCTTGAAAGATGCATTCAAGAAGGAGTCTGAAAATTTGTTGAGCCTGTCAAAATGGAAGAATCTGGGCAAATCTTAGATACATCTCCCGAGGGAAAAGCTCTATACAATTATCTTGGGCAGTTTACCCATGTCTTGCAGCTAACGAGAATTATAAAAGTACACCATGTGAAGTTGGAGAGAGAGAGTTCATGCTTAAGGGTAAAGCGAAGAGCCTTCATCGGGGTTACCTAGAGTGGTACCTGTATCGTTCGACTAAGGAGGAAAGGTGGGAAACAATTACGAATGTACTAGCTCTTATCCTCTATGGTGTCATGCTCTTTTCTAATATCATGGATTTTGTCGGCTACGTCGTCATGAATGTATTTGTGGGATACAAAGACCGCATATCATATATCATTGCGGGAAGTACCCTAATGTACCCCTCATGGGTATTCGATGTTGTACTAATCACAATACTATGTTAGCACAAAAGCAATCTGGGTAACTTCCACGCCTACATCTCTTGCCATATCGCAGATCTTAAGAGGAAGGAAGGAACCTTTGCTGAATTGCTTCATCAAGTTAGGGACGCTTGGGGAAATGTTCTTCGCTGCGAAAGAGGCCCAAGATCATGAACTGTTAATGAAAGATTCCCTTAGCCAATGGATCGTAGAAAGGGTTAAGACAATCCAGTTGCCTTTCAAGTTAATCTCCCCTGACCCAAATTGTGAAAAGAAATTTCACAGTGATGAACAATGTGAAAGCAGCAGTGGCAAAACTGGAGAAGAAATGTCATCGAGCTAAGTAAAAAGAGACATCAAGAATTGGTAATTCAGATGAAGGGGCATATTGTTGAACAAGGGCGAATTGGATGATAAGTCTCTCACAACTAGCTTCCCTCGCCAATAAAGTCATTGAAGGTGTTCCGAAGTTATTAACTAAGGTTGAGTCTGCAATGCCGATATTTAACCCGCCTAAGGGGATTGAAAATTTCCTCAATTGTTGCAAGAAATTGATCGTACAAATGAAGAATCTGATGGATGAGGCCCGAGGTAGTTGACCCAGATCGCATGTGCCTCACATTTTGGGAACTTCTGAGTGATGAACTACCCTATTAACTTTGTTTCATGTTAATTTCCAAACTATACTGGGGCGATGTTTTCACAGCTTCATAATTTCTGACTAAAGTATTTGAACTACTTTGTCTCTTCTTTTTCTTTTCATTTTCATTTTCATTTTCTTAAATTGTTTCATCTAAAAAAAAACAAAATACGGTTAAACATCCAAGATACCCTAAAGGACTCGAACCAGTTACCAAATCTTGGAGAACCAAGGAGAGGCTCAAGAAGGGATGAAAGTTGATATCCAACAATTGAATGAGCAACTGAGCTGAATCCTAGAGGTTCGCCCACACCACATCCACAACAAAGAGTTTTAGGGGCACCAATTTTCCCTCGATATGTCCTCTTCCTGAATTACACTCCACCCTTGGGAGTGGACTCGGGACAACTTTGCATTCAAATGGCCAAAACTAACGCAGTTGAAAGAGGAAAGAAGCTTGGGGCACTTTCATGGTCCCTACCGAAATGATTCAGCCCAGTGTTGTGAGCAAGATAATGACAAAGCAACCCGAGTTGAAATCTTCTCCTCATGTCGTTACGCCAATGGATGTTGAGGCTGACAGACGTAAATTGGAAATGATGGAAAAGGGCAAGGGTCATAGAAGTTGGAGGAAGCCTTAACTTTGAAAATGTTGTAGGGCTACGCTTAGTCCCAAATGTGGTGATACCTCCCAAAGTATAGATGACAAGGAGAGACCACTTGTCTTAAGACTCATCTCATGTCATATGGGAAGAAAATGTTTGTTCATGCATGTGATGAAAAGTTGCTAATTCATTTTTTCCAAGATAGTTTGGTTGGCATGGCACCAAACTAGGGCACTCATCTCGAATCTTCGTGCATCCGGTCTTGGGAGGATCTGGTGGATGCTTTCTTGAGGTAGTACAAGTACAACCTGGACGTAGCACCTGATAGATTGCAATTGCAGAACGTGGTAAGAGAGTTCAAATCGTTCAAAGAGTATGCCTAAAGGTGGAAAGAGATTGCTGCTCAAGTAGGGTATCTTGTGAGTGACAAGGAGATGGTTGTCATGTTCTTAAAAACTCTACAATCACCCTCCTATGAGCATATGGTGAGTAGTGTTTCCTCAAACTTTGCAGACTTGAGGATACTTGGAGAAAGAATTGAAATTAATGTGAGGAAAAATCCCGCACGGTCCTACCATGGCAGTAAATGTGAACAAGTCTGGTCTACGCTTGGGATAAGGAGAGAAGAAAGAGCTCAATCACATCCCACCGCTGAAATACCGTTGGCCTACCCTTTGAAACCGTTATGAGGAAAATTGGAGACTAGACCCAAACTCAACTTCCTACCAAGCCGCCAGTCAAAATGTTGATCAAGACGAAAGGCATATGAGTTTCACTCCTAACCTTCTGACTTATTCAATGTTTCTTCCAAGTCTGCTGCATAGAAGGCTTGGTCTCTACTTGTTACATGAAGCCTTTAAAGCCTCAATACCTCAAGACTCGTGATGCATCATACACAAAAGGTGATTACCATGGAGTGACTATCGGTCATTCCACCAAAAGTGCTGGTGTTCAAGAGCAGGCAATCGTTGATTGATTCAAGATGATTAAAGTGTGAAGAAATTCAACCCAACATTGAGGCACGACTTGAGAATGTCTTTACAGACGCCATGAACAAATGAAGTGGGCTTTAAGACCACATAAGAAAGCATAAGTCATTGTACAAGTGAATTCGATGTTGTGAAGTGTCTTGCTATGGAGAAGTATGCTCATTGGTATCACATCTTCATCCATGACTTTCAATGTGAACTTTCATTACGTGGTATCTCCAAGGTTTACTGGAAATCATGTTCTAATAGGGTGTCATGGAGAAAACGAAAGTCGCAAATAACAAATTGAAAAAACAAAAACAATGAAGGCGACCTTGAGTCACTTGTCTTTCTTACAAATCGCCAAATTCTTGTTTCTCGAAAACAGAAAAAAATGGTGAAATGATAAATAAAAACAAAAACAAAAGTTGTAGTGTTAGAGTTTTCCGAGGTCAAATGTTTAATAAAAAATAACAATTTGACATTTTTCTCAAGACGTTTGTGCCCATGTTGCTTGAAAACCTTCACCCTTCACTTTTCCAAAATAAAGGATCTTCCCTAACAAACATTGTCACTGCCCTCAATAACAAAAACCTTTACACTGGGGCAGATTGGCCTGGCCAACATTGTTCTCATTTGCGCTAGTTGAGTGATCCCTAAATCCATTGAGGCAAACAAAAGAACAAAAGAATTTCCAAAAAAAAAAAGAATAAGTCCCCTAGATTGAAAACCTGAAAGGGCGGTCTAGAAAAAAGGAAAAAGAAAAAACGACTCACGTTGAGGTCATCCAGTCGTGGAGTTAATCTTTTGAAAATAAAGCAATCAGAGTTCAAAATGATGTGTGACCTTCTTCTTGTCTTTATCTAAAAAGAAAAAAAATCTATTGTCACCCTGTTTTGAGCCAAAAATAAATCCTTTTTCAAAATTATTCCCAAGCAAGGGTTATCATCAGTATGAGTCAACTCGGGAAGCAGATGAAGAGCACTCAATGATCAAACGAGAGAATCCTTCAAAAGGGTAAACAAAAAAAAAACAAAACAAAAGAAAAAAATCACAAAGTGGTGATAAATGAAAAGAATGAAAAAAACTAAGTGTAAGAAAAAAAGCAAAAGTGCTCAAAAAGTCAAATAAGTTGATGCGATGCCTAGATGATAACCCTTGTTTCAAAAAAAATAACCGACAAGCATTCATTTGGGCCTTTAACCCTTTCTTTTGATACCTTCTAGCCCTGGCCACATTACAAGCCCAATAAAGTCCACACAGATTGAATGATGTTTGCTCAAATTTTCATAAAGCTTAATTTTGCGATAAGACTAAATGACTTGCAATGTGTCCAAAAAAACAAAAAACAAAAAATTTGAAAATGAATGAAAAAAAGTAATGTCTCAGGAAGAAGGGATCTCTTTGTCAACTAGGCAAAAGCATGCAAAAGAAAATCAGACCAATTGGGGTCATCCTTTTAGCCGATCCTTGTCATGCCCACTACCTCTTCCAAACAAAACCTCACGCCAAAAACAAAAAAAACAACAACAAAACTGGGGCAGCTTGGTCGATCTCATCACGCGTCTTTTCCTTGAAATTCATCAACCCATAATCTCAAGACTGGGGCAGCTTTGCGGATCTTACTTGAATTTTCCACCTGAATTATCATGGATTCATCACCATACTCATTACACCAAACCAGGGCAACTTTTAAGTACCTCGTGTTTCGCTCCGGCCCTCACCTCCTTTAAGGAGCATATGAGGTGACATGCCCGCATAGCTATCCCATTCTCTTCCAAACCATTCTAAACAACTCATCCTTCACTTGCCAGTAAATTCAAGCATGTGTGCACTAAAGTCTCGGAAGAAAAAGTCAAAATGTAATCATCTCAAAATTAGATCTCAGATGTATGACATTCCTGGCTTTTCGAACCATTGGAAATAATGACCAGTTTGATGATTGCAAGTAAGACAATTGACTCACGCAAAAAAAAAAACAAAAAAAAACAAAAAGAATAACATTCAGATTTTCTCTTTCAAGCCATATTGTTTCATTTCGATCACGTTTTTTCTCTCATTATAGGTCTTGACATCCTGATCCTGCATCAAGATTTTTAATAATTTGTAATGAAAGGTTTCAACACCTTGATGTCTTTTCAAAAATCAATTTCCTGTCAAAATTACAAAACATTTCGCAAATTACAAGTTTCAAGAATTTCGAAATTCCAAAGCCCAGTTTCTACACTGCCCCCCCCCAAGCCCAATTTTCACATTGGCCCCCAAGCCCAGTTTCCACATTGGCCCACAAAGCCCAGTTTCCACATTGGCCCACAAAGCCCAGTTTCCACACTGGCCCCCAAGCCCAGTTTCTACACTGGCCCCCAAGCCCAGTTTCCACACTGGCCCCGAAGCCCAATTTCCACACTGGCCCACAAAGCCCAGTTTCAGATGGCCCCAAAGCCCAGTTTCCATACTGGCCCACAAAGCCCAGCTTACCTGGCCCCAAAGCCCAATTTCTACACTGGCCCACAAAGCCCAGCTCGCCTGGCCCCCAAGCCTAGTTTCTACACTGGCCCCCAAGGCCCAGTTTCCACACTGGCCCACAAAGCCCAGCTCGCCTGGCCCCTAAGCCCAGTTTCTACACTGGCCCCAAAAGCCCAGTTTCCACACTGGCCCACAAAGCCCAGTTTCCATACTGGCCCCCAAGCCTAGTTTCTACACTGGCCCCCATAAAGCCCAGTTTCCAGACTGACCCCCAAAGCCCAGTTTCCACACTGGCTCATAAAGCTCAGCTCGCCTGGCCTCCAAAGCCCAGTTTTCTTTGGCATCCTAAGTTCAAGTGTTCCTTTTGTATTCCAACCTTCTGCTAGGCAATGGTCGAACTTTTTTTGTCGCGTCATGACACTTTTCTTTGAATTCAATTATCGTATCTGCTTGGATAAGTTTTTTATTCTTCCATCTTTCTCTTTTGGAAATCCAGACGAAATTAGTGTTTCTTTCTTTACTTAGCTTTTACTCCGATAATACGAAAATATCAACTTTTCATATTATCCTGTAATATCTAAGTAAAGAGGGGCAACTGTCAACACCCAATTTCGTCCGGATTGATTTTTTTGGTTTTACTGTAGTCTATTATATTATTTACTTATTTTTTTATCTTTCATTTTCGTTTTTTATCTTTTATTTCTTTATTTATTGTTATTTATTTATTTATTTCTTTTCTCATTATTTTTTATTATTATTACTATGTTTGTATTATCCTAGTTTCATTTACATATATTATCTTATTTTTCTCCATATATATGTATATATATTTTTCTTACATTTTTATCATTTTATTTTTATTTTTATTATTTTATTTTTATTTTATTTTCTATTTTTATTTTATTTTCATCTTTAGTTTTACCTATTTAAAGTTTATTTTGTATAATATAATTAATACGGTTAAAAATAAAAAAAAATAAAAAAAAGAGAAGAAAAAAAGATATGAGAAAAGGAAGAGAGAATGTTTTCGGGTTGGGGGACAAAAAAGAGAAGTGTGTGTGCTGGAGGGGGAGAGGCAGAAACGGTTTTCTGCAGAGAGCGGGTGGTGGTAGACGCGATTTGGGTGCGTACGAAATCAGTACAAGCAATTTGGTACAGAGAATTGCACAAAAAGAAGCACGGAGAGCAGATTGGATTTTGAGGGGTTTTGGAGGAAAAGACACAGCTTTGTGCCTTCATCTTGGATCATCCATTGTTGAGGAGTTTTTCACCATTTTTGCACCTGCAAAGAGAGACAAAAGTCAACCACTCAAGGGAGAAGAGTACTCATTGGAAGCACGAGATTGACCATAACAAGCGGATCTTCGAGAGGTAAGTAATGCTGTTTAGAGAGTTGTTTGTTTGCCCTTACACATATCTATGTTGAAGTTGTTGTTTGCGTATGACTGTTGTTTGAATACATTCCACTGTATATGTTCACTGTTGCATCACCCTCCCCACGTCCACTTCTATGGTCTTATTTTTCTATTCCAAGCAAGCTCAAAACGAGGTAGGTTCCATAAGCTATGCCCCCCAAGCCTCTGTTCATCTCCAATCATCAATGCTGAAATTGAAACAGTAAACACAAAACACACAACAGAAAAATCATGTAACAGAGACAATAGAATAGTGTCTTCAGCCTCACTGAACCATTCCATTCCCTACTGGAACCGCCCTCCCAACCACATCATCATTTTTTCGTTTCCGACACCATCCACCGAGAACTCCCTCGGCGTGTCACTCCCCCTCACCTGCAGTCAATCAAACTCAGAAACAAAAACAAAACCCATTCTTCTCTTCTCTTTTCTCCCCCCTTTCATGGAACCCTTCAACGTTTCTGTTCATCTCCAATCCCCAGCAAAATTGAATCCTCAAGCAGCAAATACCACCTCTCCAAACACACGCATAAAGTCGAGCCTCTAACCGTTTTTTTTCTCACCATCTCCGCGCCTTCATCTTCTTCCTCACTAAACAACACTCAAGCACATAATAACCCATCATACAATCAAGGAAGTAATGACAGAAAGAGGGAGAGATCGGAGGGTGGCGCACGCCGGCGACAGTGGCTGGGGAGTAACAGCGGCACCGGCGCGAGTAGGCGCGAACCGCGGAGGCATCGGTGGCGGCTGGCTCTACTCGTAGTGGTGAGGATTCGTCGTAGAGCATCAATGTGTCTTCCCTCTCGCACGAAGAAGAGGAGGAGAGGCGAGAACTTGGAGTTGTGGCCGGCGGCGACGGGCATCGTTGGCGGCGGCGAGGACGTGTCCAAACTCGCGCGCGATGAGCGACGGAAAAGGGAGAACTTTCGCCTCGACCGGGGACGGCTCCGGCGATGAACGTCGTCACGGGCGACGCCATGGACCGTGGCTCGCGGCTGCCGGTTGTGTGAAGGTTGAGTGGTGATCGTCGTGTGGCAGAGGTGAATGTCCACGATTTCTGTTTGTTCAGAGGAGGAGGAATGAGGGAATTCAACCAAACCCCTAATGGGATTAAGGTTTCTGAATAGAGAGGCTTTGGGCCTAGCGGGGGCTGCCTCTTCTTCATGTTGACGTGCATTTCTCATTCACACCCCCCTCTGTTTGGGTTGAAGCCCATTCTGTTTCTGCAAACCAAAAGAGCCTCAATTCCGTTCTGTAGACCCTGTTTTCTCACCCGCGCACCCCCATACCACCCCCGGGCCAATGCTGGGTCGAGCCCAAGAAGAAAAAAACTCCTTTCTCCATCGCGCAACCCCTGTTTCTCACTTCCACACCCCCTTTCAGTTTGGGTTTAGGCCCAATCTGTTCATAAAAAAAATATAGTTTAGACACCCCGTTTCTCATTTAGGCACCCCCTACTATTTGTTTTATTTTTATTACTTATTTATTTATTTGTTTTTCTTTATTTATTTAATTTTGTTCCCTTATTTATCTTATTCTATTTATTTTTTTTATTTTATTATTTTTATTGTTGTTTTGTTTTTATTGTTTTTATTCTATTTATTTATTCTAAACATCTATTTATTTTAAAATACATATTTAATAATACATAAAAAAAATAAAATATAAAAATATGTCTTAAAGGGTTAAGCGCATGTGTGATCGCTTGCATCGTCCTTGTGCTAAACACCTTTTCTCTTTCTCAAATAAATTATAAAAATATGTCTTAAAGGGTTAAGCACATGTGTGATCGCTCGCATCGTCCTTGTGCTAAAAACATTTTCTCTTTCTCAAATAAATTATAAAAATATGTCTTAAAGGGTTAAGCGCATGTGTGATCGCTTGCATCGTCCTTGTGCTAAAAAACCTTTTCACCTTCTTTTTCTCAAAAAATACCAAAAAATATAAAATCTTCAAAAAAACTAAAAACATCAACACTTTCAAGCAAATGAACAATATTTTAACCCAGAACTACGTGATCCTTGACTCCATCAAAAGTGGAGATACGTAGGAGCAAGGTTAGCCCTTGTCAGGTTCACTTCCCAAAAATCCAAAATCATTTCAAAACAAATTTTCAAACAATTTCCAAACAAACTTCTCAAACAGTTCCAAAAGAACTACGTAACCCTGATTTCTCATTTTGAATGAGAATACGTAGGAGCAAGGTCAATCCTTGTTGGGCCAAAAAAACTAAAAAATATATTTTGTTCTTTAGAGTTTTAGGGGATAGTTAAACATTTTGAAAACCACATCACATTCGCGTATTTAGTTAAAGGTACTGCCTTTGGGCAGGCGCTGTAGGGTGCTAATACCTTCCCTACGCGTAACCGACTCCCGAACCCAAAATCCGGTTTTCGCAGACCATGCCTTATCATTTTATGGTTTTTCCGTAGTTTTCCAGAATAAATTATGGTGGCGACTCCGAATCTCTTTTCAAAACTCGTTTCTTTTTTGGATCGTCGTCCCGTCGCGATTCCGGTTGCGACAAAAAGTAAATATAAATATTATTTATAATTTTATTATAGATAATTATTTTAATTTAAAAAAGGTTGAATTTAAAAAACAATCAACTAAAAAATATTAATTATAAAAATAATAGTTACCTAAAGAATAAAATTAGTAAATAAGTATTTTATTTTAAATAACAATTATTCCAAGTATATAAAAAATATGTGGGAAATTCATTATAGATTAAAATTAAACTAAAATTGAATTGGAGTTGATGTTTAAGTTTGGTTTGATAGCATTTTTAATAAAAAGAGTCAAAATAAATGGTTTGATCTTATTTTGATTTCTTGAAGAGGTATATGAAGCGAGATCCTGATATATATATATATATATATATATATATATATATATATATATATATATATATATATATATATATATATATATATATAAATTGTCTAATAGGAACAAGAATTTCCAGAAACGGAACAATTTCATTTCTAAGTAAAATAGTTGTTTTTAAGTAGTGTTTGATCGAGTATACGTCAATTAATATTTCATTGATTAATCCGAGGTTATTTTTGTCCAAGTTTTAAATTTTTTTTATTATTGAGTTATTAAAACCTATTTCAAATGAGAGGATTTGGCTAAGAGGACATCCTAATACCAAAATTTACGTTAGTTTTATCGAAATTGTAGTCTTCTCATATTTTTAAGAGAATGGAAAAAAGATATATAAAGTGACAAGGGAGATTGTTTAAATTAGTAAAAGAGAGTGAAAATTGAAGAGTTTGTAATTTGATTGGATTGATGTGATAAAATATTTTTTATAATAATGAATTTAATAAATATTTGCATAATATTTTTTTTAATTGATATAAAAATAGTTTTCCAAAATATAAATTAGAACTAAAATAAATTTTAGATTAAAAGAGAAGATTATTATAAAATTTATTCAATATCTAAATTTAAAAATGAAAAATATATTAAATGAAATTAATATATTTTATTTTATTTATTATAATATTTTATTTTAGGTTTAATCATTTTCGAATTTTTAATTTTGTTCAGAAATCTCAAATAAGTTTTATTTTTTATTTTAATTAGGTTTGTATTTTTAAAAAATTAAAACAATTAGATCGTGATCCGTACTAAACATCATTCATGTATCACTTCATGATTTTTTAAAATCTTTTAATTATTTTATTATTATTTTTATGTCGAAAATCGATTTGACCTTCGTTAAATTTCGACATCTGATAAAGTTCGGATAGGTTTTCAACATCTCATGCAGGCCTTTCGCGTTTCGAAAACCTGCCATTTATTCTAATTACATATGAGTGACTCGTCCAAAAGATGTTCTAATTATCCAAATCCTAACTCTATAATCTTATTTTATATCTACAAACATACTATAATATAAACTTGAAAAAACAAAATACCAACCTTTGAACAGCGAAAATATATAGAAGAACGAAGAGCAACGAAAATAAAAGAACACGAAGAACAATTTGTGCCTAGATCCACAAACAAAGTTCAACCTGCAAGAAAAAGTGAAAGTTGAGACTAAGGAAGAGAAAGAGACGATGGAAGGAAAGAAACATATATCTTATGCAAGGAGAGAAAGTGAGATCTTTGAACAATGAAGCAGAGAGAGAAAGATGTTTTAAGAAACTTTAACCAGATTCTTTTAGATTTTATAAAAATAAAGAGTTTTTTAAATAGGGACGTAATTAATATTTTGTAAAATTTTGGAAGGACATGTTAACAATAGGACAGAGTAGGGTGAAACGCCCTTTATAAACATATTTGCAGTGGATTTATAGCTTGTATAAAAATTTGGAAATTTTTAATTTGTTTTAATTATGTATTTTAAAAAAAGAGGTGTTGTTATAATATTATATATATAAGATTGCGGTGATATTATAATATATCATATACATAGAATATTATGGTGATATTATAATATATTATATTATTAGAAAAGTTTTTTTTTCAAGTAAAATTTTAGGTTTCTTTACGCGTTTGACCTAAGTCATAATTGTAAAAGACATAAATTTACGTTTTGTATATATATAATAAACATAAGACAACAAACATAATTTTTTTGTCTATTATTTTTATATTTTTTAAAACAGAAATATTTTATGCACTATAAAAATATATCGTAAAAAGTTTTTGGTTAAGTAGAATGGGTATGTCAAAATAATTCTTTAAAGAATGAAAAAATAGATAAAAAATACTAAGAAAGAAAAAACATAACATAAATGTTGTGTGGGTTCAATATACACACATATTTATATATCTTCCCATTAGTAAGATATTGTCCACTTTGGTACCACTCCAAAAAGCCTCTTATTAAGGAACTTATGTGTATATAAACTCATGTGTATTTCGTATTTTATTCGATGTGAGACTTTGTTTGTACCCAACAATAAATACATAGATGATGGAATTTTTTGTGAGTAAAAAGTTTGAGTGAAAAATATTTCCTATCTATTTTTAAGGAATTTTATAAAATTAGGTAAAGAGAAAAGATGAGAAATGATACAAAACACAACCTTTATACACACAACAATGATTATCACACACATAATGCTTTTCCGTAGTCGATGGTTTCTATTCACGACGCTATGAAAAAAGTGAAGGAAAAAGAAATGCTTGGTTTCCTTTTTAAACAGATTTACGTTTGACCCTTCCAGACGTAAAAACTAACTTTTGTATAACGTAAATTTTGACAACTTACTTACAAAAATGTCACAATGCATTTTTTTAGGCTTGATTTCTATAGGTCAGACATAAATAGAGTGACATAAGAAGCATATTTTGTATTAGGGTGTATAAATTTTTTTAAAATATTATATAATAATAAAACTAATGTAATTTTATTAGAAACCGAATATGCTATATTTTATTTTTGTTTTTGGAAATATTTGATGATTACAGGTTTTGTAATCTTTTATATATATATAGTGAATGAATTTATGATATTTGAGAGATTGGAAAGGATAAGAAGGCGTATGACTTAACAAAAGGTTGGAGACTTCACCGTAAGACTTTTTAAGAGAGTTATGGGAAGTGGAACCTAAAGACTCCACCCGTAAGTCTCCTTGGAAGATCAATGAGGAGCGGATTTTGTTTCTTAGTCTTTCGTGATAAGGATGAGGGATTTTACCTCCGTGAGAATGAAAGATTGATAAACTCTATGTGGTGGTATACTTGGTGAACTTTGCACGTAAGTCTTTCTAAAAGTAAATTGAGGAGTGAAATCCATTTGTAAGACTCTAAGAGAAGTTAGGAGTTCTAGCTCTAGTGGTGAGCGAATGAGTGTAAGCTATATGCGTGAGTCATAGTTGGGAACATGATATTTGCTTAGTTCTCAAAGGAAGAAAAAAATGAATACTTTATGAGAGGGTGTAACAATTGCAATGTAACACCCCTTCGGAATGCTACTAAACTCTTTTAGTAGGCTTCTATGCTTTCAAAGTGATTCCTCTCTTTATTCAACACTCCATCCTGTTGAAGTTCTAGCTCGTATACCTTTAGGATCCTAAGAAGTTCCTCTAAACTGATACCACCAAGATTCTTTAAGGTTCTTAGAGCGATCACATGTCTCTACTACTTTGGAAGACTACATAAGATTTTATCAATATTATCAAAATTCACATAGGTCTTACCTAATGATCTGATCTCATTTAAGATCGTTTGAAATCTGTTGAACATGCTCTGAATATTTTCATTGTTCTCCATTGAGAATAACTCGTATTGCCTCGTCAACAGGCTCAACTTGTTTTGTTTCACTTCGTTGGAACCTTTGTATGTGATGATTAAAGTATCTCAAATTTCTTTGGCTCGTTTGAAGACGTGTTCCTTCCTATATTCCTCTTTTGGAAGAGCACACATTATAGTGAGTTTCTAGCTTTTGAATTTATAAGGTACTTGTGTTTTTGTTCATCTGTCCATCTGCTTCTATCACTACAAAAAAAATGTCATTTAGTGGAGGTTTTTTTTTCGATTTGCGGGGGTTTTCACCCTCCGCAAAGTAATTTCCGGAGGTTTTTCAAACCGCCGCAGTTTGAGTCGCCACAACTTATTTGCGGGGGTTTTCCGCACCCCCTGGTTATCACATTCAATTTGCGGAGGTTTTTCTGCGGAGGGTGAAAACCTCCTCTATTAGTGGCTATTATCCACTGGGAGTTTTTAACCTCCTTTATTTTCAACTATTTAATTACAAAAAATATCTGTATTTTTTATATACTATTCAATTCATCCGCTTGCTAAAATAATAATAAAAATAATAAAATATATAAAATTGTAAAATACAAAAAAATAATTCAAAATTAATTTTATTCATGATTTAAAATAGCATACATTCATTGACAATTACAATGTAAACATTATATTCTCAATGTCATCATAATAACATAAAACTAAATTCAATTGAAATGTAATTACAACTTCATCCATAATCACTAAAAATACATAATAGACTAAATATAATTCTATCCTTTAAAAACATCATAAACTCCCAAAATGTTGTTAGCATGAGATAATCTTCTTGTACTCAAAGAAGACCCAGACTCATTTACATCAACAGCTTCCTGAAATGATAAAAGAAAAATATTAAAATAAAATAATAAATGAGATAAGTATAATTTGAGAGTTTATGGTTACACTCATACATGTCCACACTTGCCCAATTTTTGTAGATTTAGGAAATGCTTGACCTTTGACATGACTATATATTTATGAAAAATAACAAAGTATAATCTTAAATTATCTTCAATCAAACTGGCTGCACTAAAAATACAATAATACATGTCTTCAATAAAACTGGTTGCACTAAAAATAAAAATAAAAAAATAAACAATTATAATTATACTCATAATTTTGCAGTACAAGAAAAGTGAGAAAAAGAAATGAATTTGTTAAAGATTGCATCAATGTTAAAGGTTGCAGGTTGAACTTTATTATCAGATTTTAATTAAGACTACCACTTTCTCATCATGTCCTTTAAATGAAAGAAAGCCAGCTACAAAAATAAACAAATTTGGTATAATTATTCCTGTTAATCAAAGCATCATTGGCCAAATAAATAAAGACTTTTCTTCTCACAACATTGAAGACAATGTTTTATGATAACTTGAAGGACCTAATTTACTGAGGCAGGGTAAATATTGAACATTAAGGTATGGAACAAGAAATTATTAACAAGAAATATAGTAGAATTGACAATGAATAAAAAAGCATGACTACTGGCAGGCTGACATAATTTCACCATAATTAATACAGATAAAGAAAACTAGAAAAGAAAGAAAACTTCCAAAATTGAGCGAGTAATTACATACCTGAACAAATGGAGCTGCAGCAGGACATGATGCTTTACTCTGAAAATAGAGAATTAAAAAGGCAAATTGTGGTAAAAAAAGGTAAACTGTGCTTCTTACCATATAAATGCTAAAACTTATTGAAAGAAAAATGTGTTAATTGAGTTTATCGAATTGAAACTGCGTAAAAGATACTATATGACAAGATCTAATATAATACCTCTCACAATGTCAAAACAAAAATATCAGAGAATGAGAGAACCCAAGCAAAAGATTGCTATCAATTAAATTTGTTAAATCAATAAATCTCAGTATCTAAAAATTAAACAAATAAATTTCACTATCAACAATTAAAGTGCTACATCTTGTTTCCATTTTATAACGATAAATTGAAAACACTTAGTAATTGATGATTGTGGATTTGAGGCCTTTAGATTAGATACAACAATGTATAATGACTAATACAGAGTAAAAATATGAGAGCTGAAATGACAACCAATGAGCACGTAGCTTGCCTATGCATTTGTTTGACAAAGCATTTTTAAGGAAGAAATATACCTTGCTAAGCATAACAACCAGAAAGCCATCTTCAGAGACTTTGTTCAGAACTAATGTATCTTTTAAAACCTTGCCATTGTGAATCAACATTTGTTGTCCAAACGGGTAATTATCTTTGCTCTGTACATCTTCAATATTCTTCTTGACAGCCATAACCTAATGTGAAGGAAGCAGGAAAACTTTATCTAAATAAATAACAACAATGTCAGCTGATAAACAACAAAATTGGAAAATACCACGTCTAAAATTTACTGAATATCACATAAAGCCCAATGACACATTCATACTATAACCATACATTAAAACAAAGTAGAGAGCATAGAATCGGGATTATAATCAGTGTAACACATATTCAAGGGCACAAAACACATGAAACCAGTCAATACAGTACCAGTAGTCTTCAATAAATAACATCAGCATTTGGAGACTAAGTATCACGACAGAAACATACAAAATCCTTCAATACTAATGAATTAATAAAAGAAATACTAGCATCAACGAAACACTAAATGAATTTGTAAGACTAAGTATCAACTCATTTTACAATAAATAAACAATCTTCCTTATTCATATGCCTTGTTTTCCCACTCATACAAAAGAAGATGCAAAAACTCAACATTGTTACAACTTTAAACATAAAAAGAAATCTTACTTTTGCATTAGCCTGGACTCCACGACTAAGTAAAGTGCACAAAAGTTCAATATAGGTAATTAAATTAACCTGTGAGTAACAAAAACAACAGGTCGATCCCTAATTCCTACAACAACAAGCGTCTCCAATACCATAAAACTAACCTCCTGCAAATTTCACAATAAAGAAGTATATCAAATACAAAACAAAGAGGCTTCGTAATAGATATAATTCAATATAGGTTTTAAAATTGTAACCTGGAAGAGGAAACCTAAGTTTAATGACGGTGAGCCCTAGCGATGATGAGCGATGACAACGACCGCAACTGAGGACTCCATGGCGACTGCAACTGACAACGAAAAGGTGAGCGCAACGACGACCGTAGTGGCCAGCACAACGACGACCACAACTGAGGAATCCATGGTGGCTGTAACTCACGACGCAGCGGCGAGCGCAACGATGACCGTAGTGGCGAGCGCAACGGTGATTGCAATGGAGAGCGAAGCAGAGATCGTAACGGCGACCGAACGACGAAGACGCTGAACTGACGATCGATGCACAATGAAAAACAACCTGAAAACGATGATGACTTGAGCACGAACTGAGTTGCCGGAGAAAAATGAAAACCTTGCACGAAAAGTTTAGGGAAAGTAGAGAAAATGTGAGGGTTTGGAAAATTTTAGGGAAAAGAAATGCAACTTTTGATTTTGGAAAGAGGGAAAATATGAGAGGGATGATAGATTCGGGAAATTTTGGGTTTAGGAGGGAAGTTATAGAAACTGAAAATTGTATTTTAATTTCTAAAAGACATTAACCTCCTCCTAATAACATTAACCCCCCACAATCATCAGGGCTTAGTTAAATCTTTCTAATTATTTTAAATAATATTAATTTGTGGAGGGTTTTTATAACCCCCACAAAATAACCTCTGTAAAATAGTATTTTTTTTGTAGTGTATGTAGTTCATCACCCTTGTCGTCAAGGGGTATAAAGTTTTCACTTTCCACCACATTCCACATGTCTATGTGGCAAAACTCAAAGAAAGCAGTCATCTGTTGCTTCCACTAGTCAAACTTTTTCCCTCTTAAACAAGGCCAGACTGTTTATTGTGTATCCTTTGTTCTCCATCTCGATTGTTTCCTCAAGTCTGGAAAAGAACTAACCATTGATGTTAGCTTTGATACCAACTAAAAACATAGGGAAACACTAGAAAAAAGGGGTTTGAATAATGTTTCTAAACTCTTTTCGCAAATTAACGCTTAGTAACTATTGTAGGGGTTAGATAGTCGTTAATAACTATTAAACATTAGTATGTTTGAGCAAGAGTTTAGGAAAACATTTTAATCAAATAAAGCATTAACACAAGTATTTTATACTGGTTCACTCAATCTTGAACTACGTTTAATCTCTCTCAAGAACTCTTGAGAGGTTTCACTAATCTTACAAAGGAGTACAAACCACTCCTAGTATACACCAAGTATTCTCACCACTCCTAGTCCCTTAGTCAATCTTGACTAGCCCGAGTTTAACCACTCCTAGTATCCAACTATTTTAACCTCTCATGGTATCAACCCTAATTAAACAATTGTCTAGTAAGTCTAACTCTCTTGAGCTAAACAATATAAGTGTTTTACTTCTCTTCATAAATCCTAAACAGAATCAGTGTTGGTTTACAAGTACGGATTCTGATAAGTCTCAATGAAAGGATACAATACAAAGAAATATAAGAACTTGTGAAGTTCTTTCTTTTATTCTATGAACAAAATTAGACAATGTAAGTTTGTGAGAGAATAAAAATGTAATGTTATATAGATAGAAAAAGTTCTTGTATTCTCTTGTGCGAGTCCTCCTTTTATAGCTTTCTTCGAGAGATGACCGTTACTCAGAGATAATTGACTTTGTTGAGATTAGGTGGCTTCTTGTATGAGATATGTACTTTTCTCCGTTTTGGAAAAAGCAACATTTCTTTCGCAGTTAGAGCTCGTACGACTATGGTAGGACATAAAGGATTATGAAACACTCCAAGAATTTCTTCCTCTCTCATAATGTTTTTCTAGTTCTCGTGGAGTGCTTTGAGTATATCTTGATGTTGTCAATATATGTACAAATAAAGAGGAAAAAGCATAGCAAACAAGGTATAATATATACACGCATTTAATGATCTATACATTGATATAATGTTGAAGCATGTTTGGCATAATAAGCATTTAGTGGAAGTCTAAGTTTTTTTCAAATAATGACCATTGACAATATATATTGTTTAAGGCTTCTCTCACTAGACACGCTTTTACACATTGTCCAGACGTTATACATCCCTAACGATATTTTGTTGAATGTTGATTGTTAAACTTTAAAACTATGATATGCTAGATTATCTATTAGACATCACTCCCAACTCAAAATTCAATGGAAAGAAGAAAAGGAAGTCCAATTAACAATAAACATTTAAAAACTTATTATGATAAAGAATCGATTGAGACTTTTTTTTTAATAAGTTAGCTCCTTCTACTTTAAGATATAATTTGTTATAAAAGCATATAAATTTATAACTAAAATTTATAGAGAGGGTTTAAAGAATAATATAGATGTATAATTATAAACGTTCTATTCTTTATTAAGTTTTAAATTATGTGTAAAAAATTAAGCTGTACAAATTTACCTAAAATGGTAATTATAATTAATTGTATGGAAGCAGTTTAATCCTCTACAGAAGAAGAATATCCCTAATTAAATTTAAAGCCTATTTCGAAACGGGTTGTCGATCATTTTTTTCCTATAAAATATACACTTTAAAACTAAATACATACGAAAAGTAAAATATTGCTACTAATTTATGTGAAATTAAGTGAGATTTTTAATTTTTTTACCTTAAATAATTAGTTTGATGAAATTTGTTCTAATACAAAGAAACTAATACAAATACAATTTAGTAAAATTATTACACTCATTACGCATTCATTACTTTATTATATTTATGGAACGTATTTTTGTAATGGATGGAGTACGTAAGATAAACTGATCATATAAAAGATATTAAGTAGATAATCTAAATTTTATATAATAGTGACATTAAAGAGTGAATTAAATTAAACTGCTTCGATGGATTACTGTATCATAATCAAAATCCCTAGATCAGGTATGATAGAATGAAAAATCTTAGATATATTGGATTCCTTATTCACACTATTATTATTATTGTTATTACCTGTCTGATTATTTGGCAGTATCTAAAGAGAGAAGCAGAAGGCGAAGAGAAAGAAAGACAGTAGTAAAAAATATGAATAGTATTTATGAAATGAAATAGAACATATTTTTATGATAATGGTGGAAGGTGCGAAGCCACACTCCTAGAAGGAAAGAACTAAAATAAATAAGATATTGGAGAAGGAGTTGAGCAGAAGGGCTTCAAGAGATGTGATGCTCCATCAAGGTCCCAAATGTGATTATGCTTCTCAACTTTCTCCATACTAACTACTACTCCAAATTTTATGGTAATAGTACTCCAACTTAATTACCAGTATGGTGCTGGCTTTGGAAGACCCACCACAGCGCCACACAATAGAGCGTTTTCGGGAATGTTGTACTCGTCCCTCAGGGATCCTTCTGGAGTTGGAACACTGATGTAAAGCTGTTGTCCCAAGTACCTATTCTCAGCAATCTCCGACCTCAAGTTCCACATTCCTACGTTGTCGAATGTCAACATGATGGCAGCCCATGACTTGGGGAACACCTGAATCGTGTGTCTGCTCACAGCATCCAGAAGATTGTAGTTCTTCCTCTTCTCGGGAGTCCAAGTGCCGGGCTCAATCCTACAAACACCAACAAACATTAAGTATTTTCATTTCATTTCCGCTTCACATCAAGAATAATAATAATGTGATAATGTGAAACAATTGATCGTAATACTCACGCCACTGCGAAGAAGGAGTAACCGTTCAAGTTGTAGGACTGGATGCTCTTCTCTTGGTTCTCAAAGATGATCTCGATGAAGGTGCGGTATGTGAACTTGATAACGTTGGGAGCCAAGGTGACGGCGGTTCCAAGGTTTGCTGGTGGCTCATCGGGAATGGTGTCGTACTTGAAGAATTTGTCGCCGATACCGAAGTACTCAGCGAGCTTGAGTGGGGTTTCGCTATCGACGTGTGAAACACCATTGATGGCGTACCGAAGCTTGCCGTTATCCCTGCTGACGGTGTTAACGAACTTGAGGGTGCGAGTTATGTTGATCTGGCCGTAGTGGTAGGAGCCCTGGGGGTTTGGCCTGGCGGCGCTGGCGGTCAGGTTCCAGCGGAAGGAGCGGAACTGATTGAGAGACCATGCCCAGCCGACGGGAGCCTCGGGGATTTCAGGGGCAGCTGGGCCCTTGCCGTTGACATAGCGGATGATTCCCTTTCCGGTGAGGGTGGTTTTGGTGAAGCGGGAAGAGACAACGATGTAGTAGTCTTTGGGCTCTTGGTCAGCGGTGACAAGGACGCCAAAGCACTGGCCGAGGTGAACATCGAGGGAGTCGTAAACGTTCTGAACGGTGTGGGAGCCTTCCAACTCAACGAGTTTCATCTGGTGGTTTTGGAAGCGGAAGTTGACGGAGTTTTTGAGACCCACGTTGCAAAGACGGTACTTGTAGGTCTTGCCGGGAAGCATGGTGAAGAGGGGCTGATCAGTGCCGTCACCCTTGGCGTTCTGGCCGTTGATGAGAAGGGCCTGGGGGCGGCCTAGGGCGCGGCCACTGTCGAGGAGCTTGGCGAGGGTGGAGTGACTCTTGGTGTACCAATCACCAGCCAGCAAGGTGTAGTCATCCTCGGGGTCCGCGTAGGGCACTGGGATGAGCAAGCGGCTGTTGATGCGGAGGCCACCGAAGCCGCCGGCTGCGCGGTGCATGCCGAGACTGGGATAATAGAAATAGCTTCCGATCTGATCCTTGACTTGGAATTTATAGGTGAGATTGGTGCCTGGTTGAATGGGGCAGTTGGTGCCTGCTACGCCGTCTTGCCAGGAGTTCTTCCTTTGCTGGATCCCAGCCCAATGGAAAAGGAATGGCTCGTCAAGGTTGTTGAAAACATTGATGACGACGTTGTTGTTGCTGGTGGAATTGATGTTGGGGCCTGGGAATTCGCCGTTGATGAGAATAACCTGTTGGGGGACCCCTGCCGGAGCTAGGGTTCCGTAGGTTATGTTCCAAGTGAAGTAGAGATAAGGGTCTTCAGCCCTTGTGGGGAAGACAACTCCTGCCAAGAGGCAAACCAACATTACTGAAATCCTTGTAACTCCACCCATTTCTTCTCCTCTTAGTTATTGTTATTGATTACAATGTAATTCGTACACATTTTGTTCCTCCCTCTCCCTCCCTCTTTTATACTTCTCCAACCCTCTCTTCCACCGTTCCATATCTCCGCTTCTCTCTCAACCTTCCTTACATTACGCTCCCTCCCAACCCGCTCTTCCTCAAACTTCCCTTACACCTCTCTAATTTTCACCACTTTTTTCTCCTACCCACGCCTAATCTAAACCACCTTCTTCCATTTCTTTTACCCTATTTTTAAATTTATTAATCATTTATGCCCATTCTTATTTCAAACATAAAAAAACAAAAAATACTTTTAAAATTAATATCCATTACTTTTATTATTTGTTAAAAATAATCAATATTTGTTTACCATAAGGTTATATCAAATTTATGTTTAAGAACATGCTTCAATAAGTTTCAATCACATTATAAATTATAAAATTTTAGTTTCATTTCATTAAAATATACTTATTGTATTTTGTCTTTATTATTATATATTTAAAATACTTCTACCTTTTTTTGTATATTAATTTACCTATCACAACAAATCAATATATTTTTCGAATTATATATATATTTTCAACATAATTACATAATAATTCAATGATCCATGAACCTCCACCTGAATTAACGAACTAATGTATTAAAAATTTGAAGTGGTAAAAATAAAGCATATAATAATTTTACGTGTTTTAGATACATTGGGTATAATAGTTTTGAAAATCAAAATAACATTATTTCTTTTACAATTACTACTTCTCAATATCATTTCTACGAGGATCTAATCAAATAGTAAGTATATTTACGGAGCTGAGCATATTGTGTGAAGATGAGCTTCACGGGCTTCTTTCCTCTTTCATTTCCTTCCTTCTCAGTATTCATCCTTCGTGAATGGATGGTGTGTCCTGTGAAGATGAGTACTATAGATTTTTTTCCTTTTTCATGCATAAAGTGAGTTTCACTACAAGAAAAATGTTGTTATATACAGCCAAAAATTTGGATCTAATCTCAAAATTTTGTATATAACTATATGTTACATATGAATTACATGCGAACAAAAATTCGTATGTAATATGGTTATAGATAATATGACATACTGTATGTAATTACATACGGATAATCTGTATGTAATTACATACAAATTTATCCATATGTAATTCTCCAAACAAAATAACAATATGCTTGATTCATTTTTAGGGACCTGGACATTCTTTTTACATAATATATACTTAAAGCACATAGACTTGGCAAAGATTTCATAGTAATACTAAAAATAACCACAAAGAAACATTTGACATTAAATACTTAAATATTGTTTATATGATAGTATCAAATGTTATAAAGAAGTTCTAGATTGTTTAATGGATAGTCATACAAATTCTAAAAATGACTACTACTAATAATCATAATAATCATTTTCATCTTGAGGATGTTGTGGTTGATCTTGTGGTTGGACATAATTCTGTGTGTGATTTTATGGTTCATCTTGAGGTTGAAAAAATTGTTGTGCTGCTACGATTGTCGGAGGTGAAAGATACTGCATAATGACACTAATAAAACCTTGAAATTATCTCAGCTATTGATCATGGCTTGCTAATTGGGTTTCAAGGTTACGAATGTCCTCTGCATTCGGTTGCTGACTATAAGATGTTTGCATCTGCCATATGTAACTATCGACACAGTCATATTGAGAACTAATATTTCCAATACCGTATATGTGTCCCTTATACCTTCCACCTACAACCTCTAACCAGCATTGGTTCCTCAATATTTCCTCCTCTGCAAGGTCTAGGGGAGTAGATGTTGATGCACCAACAGATGCAGTCTCAGATATTATTCTAGAAAATCTTGTTTGAAAATCTTCCTGTTAAATTTACGTTAAATAAATTTAAGGCTTAAAACGTAATACCGAATGTAATAGAGTACTTAATAGAAACTCACATGTGTGCGCCTAGACCTTTCATTGACAAATTCTCTTGTTGAGTGACGTATATGCGTCTGCAAACAAAAAATGATTTCTTAACAATTATATTGTAAAGCTTATATAAGTACAGATAAGAAAAACACTAATGTCATACAAAAAAATTATATTGTAAAGTTTATATAAGTACAAATAAGAAAAACACTAGAAATGTCATACCAAACGATTTGCATGGTCATGCACATTAATATATCCCCTAATGTGCAAACAACCACCCTTCTCAGATGTCTGGTTCTTCTTGATTGTATCACACTTTTTCCTATAAAGTGGCATGTTCCACTTCTGTAAAAGATCGTTCCAAACAATATCTCCCACCCACTCAAGTTTTTTTCCTCCAGTTCGAGATTTTTTTAAACATCTTTGATAGTTTATGAGATGTCTTGGAGTGAATTTTTTTTCACCTTTTCCTCATCCTCATTTTTCCATGAAACCTTTCTCTATTATTACAATGAATAGGTTGTTAGTTTTATTGAAAAAAAAAGAGAGACACAAAACAAATATTGCAGAACATAGTTGTAAGACCCTTGAAAATATTTGTAATTCAGATACTAGATTAAAAAAAAAAAGTAAAAAGTGAATAGTAAATTGTGAATAGTAAAAAATGAATAGTAAAAAAAAAATTTGTGGAAGGGATAAGTATTCCACGTTGCCTTGAGTCATAAGAGATCAGAATTCATCAAATTGTGAATAAAAAAATTATTTTTGTAATAGTAAAATGAATAGAAAAATGAATAGTTAAAATGAATAGTAAAAATGAATAGTAAATTTTTTTGCTATAAATAGCCAAGGGGGGGAGGCTGAAAATTTACACCAAAAACTTAGAAAAATTTTGAGAGAAGAGAGTTGGAAGAATTTCTAGTTGCAAAGGGGACATTCTGGAAGTTTTCGGAGAACGAGGAGATTAAGTCTGTAATAGAGGTAAGGAAAGCTATTCTTGAATCTTGAGTATACAATACTTTGCTTTTGTCTAATCCTAAATCTTGAATATGGAGTATTTTATTTCTGGATGATCTTGAATTTTGAATGAGAACATGTTTCTGTGATGAGACCAAGTTTGATAGTTGTAAAACGTGATATTGATTATGTTATGCTAATTGTACGTTGTTGTTACTTAGAACATTTATTTGTTTCTTTTGTATTTTTGGAAGGACGAGAAGTTGTCTAACCGGCCCTGCCAGATTCAACTTCTTGTTTCCCCAGAGCTTTTATTGTTTCTTATCTCTTTACGTTTTTGGAAGGACGAGAAGTTGTCTAACCGACTCTGCCAGATTCAACTTCTTGTTTCCCCAGACCTTTTATTTCTTATTTATATTGTATTTTTGGAAGGGCGAGAAGTTGTCTAACCGGCACTGCCATATTCAACTTCTTGTTTCCCCAGACCTTTTATTTCTTATTTATATTGTATTTTTGGAAGGATGAGAAGTTGTCTAACCGGCTCTGCCAGATTCAACTTCTTGTTTTCTCATAAATTTTATTGTTTTATCTATTTTATTTATTTATTGCATCTTTCTGGAAGGATGGGAAATTGTCTAACCGGCTCTGCCAGATTCAATTTCTTGTTTCCCCTGAATTTTTATATTAAGATTATTTTGATGGTAGGGGAGCTAATCCTTTCTTACATATGATATTTATACATATTATGATCATGAATATGAGTTATGAACATGTTAAAATTTTTGTAATGGTAGTTATCTATTCACTTGTGTAAATTTAGTTTTCATGATTATAATTTTTCTTATTTTCAAGTTATTGTGGTAAAACATTCCTTTTAATTGTTTTTACCGTTGGATTTAGCTAAAATTTTAATATATGAATCCTAAGACCTATTTTTTTCATTTTGACCGTTCGGATCATTAATTAAGAGTGTGTACTTGGAGAAATAAGTTATGCATGTTTGAGTAAATTAATTACCCCTGTTATTGTGTTACTTAGTCCTCTCGGTAAAATATAGATTCTATTTTAATTGACCGTTAGATCAACCTTGAAATTTGATGTATGATTCCTAAGATATATTACTACAATTTGACCGTTCGAATTTGTAATTAGAAGTCTATATGTTGAGAAATAAATTTCGAAATTTTGAAAAGTATGATGAACACTATATTTTTGTTCTTAAGTTATCATGGTAAAAACTACATATATATTTCATTTATCGTTGCATTGAGCCCAAACTTTAATATGTAGTTCCTAAGATATGTTGATGTATTTTGGCTTATCTTTGACCTTTGATTGGTGAAAATATGTTGAGTTATACTCGTTATGGGAAAAATGAGTTTATAATATGAAGTATGATATCTGGAAATATGTTTAATTTATTGAAACCAAAACGGGTTATTGTCAATTTATGATTAAAGAATGAACATGATTGAGTTAGGTGGATAAGAGGGTATGAATTGTTGATTTTATGAAATGTTGAAGTGGATATAAAAAATCATTACTTATGAAATGATGTTTACTACTAGAAGTAGTATGTTCGGTTTATACCATGAGAGCTTGATATGAGCAAAGTAACACTCGAGGTTTATGAAAGCAGGCAGTGATAACTTTTTGGCAAGTATACCAAATCGTTACAAGTAATACAGTGATAAGTAAAATATCGTTCTTCTCAGGGAATTTGTGTTACGTTATTCAATTAAAATTTATTTATCAAAATCAATTGAACAACAAAATATAAGTGAATTAATAGTATCAAACTAGATGACAAATTTAAATTGAAATTAAAATTTAAAGAAAGCTTCATTGGAATTGACTTCATGACCACATTACAGTAACTATTCTGAGCAATATAACTTGCGTTCAAACATCAACATCACAGTATCTTGGTTTAATTCCTTAAAACAAGTTCTAAAGAATTATGTTCAATTATTAATTCCTTAAGTAATTTTATTTTGGGCTAATAAGGCATCTTGGGATTGCAACTCAAACATTCCCTTCTTTTGATTTTGTCCTCTCTCACATTGAACATCATTGTCACTAGATGCCATATTTTCAATAATTTCATGAGCTTCATCAGGTGTCTTCCACCTAATGTTACCTCCTACTGAGGCATCTAGCATCAATTTTGTGTGAGATTTTAAACCTCCTAAAAACAGGTTCAATTGAGTGGGGACATCAAATCCATGTATGGGAGTCTTTCTTAACAATCCCTTAAACCTATCCCATGTCTGACTCAAAGTCTCTTCAGGTTCCTGTTGGAAAGAGGATATCTCTTGCTTGCCTTTGTTTATTTTTGATTGAGGAAAATACTTCTGCAAAAACTTTGACACAACGTCATCCCAACCTGTCAGACTTCCCTCAGGAAAAGAATTTAACCATTTCTTGGCATTGCCTGCCAAGGAAAATGGAAAAAGACTAAGTCTGATTGCCTCCTTTGACACATTCAACATTTTCACAGTGTTGCAATATTCATTAAAAGTTGTCAGATGATCGTAGGGATTTTCGTGTGACAATCTTGAAAACTGATTACTTTGAACAAGGTGTATCAATGCTGGCTTCATTTCCATGTTAGCCGCGATTACCACTGGTTTGGCTATACTGTTGAAAGATGTAGGTACAGACACTGAAGCATAATCTTCCAACGTACGCCTTCTTTGTTCATTTTCCCCGTTTTCCTCCATCTTTTTACCCTCTTGGTCAGATGAAGAAAAAGCGTTTGAGGATAAGCTGGATTCTCTAGCTTCTTTTTTTCTATTTTCTTTTCTACACCTACTATTATTTCTACGGGCTGTCCTTTCAATCTCAGAATCAAACAATAAATTCTCAGATTTTGTTCTGCGTGGCATACAGAACAAAAATCTCCAATGACAAACCCAAGAAATAATAGCAGGAACAAAACACAATATATACAGATACACAAAAAACTACAACAATGAATTTACGGAGATGGGAACAAAATTGAAATTGATAAACAACTAATTGAAATAACAAAACAATCAAATTCCCCGGCAACGGCGCCAAAAACTTGATAACTTTTTGGCAAGTATACCAAATCGTTACAAGTAATACAGTGATAAGTAAAATATCGTTCTCCTCAGGGAATTTGTGTTACGTTATTCAATTAAAATTTATTTATCAAAATCAATTGAACAACAAAATATAAGTGAATTAATAGTATCAAACTAGATGACAAATTTAAATTGAAATTAAAATTTAAAGAAAGCTTCATTGGAATTGACTTCATGACCACATTACAGTAACTATTCTGAGCAATATAACTTGCGTTCAAACATCAACATCACAGTATCTTGGTTTAATTCCTTAAAACAAGTTCTAAAGAATTATGTTCAATTATTAATTCCTTAAGTAATTAAACATAAACTTTGCATTAAGAACGATGTTATTGATGACCAGGAGAATTGAAACTATTCCTAGCATCTTTCCTTCTGGTTGCTTTTCTTGCGTTAATACTCAAATTTACTTCCCAGTACAATTTGAATATAAAAACAAGTATATTTTACTTCCGTAAAATAAAATAAAAAGTAAACAAGAAAAGCATACGAACACAATTTATATTGAACAGGAAATATTACATCAAATGTCAGCCATTACAGTCAATTCCAACGAATGAAAGTTTAGCCTATCCTAGACATCACAAACATACTCATTTCTGCAATTCCTTGCATGATGTGCAGTCTTGATGTCTTCAGAGAGGTCTCCTGATGGTCTCCTTGTTCTCTAGAGCAGTTCTCCAAGTTTTTCTTTCCAGTCCGATCCCTTCTCTCCTTCAAATCACGTCTTTTAAGAGACAGTTGAATTCTCATAACTGCTCCATTCGCTCCGCGCACAGAAGCAGATTCGCTGTGCGAATTAAAATTAATTCAGCACTCAACTGCACAAATTCGCTAAGCGCACAGCCTCTGGTGCGCTGTGCGAATTTTGCAATTTTCATTCTTCTCTTATGTCATTCGCTCAGCGAACCAATGGTGGTGCGCTGTGCGAATGTATTCTCCTGGCTCTGCGAATTTTGCTTCTGCTATGCGAGAATTGGCTGACAGATTCCCTTTTGTACAACTTTTCCTGAACAATAATTTACAACACAATCTACTTCCTATTACGACTTTTCACTGAGTAATAACATGAATAATTACAAAATTGAGATCCTTTATAAGTTTTAAAACATATGTTTTTCACACTTATCAACTCCCCCAAACTTGAACTATTTCATGCCCCCAGGAAATAACAGAAACATATGAACAACACATAACACACCTTTGACGTTTTGATAGAATGACTTTACACATCAGACAAATCACATGCATTCCTAAAGATTCAAACAGGTATGGCATAGTACAATACTCAAAAATTCACCTGTGTATAGAATATGTACAACCAGATCAGCATTTATCAGTCTCACCACTCACAATTGTCCTCACAGCAGAATTGTCCTAGAACTTCATCAGCTTTTGCATTTCATTTGATTCACACACTTCACACACTATTGGTTAAGTCCAAAGGTCTTTTCAGGTTAAGGCTTGGCTTGGCTAGAAAAAGAATCATGGTTTTTCTTGGATTCAAAGACACCTATTAAGAAGAGAACAACTTCAATTCCAATCCAGTACTCAAATCCCAAAATATATCATTCATCACATACCATTTTCTTTCACAACTCAACCTTTTCTTTTCATTTTGAGCTTTTTTTTTTCATATATTTTTTTTATTGATCTTTTCTTTCCACAAACTTGAATTCAACCTTAACCTCTTTTAAAACATAATACATGTTCTCTTCTAGGGTGTAAGGTAGGATATCATCTAATAGGCTCAAGGTGGAAGGAAAAAAAATTTCAAGGCTCAAAAGGGTTCACAAATGTATCACAGTGTCTAAAGGTTGGCTATCTGGCCAAGTAGCTATATAATCAATAATAAATAGGGCCTTTTTCATCCTTAACCAAAAAGTGTGTGTATACGTAGAATCAAAATCATGCAAAAGCCAATTCCATATCTAGACAACTCAATATCTCTCAATCAATATATCTGCTCTCAACACTCACAAATCTGGTCATATTCATACACACAGATAAAATTTTTTGAAGCACAGTAACCACAAACATACATGTCATCATCCTCAGGAATCACATAACTTAATCACACAATGCATAGTCATTAAATCAAAACCTCAAAGTCTTTACAACCACAACCAACATCAACAAATAAACTGAGTTCCACAATAACATCTAAACTGAAACATCTAAAAACAACATCACACAAACATCAATAACACATCAATAACATCTGTCCATCAGCACTCTACCAAGACGCATCTGTCCTGGATCTCCACTGGCTCTCCTGCGAATGATAACTCTGCTGTACCCATCTGGGATCTGGCTCCTCTTCCTCCTCATCACCATCGCCTGCCATCATCTCCTCCTGCTCATCTAACTCTGGCTCTGGCGCTCCTGGATAGGCACTCCCCCACCTGGACTCAGGCCTGCCCTCAGGCCATAAAAGGAGTGCTGCAAACTCAAAAAGAGAAGTCATCTGCATAATATTCGCTAAGCGCACCGGATCTGTGCACTAAGCGAATAAACCATTTTTTAGAAAAACATTCGCTTAGTGCACCACATACTGTGGGCTATGCGAATTACCATTGTAAATTTTTTATTTTTTATTTATTTATTTTATTTTATTTTATTTTATTTTTATTTTTTTATTTTTTATGTTTTTTTTTAAAACAAAATTCGCTCAGCGCACCATATACTGTGCGCTGTGCGAATCTCTCTCGTTTTTTGTTTTTGTTTTTTTTTTCGCACTTTTGAATAATTTATTATTTTTTTGAATTTTGGTGTTCAGTCGCATAGCGCACCTCAGCTGTGCGCTGTGCGAATAATTTTTAATTTTTTTTTATTAATTCGCAGAGCGCATTTCAGCTATGTGCTATGCGAATTAAAACACAACTCATCCCACTCTCATTTAATTCGCTCTGCGCAAAATTTCGCTGTGCGAATTTTGACAGAGCTCACCCCCAACTTTGGGTAGCATAGCGCAAAGTGTGCGCTATGCGAATTAAATGCTCAAGTTGCTCTTGTGATTTTATTTGCCTTGCTTATCAAATGCGGTATGCGAATACTTCCGCAAAGAGAAAAATTAAACTTTTAAATCGCAAAGCGAATGTAATTGCTATGCGATTTTCAATCTCATAACAATTTCTTTTTCTCTCTCGCAGAGCGCATAAAATTCGCTGTGCGAATAAATCACTGCTTTATAAAATCATCTAGTCGCATAGCGCACCTCAGCTGTGCGCTGTGCGAATAGAGCGTCAGAACTCATTCATCAAGCATCTTAGCACTTCCTCTCCACACTCAAACTTAAAACACAATCAACAAACACAAATATATACAAACATGTGCTAGGGTGCCTCCTAGCAAGCGCTTCTTTAACGTCACTAGCTTGACCCAAACATGTCATGGTTCAGTTGAATTCTTGATGTTGGTGTGCTTCTTCCTCTCATGACACCAACATTTTCTTAGTAACTTTCTTGTCACCAACTTAATTCTTCTTGAATATGGAGCCTCAATTTCGAGTACTCCATTTGCCTTTATGTCCTTGATGACCCATAACCTGTTCTTAAGATTCACAGGTTTTCCAGGTTTGAGTTCATCACTTTTCACTTCAATTTGTTGGTGAACTCTTTGCTTCTCCTGATCTTCATGTCTTTCCTTCACTTTTGGATTGACACAATTAAGATTATTCTTGGCCAACTTGGCAACTTTCCTTGGAAGACTAGTAATTGCTAAAACTTCATCTTTTACTTTGGAACTAATCTTTTCCTCTTGATTTTGCTTCACCTCTTCAAAGACATTAAATATCACCTCTTCATCTTGGTCATTTAATTTTACAGTTCCATCATCAACATGAATGACAACCTTAGCTGTCTTCATGAAAGGTCTACCAAGAATGAGAGGCATATCTACACCTTCCTCCATTTCCATTACTACAAAATCAACAGGGAATTTTAATTTATCAACTTTAATCACCACGTCTTCCACTACACCGTAAGGATGCTTAATGGACCTATTTGCCATTTGCAAGATCATTCTGGTTGACTTGACTTCAAGGTCACCAATCTTTTTGAGCATAGATAGGGGCATCAAATTGATGCTAGCCCCTAAGTCAACAAGAGCCTTCCCTATATCATGATTTCCAATGGTGCAAGGGATAGTGAAACTCCCTGGATCTTTGACTTTTGGAGGTAGAGATTTCTGCATAATTGCACTGCAATTTCCTTGCACTTCTATTGTTTCCTCATCTAAATACTTCTTCTTTTTACTGAGGAATTGCTTCACATATTTTGCATAAGCAGGAATTTGTTGCAGTGCTTCAGTTAGGGGCAAAGTAATCTCAAGTTGATTAAATATCTTCTTGAACCGATCCATTTGTCTTTCCTTATCCTTCTGTGAAGTATTTTTAGGATAAGGAAGTTGCTCCACCAACACTTGCTCTTTTTGTCTTCCATCTTCATTCCTGTTTCTACTTTCTTCTTCTTCAATCACCTCCTTTTGATCATCCTCTATGTGTGCTTCAACCTCTTTATTTGTCGGCTTCTCCTTGGAATCAAACCCCACTTCTTTTCCACTTCTGGTTATTATGACATTACATTCCTCCCTGGAGTGAACTTCATTCTTAGCCACAAATTTCTTTTCAGATGTCTCATCCAGCTTCTTTGCAAGTTGACTCAGTTGTGTCTCCAAGTTTCTAATAGAAGCTTCAGTGCTTTTATGGTTGGAGATGGATACTTGCATAAATTGTTGCAAAGTTTCTTCAATCTTGGATGTCCTATCAGAAAGAGTAGGTTGTTGTTGAAACTGTTGTTGTGGTGGTCTACTAGAACTAGCCTGACCCATTCTAGGATGAGCTCTCCATCCTTGATTATAATTTCCATAATTACCAAACGGCCTTGATTTCCCATGTAATTGACCTCTTCCTTTGCATTAGATTGAATAGCACACTGTCCATTTTGGTGCTCTCCACCACACAGTTCACACCCTTGCACAATATGTTGTGCCTGTGATACATTTTGAATTTGTAGTTGTGATACCTTTTTCATCAGAGACTCAAGCTGTTGAGTCATAATTTTATTTTGGGCTAATAAGGCATCTTGGGATTGCAACTCAAACATTCCCTTCTTTTGATTTTGTCCTCTCTCACATTGAACATCATTGTCACTAGATGCCATATTTTCAATAATTTCATGAGCTTCATCAGGTGTCTTCCACCTAATGTTACCTCCTACTGAGGCATCTAGCATCAATTTTGTGTGAGATTTTAAACCTCCTAAAAACAGGTTCAATTGAGTGGGGACATCAAATCCATGTATGGGAGTCTTTCTTAACAATCCCTTAAACCTATCCCATGTCTGACTCAAAGTCTCTTCAGGTTCCTGTTGGAAAGAGGATATCTCTTGCTTGCCTTTGTTTATTTTTGATTGAGGAAAATACTTCTGCAAAAACTTTGACACAACGTCATCCCAACCTGTCAGACTTCCCTCAGGAAAAGAATTTAACCATTTCTTGGCATTGCCTGCCAAGGAAAATGGAAAAAGACTAAGTCTGATTGCCTCCTTTGACACATTCAACATTTTCACAGTGTTGCAATATTCATTAAAAGTTGTCAGATGATCGTAGGGATTTTCGTGTGACAATCTTGAAAACTGATTACTTTGAACAAGGTGTATCAATGCTGGCTTCATTTCCATGTTAGCCGCGATTACCACTGGTTTGGCTATACTGTTGAAAGATGTAGGTACAGACACTGAAGCATAATCTTCCAACGTACGCCTTCTTTGTTCATTTTCCCCGTTTTCCTCCATCTTTTTACCCTCTTGGTCAGATGAAGAAAAAGCGTTTGAGGATAAGCTGGATTCTCTAGCTTCTTTTTTTCTATTTTCTTTTCTACGCCTACTATTATTTCTACGGGCTGTCCTTTCAATCTCAGAATCAAACAATAAATTCTCAGATTTTGTTCTGCGTGGCATACAGAACAAAAATCTCCAATGACAAACCCAAGAAATAATAGCAGGAACAAAACACAATATATACAGATACACAAAAAACTACAACAATGAATTTACGGAGATGGGAACAAAATTGAAATTGATAAACAACTAATTGAAATAACAAAACAATCAAATTCCCCGACAACGGCGCCAAAAACTTGATAACTTTTTGGCAAGTATACCAAATCGTTACAAGTAATACAGTGATAAGTAAAATATCGTTCTCCTCAGGGAATTTGTGTTACGTTATTCAATTAAAATTTATTTATCAAAATCAATTGAACAACAAAATATAAGTGAATTAATAGTATCAAACTAGATGACAAATTTAAATTGAAATTAAAATTTAAAGAAAGCTTCATTGGAATTGACTTCATGACCACATTACAGTAACTATTCTGAGCAATATAACTTGCGTTCAAACATCAACATCACAGTATCTTGGTTTAATTCCTTAAAACAAGTTCTAAAGAATTATGTTCAATTATTAATTCCTTAAGTAATTAAACATAAACTTTGCATTAAGAACGATGTTATTGATGACCAGGAGAATTGAAACTATTCCTAGCATCTTTCCTTCTGGTTGCTTTTCTTGCGTTAATACTCAAATTTACTTCCCAGTACAATTTGAATATAAAAACAAGTATATTTTACTTCCGTAAAATAAAATAAAAAGTAAACAAGAAAAGCATACGAACACAATTTATATTGAACAGGAAATATTACATCAAATGTCAGCCATTACAGTCAATTCCAACGAATGAAAGTTTAGCCTATCCTAGACATCACAAACATACTCATTTCTGCAATTCCTTGCATGATGTGCAGTCTTGATGTCTTCAGAGAGGTCTCCTGATGGTCTCCTTGTTCTCTAGAGCAGTTCTCCAAGTTTTTCTTTCCAGTCCGATCCCTTCTCTCCTTCAAATCACGTCTTTTAAGAGACAGTTGAATTCTCATAACTGCTCCATTCGCTCCGCGCACAGAAGCAGATTCGCTGTTGATAACAGTTGAAAAACTGTTATTTTCATGCTTAAAGTTGATACTAAAAGCAACCTTTAGACTTAGAAACTAGCTTGAAATCATGCCTTTTGTTTATATTTTCAGAAATAAGAGAGCTGGACAGGTTTATGCTTGATTTAAGTGTTCTTGTGCAGGTTTTGAGGTGAATTTGGTGAAAGAAGTGAAGAATAAGAGAGAGGACATTAGAAAAGACAAGAAAGAGTGCAAAAAGGAGAAGTCGAAGGCACCGCTCAGCGGCAAACTACCGCTGAGCGGCACTCAAGAGGTGACGTTGGAACCGCTGAGGGGCAAAATGGCCGCTGAGGGGAAGAAAGAAGACGCGCAATCACCGCTGAGCGGTAAATACCGCTGAGCGGCACTTTTTGGGCTTGGACTTTTGTAATCTTTTGTATCTCTAGATTAGTATATAAGGGCTTGCACGTCCTATAGTTAGGCATCTTTGGCAGAAACGAGGCAAACACTCTCTCTTTCACCCCTTTGAAGGAGGATCTTGGATGCTCAGGCTACCTCTTCACCTTTATTGGGTTTATTCTTTCATACTTTCATTGTAATTCATCTAGGTTCACCATGAATATGGTGAACTAAACCTTGTATGTTTGTTGGGGAGTCAAAGTAATCTCTTAAAGCTCTCATATATGGATTTGTTGAGTACATCTTTGAATTAAGACATATGCTTTCTTTCATCATTAGTTAGGGTTTTTCCTCTTTGCTCAATGCTTGCATTGTTTAACTCATTCTAATGCATGATTATTGGTTTTGTTGATACGGACACGTACGGGGAAATCTAGATCCGGGGAATTTCTCCCAATATTATACTGACAATATTATATTGGTTGCCTTTAAGCTCCTGCACTCATGAACTAATCATTAGGAATGCTAGGAATTGTATGAACTATTTGATTAGGGAGAAGCCATCTAGAATGGTACATTAGAGAGTGGCATTAACAATGATGATTTGAATGTTGAATTCCTAAAATATATGAGAGTGGATGAGATGAAATTGACCCCCAACAACATATTCATTCATATATTTCCTTGAAAGTGTTTATCTTTTGTCTTTGTCATTGATCAATTCATGCATACATATTTAATTTTCGTCTTTGCATATTAAACTTCAATTATTGTGTTCTTAAGTCTTAGCTAATCAACAAATCACATAACTAAACTAGGCCGTGAGTCCTTTGGGAGAACGATACTTGGTCTTACCAAGTTTATTACTTGAAACGATTCGGTCATACTTGCCGATTGTGAAACAAGTTTGTGACATCATATTTTGGTGCTTACAAATTTGTCCATCAAGTTTTTGGCGCCGTTGCCGGGGATTCATGGTTTAACTGGTTAATTTGTGTGATTATTGATTATCTTTGACTTTAATTTGAATTTTTGTTTTTATTTTTCTGTTTTTATTGTATTTTATCTTTTTATCTTTTTAGGTTAGATTTTATTTTATTTTATTAGATTTTATCTTTTTATCTTTTTAGGTTAGATTTTATTTTATTCTTATTCTATCTTTTAGGTTAGGTTAGATTTTATTTTATTTTATCTTTTAGATTAGATTTTATTTTTTTAGATTAGGTTTTATTCTATTTTATTTGATTCTATCTTCTAAATCTTTTATCTTCTTATATCTTTTCAATCTTTATTTTCTTCTATATCTTTTTGTGCTAACAAATCTTTTCTAGGGTTTTGTTTTCTTGTGCATGCAGGAGGCAATTCGAACTAGAAGTAAGAAAACAACAGAACCACTACTTGAAGGGCTAGACGAGAGTAGAAGGAGGAGAAGAATCAGAACGTCCAGAGAACTTTTCCCTTCTCCTGAAACTCTCCTACAATCATCACCACAAGGTTCTGTTCATAGCACAGGGAGTATGGAGAACAATAATAATGCTAGAAGAACTCTTGCAGATTACACTAATCTTGCTGGACCTCAGCACTTCAATAGCATAGCTCGACCTAGAGTCAATGCAGCCAACATGGAGGTTAAACCAGCATTAATTCAACTGGTAAAGAGTAATCAATTTAATGGGTTATCACATGAAAGCCCATATGAGCACCTTACAACATTTAATGAGATCTGTAACACGGTCAAGATTAATGGGGTGCCAGACGAAGCTATCAAACTTAGCTTGTTTCCTTTCTCATTGGGAGGCAATGCTAAGCTTTGGTTGAACTCTTTTCCAGAAGAAAGTTTCACGGAGTGGGAAGCAGTGGTTGCAAAGTTTTTGAATAAATACTTCCCACAATCTAAAGTGACTAAGGGAAAGCAAGAGATATCTTCATTCAAGCAGGGCATGGAAGAATCACTTGGACATGCATGGGATAGGTATAAAAGCTTGTTACGTAAAACTCCCACGCATGGCTTTGAAGATCAAGAAGTAGTCCTAACTTTCCTTGGAGGGCTTGGTTCACAAACCAAGATGATGCTAGATGCCTCAGCTGGAGGCAATATCAAATGGAAGACTCCAGAGGAAGCAACTGAAATCATTGAAAATATGGCTACAAGTGATAATGAGCTGCACAATGAAAGAGGAGCTCCTATGCCACAGAAAGGGGTTCTACAATTACAAACGCATGATGCTCTGCTAGCACAGAATAAAATTCTAACTCAACAGCTAGAGACTCTGACAAAAACTTTGGCTCAATTACCTAAAGAGTTGAAGTCTGCTGCCCAGATACAAACCCAGTTGTGCGAACTATGTGGAGGTGATCACATAAATGGCCAGTGTGCTTTTCCAGTGGAGGCCGTGGAGGATGTTAACTTCATGGCTAATCAGTTTCCATACCGTCAAGGGAATTATAATCAGGGTTGGAAACCACATCCAAGCATTGGCCAAGGACAAACTGGGCAGGCTAATCAGTATAATAAGCAACAGCAGCAACCAACCTTGTGGCAACAATTATCTATGCTTAATGACAGATCAACAAGGTTGGAAGAAACTCTTCAGCAATTCATCCAGAAAACTGAATCTTCTCAAAAGAGCACTGAAGCTGCTATAAAGAATTTGGAGATTCAGATGGGTCAGATCACCAAGCAATTGGAAGAAAGACCCAACAGAAACTTTGGGGCTAATACTGAGGTTAACCCCAGAGAAGAGTGCAAAGTGGTCAAGAGTGTAAATGAAGAGATCATTGAGTTGGAAGAAGATGAAACAGAAGAGAGAAGAGAAGAAGAAAGAAAGGACACTTTTCCTTTTCTAACAAATCAGGAGAAACCAATGGATTTCACAGATTTATTCAAAATGGTTGATAATGAAGCTCCTTGGGGACAAATTCTACAGAAAATAGCAGTTTACACCAAATCAGATGAAGGAACCTCTACAAAAAGAAGACGTAGAGAGGATGAGGAAGAAAAGTGTATAACTGTTAAGAAAGAATCATTCCCACCAAAAGCAGCAGATCCAGGCAGTTTTTCTATCCCTTGCATTATAGGGAAGAAAAAGGTAAAGAAAGCTCTCCTTGATTTAGGCTCAAGTGTTAACTTGATGCCTTATTCTCTATTGGAGCAAATTGGCCATGTTGAAATAAAACCTGTAAAGGTTAATCTTGTAATGGCTGATGGATCTTCAAAGGAGCCATGTGGGATTGCAGAAGACATTGTAGTTTGTGTTGGCAAACTTCAGTTCTTGGCAGACTTTGTGGTGATGAAGATGGAAACCGAGAAGATACCTTTTATACTTGGAAGACCGTTTATGAAAACGGCCAGGGCTATCATAGATGTGAATGAAGGTATAGTGGTTCTCCAAGACGGAGAGGAGAGAGTGGTGGTGGATGTCTTCAAAGATGAAACACAAGCAAAGGAGGAAGAAGCCAGTTATAAAGCTGCATTTCGAGATGCACCCATAACTAGAGGTAAAAATAAAAATCTTGAGGTTTCTGATAACCATTGTTTGTATTTTCAGGCACCCAAGGTAGAAGAGATTGGAAAAGGAGAAGAAGTTCCTAGAGACTGGAAAAAATTAAAACTCCAACTTGGCATACCTGTAAGACTCAAGAACAAGTTGTGGGTTATAAAAGGCTTTAAAGAGAAGGAGATGATAGAGATAGAGTCTCCATATTCTAGAGAGTCCAAAACAGTCCAAAGGAAGCAGTTGAAAGGTTGGTGGAAGGACTACATCAATTATAAAGAAGATGGAACGTGAGCTTTAACAGGGTCAAGCTAGTGACGTTAAAGAAGCGCTTGCTGGGAGGCAACCCAGTAGATTTACAAACTTTTGATTTGGTTTTATAATTTGTAATTTGTGAACATTATTCTGGACATTATTTTGTTGGATTTAGCATCTACTGAAGGATGCTAGGTGGTTAAGTATCTACTGAAGGATACTAAGTTTGTAACACCTACTGATGGGTGTTGGTGAGAAGATTTTGCACCTACTGATGGGTGCTGGTAAGTTTGAAACACCTACTGATGGGTGTTGGTGGATTTTGGGTTAGGCTCGTGACGTTAAACAAGCGCTACCTGGGAGGCAACCCAGTTGATTGATTGTTTTCTGTTTGTTTATTTTTAGGATTTGCATAAGCATTTTTAACATTGAATTGCAGGGAACCTATGAGGGGTATGCTAGGAAGGTACGTAGGTCAAGAAAAGAAGGAGAAGGGCACATCACGAAAGTGCCGCTGAGCGGCAATTACCGCTGAGCGGCAATTACCGCTGAGCGGTACTATCGCAGATGGGCTTAAGTTCCCCTTAGCGGAACCCGAGCCCATTGGGGTATTTTTAAACCCTAAGCTGCGCGTTTTTATATTCTTTCAAGCTCTTCTCTGCATTAAGACTCCCACATATCTCCTCTTAGGTTTCCCACATCTTTTTACTCTTCCCTCTTTAGAAAATTTCTCTTCCACTCACTTTTACACTAGTGTGCTATCAAAGTTTGGGGTTGGAAGAGAGCATTCTAGTTTGGAAGCATTCTCATATCATCTAGCATCTCCACCCAAGTAAGTAAAATGCATTTTGTTCATTCTAGGGTTCTTGAAATTGACTGTGATTGTCAAAGCATGAATATTTAGGGGTTTTGATTTCTATGCATGATTTGATGATATATTTGATGTTTGAACCGATTAAACTGCTTGATTATGAACTGGAAAACTGAAAGTTGCATTTGGGTGGAGTTAGGACAGTTTAAAAACGAGATTTGCAAAAATCTGCAGATCACCGCTGAGCGGCATTTACCGCTGAGCGGCACTCTGCCAGATTTGCTTTTTCTGGTTTGTTGCGTGTTTGAATGTGGCACTAGTGGCGCTGAGGGGAAATTCTGGCCCTCAGCGGTGGTTTAGCTTCAAAAGGAGTTTTGTTTTGTGTTTACTAATGATTAACATCATGTTCTGTGGTTTTGGATTTATGTTTGAATGCAGGAATGGCATCCTCTTCAGGAAAGAGATTGAAAACCATGACAACCAAGAGAAAGGAAAAGGAACCAGAGCAGCCCCATAATGGCAGGTTCCTCTCTAGGAAACATGAGAAGCACTTTAGGGTGGTTCAGGACAGGAGACTTCTAATGGAGAGAAAGGTTGGAATGATACCTAACTTTGCTCCTCAATTTGGAGAGCAAGTGTTAGGGAATGATTGGGGGAAGCTAGCCACTTATCCATCACCTGCCAACATAGCTGTGGTGAAAGAATTCTACACCAATGCAAAGAAGATTGGTGATTATCCAGCTGAGAATTATTTGGGCTATGTTAGAGGCCATGCTATCAGGTGATAGCTGATGAGATTAGTGTGTGTGCTAACACCTCAAACAACAAAGCACCACTGGGACATCCTTCTTTGATCACTCACCTTTGCAAGCTAGCTGGGGTGGACACTTCTGTTGCACCATTTGAGAGGCCAAGAAAAGCTATAGATGAGGCCTATTACAGACAGTACTGTGGAGGTGAGGAGGCAGCCCAGCCAGTGCCACCACGCCAGGCTCGTAGAGAGAGAAGGCCAGCACAGAGCAGGACTTCTGCTGATACTCATGAGGCAGAACCATTCCAGATGAGGGACATGTATATGTCTCTTATAGGTGCTCAGTTGCAGTCCATCCACAGAGGGCAGGTGGCCACGGCTGAGATGATAGTGGGGATGTATGATACCCCTCCAGCACACAGGTGGACTATGGATGAATTCCATAATGTGGTAGCTTGGCCAGAAGAACCATGGCATGGAGGAGCTGAAGCAGCTGAAGCTTCAGCCCGAGACATGGATGAAGATGAAGCTGAGGAGGAGGATGCATTTGATGAAGATGATGATGAAGAGGAAGAGGAAGATACAGAGAGCTCGGACTGATGAGGAGCTGAGATAGCATTTACTGATGAATGCTATCATATGATTATGCTTTTGTGGTTTAAGTTTTCTGAACTTATTTGTTTTTGTTTTTAGATTAGGGTTTGATGTACTCTATTGAACACCTGGTTCCTTATGATGGTTTGCTATTAACTGTGATTGTGTGATAAGTAATGATTGAATGATGCTTATTGATTGATTAATGTTGAGATGATGTGCACATTAAAATGCTTATACAGGTGATTCACAAGCTTTGTGAACAAATGCAGGGTATCATGATTGTGATTGTGAAATTAAGCAGGATGTGTATGTCAAATGTGAATGAGCTTATATGTGAGGTTTTGAGCTCCAGAGTTGTTATTGTTGAATGCTGTTACTTTGAAAGCATGAATGACTTTGCCCAGGTTTTCTATGATTGAATCAATTGCTTGTTTTGCATCATATGATCAAAGGCCGTGTTTTTGAAACCCTTTTTATTGGCCAAATTCATAAAGTTAGCCTTCTAAAAGAGAACACGTTGTGTTTTATCCTTTGAACCCTTAGCCTTAAATATACACTGAACACCCTTGATTGAAAATCTTTACCTTGAGTTAAGTAGAAGATCTTGTGTGGTATTGTTAAATGTTCAAGTTTGGGGTTATTGGGGAAACATGAAAAAGGAAAAAGCATTGAGCTAAGAGCTAAAAAGTAAGAATATGCAAAGAAAAGAAAAGAAAAAGAAGCAAAGCTCAATGCAAATGCAAAAGCAAAGGCAAAAGAAAGTTGGGAATGAATAAGAAGATTGTGTTGTTATGATTCTCTTAACTCAAGGATTTTGTGATCCAGAAAAACCAATTTTCTTGTTAGCCCAGCCACATTATAAGCCATTGAAAAGTCCTTGTGATGATGCATGCTTGTGAATGTATTTGATTGTGGTTAAATGAAAGGCAAAGTTGATTCATGTGACATTGTGATAGTGGAGTGAATGAGTGAAACACTTTACCTCTTATACACTTGTGTGTTGAGTGAAACACTTTACCTAGTGAGGAAATATTCCATAAGCACATGAACATCCATGCTTAATTGATTGATCATTCATGAAAAATAGCATTTGTTGGAATTTAAATGACTTTGTGAACACTAAAGCATGTGCACATCTTGATTGAACTCTTGGTCTTAAGTTTGAGTGAAGTTATTACTTATCTTGAAAAGAGGATTTTGAATGAGTGAACCATCATATGAATTGGTTGGAGATGGAGTTACATTTTATTTGCTTGAGGACAAGCAAAGTTCTAAGTTTGGGGTTGTGATAACAGTTGAAAAACTGTTATTTTCATGCTTAAAGTTGATACTAAAAGCAACCTTTAGACTTAGAAACTAGCTTGAAATCATGCCTTTTGTTTATATTTTCAGAAATAAGAGAGCTGGACAGGTTTATGCTTGATTTAAGTGTTCTTGTGCAGGTTTTGAGGTGAATTTGGTGAAAGAAGTGAAGAATAAGAGAGAGGACATTAGAAAAGACAAGAAAGAGTGCAAAAAGGAGAAGTCGAAGGCACCGCTCAGCGGCAAACTACCGCTGAGCGGCACTCAAGAGGTGACGTTGGAACCGCTGAGGGGCAAAATGGCCGCTGAGGGGAAGAAAGAAGACGCGCAATCACCGCTGAGCGGCACTTTTTGGGCTTGGACTTTTGTAATCTTTTGTATCTCTAGATTAGTATATAAGGGCTTGCACGTCCTATAGTTAGGCATCTTTGGCAGAAACGAGGCAAACACTCTCTCTTTCACCCCTTTGAAGGAGGATCTTGGATGCTCAGGCTACCTCTTCACCTTTATTGGGTTTATTCTTTCATACTTTCATTGTAATTCATCTAGGTTCACCATGAATATGGTGAACTAAACCTTGTATGTTTGTTGGGGAGTCAAAGTAATCTCTTAAAGCTCTCATATATGGATTTGTTGAGTACATCTTTGAATTAAGACATATGCTTTCTTTCATCATTAGTTAGGGTTTTTCCTCTTTGCTCAATGCTTGCATTGTTTAACTCATTCTAATGCATGATTATTGGTTTTGTTGATACGGACACGTACGGGGAAATCTAGATCCGGGGAATTTCTCCCAATATTATACTGACAATATTATATTGGTTGCCTTTAAGCTCCTGCACTCATGAACTAATCATTAGGAATGCTAGGAATTGTATGAACTATTTGATTAGGGAGAAGCCATCTAGAATGGTACATTAGAGAGTGGCATTAACAATGATGATTTGAATGTTGAATTCCTAAAATATATGAGAGTGGATGAGATGAAATTGACCCCCAACAACATATTCATTCATATATTTCCTTGAAAGTGTTTATCTTTTGTCTTTGTCATTGATCAATTCATGCATACATATTTAATTTTCGTCTTTGCATATTAAACTTCAATTATTGTGTTCTTAAGTCTTAGCTAATCAACAAATCACATAACTAAACTAGGCCGTGAGTCCTTTGGGAGAACGATACTTGGTCTTACCAAGTTTATTACTTGAAACGATTCGGTCATACTTGCCGATTGTGAAACAAGTTTGTGACATCATATTTTGGTGCTTACAAATTTGTCCATCAAGTTTTTGGCGCCGTTGCCGGGGATTCATGGTTTAACTGGTTAATTTGTGTGATTATTGATTATCTTTGACTTTAATTTGAATTTTTGTTTTTATTTTTCTGTTTTTATTGTATTTTATCTTTTTATCTTTTTAGGTTAGATTTTATTTTATTTTATTAGATTTTATCTTTTTATCTTTTTAGGTTAGATTTTATTTTATTCTTATTCTATCTTTTAGGTTAGGTTAGATTTTATTTTATTTTATCTTTTAGATTAGATTTTATTTTTTTAGATTAGGTTTTATTCTATTTTATTTGATTCTATCTTCTAAATCTTTTATCTTCTTATATCTTTTCAATCTTTATTTTCTTCTATATCTTTTTGTGCTAACAAATCTTTTCTAGGGTTTTGTTTTCTTGTGCATGCAGGAGGCAATTCGAACTAGAAGTAAGAAAACAACAGAACCACTACTTGAAGGGCTAGACGAGAGTAGAAGGAGGAGAAGAATCAGAACGTCCAGAGAACTTTTCCCTTCTCCTGAAACTCTCCTACAATCATCACCACAAGGTTCTGTTCATAGCACAGGGAGTATGGAGAACAATAATAATGCTAGAAGAACTCTTGCAGATTACACTAATCTTGCTGGACCTCAGCACTTCAATAGCATAGCTCGACCTAGAGTCAATGCAGCCAACATGGAGGTTAAACCAGCATTAATTCAACTGGTAAAGAGTAATCAATTTAATGGGTTATCACATGAAAGCCCATATGAGCACCTTACAACATTTAATGAGATCTGTAACACGGTCAAGATTAATGGGGTGCCAGACGAAGCTATCAAACTTAGCTTGTTTCCTTTCTCATTGGGAGGCAATGCTAAGCTTTGGTTGAACTCTTTTCCAGAAGAAAGTTTCACGGAGTGGGAAGCAGTGGTTGCAAAGTTTTTGAATAAATACTTCCCACAATCTAAAGTGACTAAGGGAAAGCAAGAGATATCTTCATTCAAGCAGGGCATGGAAGAATCACTTGGACATGCATGGGATAGGTATAAAAGCTTGTTACGTAAAACTCCCACGCATGGCTTTGAAGATCAAGAAGTAGTCCTAACTTTCCTTGGAGGGCTTGGTTCACAAACCAAGATGATGCTAGATGCCTCAGCTGGAGGCAATATCAAATGGAAGACTCCAGAGGAAGCAACTGAAATCATTGAAAATATGGCTACAAGTGATAATGAGCTGCACAATGAAAGAGGAGCTCCTATGCCACAGAAAGGGGTTCTACAATTACAAACGCATGATGCTCTGCTAGCACAGAATAAAATTCTAACTCAACAGCTAGAGACTCTGACAAAAACTTTGGCTCAATTACCTAAAGAGTTGAAGTCTGCTGCCCAGATACAAACCCAGTTGTGCGAACTATGTGGAGGTGATCACATAAATGGCCAGTGTGCTTTTCCAGTGGAGGCCGTGGAGGATGTTAACTTCATGGCTAATCAGTTTCCATACCGTCAAGGGAATTATAATCAGGGTTGGAAACCACATCCAAGCATTGGCCAAGGACAAACTGGGCAGGCTAATCAGTATAATAAGCAACAGCAGCAACCAACCTTGTGGCAACAATTATCTATGCTTAATGACAGATCAACAAGGTTGGAAGAAACTCTTCAGCAATTCATCCAGAAAACTGAATCTTCTCAAAAGAGCACTGAAGCTGCTATAAAGAATTTGGAGATTCAGATGGGTCAGATCACCAAGCAATTGGAAGAAAGACCCAACAGAAACTTTGGGGCTAATACTGAGGTTAACCCCAGAGAAGAGTGCAAAGTGGTCAAGAGTGTAAATGAAGAGATCATTGAGTTGGAAGAAGATGAAACAGAAGAGAGAAGAGAAGAAGAAAGAAAGGACACTTTTCCTTTTCTAACAAATCAGGAGAAACCAATGGATTTCACAGATTTATTCAAAATGGTTGATAATGAAGCTCCTTGGGGACAAATTCTACAGAAAATAGCAGTTTACACCAAATCAGATGAAGGAACCTCTACAAAAAGAAGACGTAGAGAGGATGAGGAAGAAAAGTGTATAACTGTTAAGAAAGAATCATTCCCACCAAAAGCAGCAGATCCAGGCAGTTTTTCTATCCCTTGCATTATAGGGAAGAAAAAGGTAAAGAAAGCTCTCCTTGATTTAGGCTCAAGTGTTAACTTGATGCCTTATTCTCTATTGGAGCAAATTGGCCATGTTGAAATAAAACCTGTAAAGGTTAATCTTGTAATGGCTGATGGATCTTCAAAGGAGCCATGTGGGATTGCAGAAGACATTGTAGTTTGTGTTGGCAAACTTCAGTTCTTGGCAGACTTTGTGGTGATGAAGATGGAAACCGAGAAGATACCTTTTATACTTGGAAGACCGTTTATGAAAACGGCCAGGGCTATCATAGATGTGAATGAAGGTATAGTGGTTCTCCAAGACGGAGAGGAGAGAGTGGTGGTGGATGTCTTCAAAGATGAAACACAAGCAAAGGAGGAAGAAGCCAGTTATAAAGCTGCATTTCGAGATGCACCCATAACTAGAGGTAAAAATAAAAATCTTGAGGTTTCTGATAACCATTGTTTGTATTTTCAGGCACCCAAGGTAGAAGAGATTGGAAAAGGAGAAGAAGTTCCTAGAGACTGGAAAAAATTAAAACTCCAACTTGGCATACCTGTAAGACTCAAGAACAAGTTGTGGGTTATAAAAGGCTTTAAAGAGAAGGAGATGATAGAGATAGAGTCTCCATATTCTAGAGAGTCCAAAACAGTCCAAAGGAAGCAGTTGAAAGGTTGGTGGAAGGACTACATCAATTATAAAGAAGATGGAACGTGAGCTTTAACAGGGTCAAGCTAGTGACGTTAAAGAAGCGCTTGCTGGGAGGCAACCCAGTAGATTTACAAACTTTTGATTTGGTTTTATAATTTGTAATTTGTGAACATTATTCTGGACATTATTTTGTTGGATTTAGCATCTACTGAAGGATGCTAGGTGGTTAAGTATCTACTGAAGGATACTAAGTTTGTAACACCTACTGATGGGTGTTGGTGAGAAGATTTTGCACCTACTGATGGGTGCTGGTAAGTTTGAAACACCTACTGATGGGTGTTGGTGGATTTTGGGTTAGGCTCGTGACGTTAAACAAGCGCTACCTGGGAGGCAACCCAGTTGATTGATTGTTTTCTGTTTGTTTATTTTTAGGATTTGCATAAGCATTTTTAACATTGAATTGCAGGGAACCTATGAGGGGTATGCTAGGAAGGTACGTAGGTCAAGAAAAGAAGGAGAAGGGCACATCACGAAAGTGCCGCTGAGCGGCAATTACCGCTGAGCGGCAATTACCGCTGAGCGGTACTATCGCAGATGGGCTTAAGTTCCCCTTAGCGGAACCCGAGCCCATTGGGGTATTTTTAAACCCTAAGCTGCGCGTTTTTATATTCTTTCAAGCTCTTCTCTGCATTAAGACTCCCACATATCTCCTCTTAGGTTTCCCACATCTTTTTACTCTTCCCTCTTTAGAAAATTTCTCTTCCACTCACTTTTACACTAGTGTGCTATCAAAGTTTGGGGTTGGAAGAGAGCATTCTAGTTTGGAAGCATTCTCATATCATCTAGCATCTCCACCCAAGTAAGTAAAATGCATTTTGTTCATTCTAGGGTTCTTGAAATTGACTGTGATTGTCAAAGCATGAATATTTAGGGGTTTTGATTTCTATGCATGATTTGATGATATATTTGATGTTTGAACCGATTAAACTGCTTGATTATGAACTGGAAAACTGAAAGTTGCATTTGGGTGGAGTTAGGACAGTTTAAAAACGAGATTTGCAAAAATCTGCAGATCACCGCTGAGCGGCATTTACCGCTGAGCGGCACTCTGCCAGATTTGCTTTTTCTGGTTTGTTGCGTGTTTGAATGTGGCACTAGTGGCGCTGAGGGGAAATTCTGGCCCTCAGCGGTGGTTTAGCTTCAAAAGGAGTTTTGTTTTGTGTTTACTAATGATTAACATCATGTTCTGTGGTTTTGGATTTATGTTTGAATGCAGGAATGGCATCCTCTTCAGGAAAGAGATTGAAAACCATGACAACCAAGAGAAAGGAAAAGGAACCAGAGCAGCCCCATAATGGCAGGTTCCTCTCTAGGAAACATGAGAAGCACTTTAGGGTGGTTCAGGACAGGAGACTTCTAATGGAGAGAAAGGTTGGAATGATACCTAACTTTGCTCCTCAATTTGGAGAGCAAGTGTTAGGGAATGATTGGGGGAAGCTAGCCACTTATCCATCACCTGCCAACATAGCTGTGGTGAAAGAATTCTACACCAATGCAAAGAAGATTGGTGATTATCCAGCTGAGAATTATTTGGGCTATGTTAGAGGCCATGCTATCAGGTGATAGCTGATGAGATTAGTGTGTGTGCTAACACCTCAAACAACAAAGCACCACTGGGACATCCTTCTTTGATCACTCACCTTTGCAAGCTAGCTGGGGTGGACACTTCTGTTGCACCATTTGAGAGGCCAAGAAAAGCTATAGATGAGGCCTATTACAGACAGTACTGTGGAGGTGAGGAGGCAGCCCAGCCAGTGCCACCACGCCAGGCTCGTAGAGAGAGAAGGCCAGCACAGAGCAGGACTTCTGCTGATACTCATGAGGCAGAACCATTCCAGATGAGGGACATGTATATGTCTCTTATAGGTGCTCAGTTGCAGTCCATCCACAGAGGGCAGGTGGCCACGGCTGAGATGATAGTGGGGATGTATGATACCCCTCCAGCACACAGGTGGACTATGGATGAATTCCATAATGTGGTAGCTTGGCCAGAAGAACCATGGCATGGAGGAGCTGAAGCAGCTGAAGCTTCAGCCCGAGACATGGATGAAGATGAAGCTGAGGAGGAGGATGCATTTGATGAAGATGATGATGAAGAGGAAGAGGAAGATACAGAGAGCTCGGACTGATGAGGAGCTGAGATAGCATTTACTGATGAATGCTATCATATGATTATGCTTTTGTGGTTTAAGTTTTCTGAACTTATTTGTTTTTGTTTTTAGATTAGGGTTTGATGTACTCTATTGAACACCTGGTTCCTTATGATGGTTTGCTATTAACTGTGATTGTGTGATAAGTAATGATTGAATGATGCTTATTGATTGATTAATGTTGAGATGATGTGCACATTAAAATGCTTATACAGGTGATTCACAAGCTTTGTGAACAAATGCAGGGTATCATGATTGTGATTGTGAAATTAAGCAGGATGTGTATGTCAAATGTGAATGAGCTTATATGTGAGGTTTTGAGCTCCAGAGTTGTTATTGTTGAATGCTGTTACTTTGAAAGCATGAATGACTTTGCCCAGGTTTTCTATGATTGAATCAATTGCTTGTTTTGCATCATATGATCAAAGGCCGTGTTTTTGAAACCCTTTTTATTGGCCAAATTCATAAAGTTAGCCTTCTAAAAGAGAACACGTTGTGTTTTATCCTTTGAACCCTTAGCCTTAAATATACACTGAACACCCTTGATTGAAAATCTTTACCTTGAGTTAAGTAGAAGATCTTGTGTGGTATTGTTAAATGTTCAAGTTTGGGGTTATTGGGGAAACATGAAAAAGGAAAAAGCATTGAGCTAAGAGCTAAAAAGTAAGAATATGCAAAGAAAAGAAAAGAAAAAGAAGCAAAGCTCAATGCAAATGCAAAAGCAAAGGCAAAAGAAAGTTGGGAATGAATAAGAAGATTGTGTTGTTATGATTCTCTTAACTCAAGGATTTTGTGATCCAGAAAAACCAATTTTCTTGTTAGCCCAGCCACATTATAAGCCATTGAAAAGTCCTTGTGATGATGCATGCTTGTGAATGTATTTGATTGTGGTTAAATGAAAGGCAAAGTTGATTCATGTGACATTGTGATAGTGGAGTGAATGAGTGAAACACTTTACCTCTTATACACTTGTGTGTTGAGTGAAACACTTTACCTAGTGAGGAAATATTCCATAAGCACATGAACATCCATGCTTAATTGATTGATCATTCATGAAAAATAGCATTTGTTGGAATTTAAATGACTTTGTGAACACTAAAGCATGTGCACATCTTGATTGAACTCTTGGTCTTAAGTTTGAGTGAAGTTATTACTTATCTTGAAAAGAGGATTTTGAATGAGTGAACCATCATATGAATTGGTTGGAGATGGAGTTACATTTTATTTGCTTGAGGACAAGCAAAGTTCTAAGTTTGGGGTTGTGATAACAGTTGAAAAACTGTTATTTTCATGCTTAAAGTTGATACTAAAAGCAACCTTTAGACTTAGAAACTAGCTTGAAATCATGCCTTTTGTTTATATTTTCAGAAATAAGAGAGCTGGACAGGTTTATGCTTGATTTAAGTGTTCTTGTGCAGGTTTTGAGGTGAATTTGGTGAAAGAAGTGAAGAATAAGAGAGAGGACATTAGAAAAGACAAGAAAGAGTGCAAAAAGGAGAAGTCGAAGGCACCGCTCAGCGGCAAACTACCGCTGAGCGGCACTCAAGAGGTGACGTTGGAACCGCTGAGGGGCAAAATGGCCGCTGAGGGGAAGAAAGAAGACGCGCAATCACCGCTGAGCGGTAAATACCGCTGAGCGGCACTTTTTGGGCTTGGACTTTTGTAATCTTTTGTATCTCTAGATTAGTATATAAGGGCTTGCACGTCCTATAGTTAGGCATCTTTGGCAGAAACGAGGCAAACACTCTCTCTTTCACCCCTTTGAAGGAGGATCTTGGATGCTCAGGCTACCTCTTCACCTTTATTGGGTTTATTCTTTCATACTTTCATTGTAATTCATCTAGGTTCACCATGAATATGGTGAACTAAACCTTGTATGTTTGTTGGGGAGTCAAAGTAATCTCTTGAAGCTCTCATATATGGATTTGTTGAGTACATCTTTGAATTAAGACATATGCTTTCTTTCATCATTAGTTAGGGTTTTTCCTCTTTGCTCAATGCTTGCATTGTTTAACTCATTCTAATGCATGATTATTGGTTTTGTTGATACGGACACGTACGGGGAAATCTAGATCCGGGGAATTTCTCCCAATATTATACTGACAATATTATATTGGTTGCCTTTAAGCTCCTGCACTCATGAACTAATCATTAGGAATGCTAGGAATTGTATGAACTATTTGATTAGGGAGAAGCCATCTAGAATGGTACATTAGAGAGTGGCATTAACAATGATGATTTGAATGTTGAATTCCTAAAATATATGAGAGTGGATGAGATGAAATTGACCCCCAACAACATATTCATTCATATATTTCCTTGAAAGTGTTTATCTTTTGTCTTTGTCATTGATCAATTCATGCATACATATTTAATTTTCGTCTTTGCATATTAAACTTCAATTATTGTGTTCTTAAGTCTTAGCTAATCAACAAATCACATAACTAAACTAGGCCGTGAGTCCTTTGGGAGAACGATACTTGGTCTTACCAAGTTTATTACTTGAAACGATTCGGTCATACTTGCCGATTGTGAAACAAGTTTGTGACATCATATTTTGGTGCTTACAAATTTGTCCATCAGCTGTGCGAATTAAAATTAATTCAGCACTTAACTGCACAAATTCGCTAAGCGCACAGCCTCTGGTGCGCTGTGCGAATTTTGCAATTTTCATTCTTCTCTTATGTCATTCGCTCAGCGAACCAATGGTGGTGCGCTGTGCGAATGTATTCTCCTGGCTCTGCGAATCTTGCTTCTGCTATGCGAGAATTGGCTGACAGATTCCCTTTTGTACAACTTTTCCTGAACAATAATTTACAACACAATCTACTTCCTATTACGACTTTTCACTGAGTAATAACATGAATAATTACAAAATTGAGATCCTTTATAAGTGTTAAAACATCTGTTTTTCACACTTATCAGGCAGAAAGTGGTCTGACCATAAGGCTTTGACATAAACATATGATTCGTAAGTTTTATAGAAGCAGGCAGAGAGAGGTCTGACCGTAAGGCTTCAGAAAGTAAGACATAGTATACAGGTAAGGCTTAAGGAAGCAAGCAGAGAGCGGTCTGACCATAAGGCTTCGTGAGTAAGCATGGTATACTTGTAAGGTTTATGAAAATGAGAAAGAGGATTTTGAAGAAGTAAAAAAAAAATGGATTAATGACATTGGGATAATGGTATTTATAAATTGCAGAAATACATGATTGAAACATTTATATTATAAGTAAGTTTAATGATTGTATGTATGGTTGGCTTACCCTTATTTGTTTGTGCTATGATCATATAACTCATGTTATATGTGAGCAGATAATGTTGCAGATGCGGTTGAAAAAGCTCAGAGATGATGAGAGAGATGTGGGGAAAAACTTTCAGGGATTTTTGTAAAAGGAATAAGTTTGCATTGGAAAAATATGTTGTATAAGACTTATAAGTTTAATTTCAAATTTATGTTAAGTATTGTATTGTACTTTGGAGGAACTGAAATAAAGTTTGATTGTTTATATCAGATATCAAATTAATTTAGTCTCTACTACCAGTAATACCCTTTAAATTATTTGGGTGTTGCAATAGTCATGTCTCACTCTTGCACATTCAAAATTTCAAACACAGTAATTTTTGTAACCAAAACTATCACAACACTATCATGCATCAGATTTTAAAATATTTCTATGCTAACTTAGCCAATTATAACAACCCGTAAGGATAATGAAAACAACACTTCAAAATTGATATTTAGAACATTGGTGATTGCAGCCAAAGATTGTATAAATGCTATCATAATTTGTGGTCTCTAGTTCATTACAACAGTTTAGTAATGTAGTTACATGAATTTGACTTTAATATAGCTTGTTACTATTTAAATGAAATTCATGTGTACCTTAAAACGGTCGAAGAAAACCCCTTGTCTCGATTAGGGATTTGTCCCCATGTTAACCATGGCTCGTCAAAATGTTGCTCGATGGTAGTTGTGATTGCTTTTGATGCAGTTTTTGAAGGATAAAACCTAAATCGAAATAAAACTGAAACATAAAATAATACAATATATCAAACAAAGCAGAACATTAAATTCTTTGTACATACAAATTTATAATAATTTTCGTTACCCTTCTCCAATGGGTGTAATCATTGGACGTCTGCTTGAAATGTCTTCTACGTCATTGACATCTGAAGTTGAATAGGGACCTTCATTCTCTGTTTCAGGTGATGATGCAATGATTGTGGGAATTTATGAGTTTGAACCAACATATGGAGAGAGTGACGTCATTCGATTAGCATGAAGTAGTGGTGGAGTAGGTATGAAGGCAGGAACTTCCAATGGAGGTGGAACATATCTACCCGTAGAGGTAGAGGTAGGTGTAGTTGGTTGACTTGAGGCATTTGCAGTATTTATTTGTGGCAAGAACTTCACGACATATGATTTCTTCCCCTTTGCCTTATCAGATTTTCTTAAAGGTGAAGGAGGAGGATCAGAACCACCTGATGCCATGTCCTACAAAATCTGCACCACAAACAGTTTGACAATAACAAAAAATTTTCAAAAATGACCAAATTTGTATCATCATATTGCCACAAATTTCCTTTCATAATATTAAAAGTGGTGGTTGAAAATTATTTTCGTTCCTATCAGCACGGTTTATGAAAGTTTAATTAAAATGTTTATTGAATAGAAAGGTACAAAGCGTACATATGTTTCTTTATTTTTGTATTATGTTAGCTGCTATGAGCTGAGTTTACACTTTAATAGCTCATCATGGGTTTCGAGTAGATTATGGAGTTTGACAATCTATACAATGAGTTATGGGATGCACGACCCTAGAAGATATTAGGCACTCTTTCAATTGCATTTTGGATATCTAAAGTTACAGTGTTGTTGGGTGTGGGGGGGGGGGTATTAAGCTGTCTTGCAAAGCTCATGTCTCATCACCCAACTATTTTGAAGAAATGACTTTTAAGCTAGTGAAATTGACCTCCTTGCATACAATTGTAAACAGTCATCATTATTTCATGAGTTAAATCCCAAGTTTCATGAGCACCACAACATCATGATGGCATAATTAAATGAAAAATCCTTGCAATTTGAGGTGACAACTCAAATGTTCAAACTGTTATCAAGCAACTGAAATGCATAATTTGTACACCAACATGCCTTAACTTTATGCAGTGCTAGAGTTGTGAATTCCTCTTCGTCTTCGTCTTCACTTTGTCCCTCTTCATTGGATTCATCTGATTCAATTGTTTCTTCATCCATATCCCCTTGAAATGATGAAACCTTGTTGGGGTCCACTTCATTCAAGTCTAGCTTCTATATCTTGTAATCAGATAACTTCTTCAACTTCAATATCATCATTAACATGTGACATTTCCTCTAGTTAATATGGCTCTTCGACTTTTGACTCAATAGAATCTATGCGACCTCTAGGCTTGGTCTTCACATAAATACACTCGTTGTACATTATGTGCAATTATAAAAGGATCAAACAAGACATATCTTTTATTATTATGACATATGGCTTAAAAAGTTGATATCAGTTTTCACATTGTTGAAAATATTTCTAGTCCACTTTTATTAGTATTTTTTGAATTGAGTTACAATATTATTGTGCCATTATCCCTTTCATTGAATGATATTATAAAAGATCGACTGGTGGTGGTGTGTTAGTCCAATTACTAGTAAATAGACCATTGAAGAGATAATAAATTGTCAACACATTAAATTAATTAGTGGAAGATTATGTATTGTATTTTTTTTTGCTTGATTTCTAATACCATATGAGAGAAGTGGATGAGATGACACTAGTCAGAGTCTATCGATAATAACATCTTGGGTTATCCTTTTTTAGTGACTTTTGTTGTTAATTTAAGATAACCTAAATTTATTTATGAAATATTATATAAAAATATAGAAATTATATATATATATATATATATATATATATATATATAGATTTAATTGTTGAGTTATTTTAAACTAGGTAGATAAAGTTGATGGAAAAGAAAAAGGAAAGAAGAGTGGAAGGAAGCATGGAAGGAAGGAGTGTGAATATATATCATTAATTTAGAAGTATAGGAAAGGGTTGATACATCAGTGACCACAAAGACATTAACTAATTATAAGAGCTAATCATTTAAGGGTTAAGAGAAGGTTTATGGATAAAGGGAATGTTCTTTGAACTTTGATTAAACAGAATAATGTACCGATCTTTTGTGATAGATAAAGTGTTATTCATATAGCCATTCATCAAATGCATCATTCAAAGACCAAGCATATTGATGTTAAACTACATTTCATTAAAGATGTGATTGATTCAAGTGTTATTGAAGTAGTGAAGATTGATTCTAGTGACAATCCATCATATATGTTAACTAAAGTCTAGAAATAAGTTTGAAAAATGCTTAAGCATGGTGGGTTTTAGTCATATTTGATTTCATGGGAGTGGTTGTACAACCTACATTGAAGTGTCAAGGTGGAGAAATGTTGCAATTGACTCTTCATTAGAGTTTTCTTGTTTTTTATGCATAATTCACTACAAGAAAAATCGTTGTTACATACCGCCAAAATTCGTATATAACCTCCAAAATTCGTATATAAAATGGTGTTATATACGGATTACATACGGCCAAAAATCCATATATAACAGGGGTGTAGATAAGGTTATATACGGATATGTCCGTATATAATTTATATACGGATATGTCCGTATATAATTTATATATGGATAATCTGTATATAAGTTACATACGGATAATCCGTATGTAATATCTATATATAATTATATACAGAAAAATCCATATATAATATCTGTATATAATTATATACGAAAAAATACGTATTTAATATTCGTATATAATTACATACGAAAAAATCCGTATGTAACTTTATAGCTTTATAAAAAAAGATTAAATAATCTCATATTTGAATCTAATAACTAGAAATTTTATATATTTGATAAGAGACAAACAAAATTTTCGAATTAACAATACATATATGCAATATATAATAAATACACAAAAATATGTATTTAGAAAAGTGAATTCAAATAACTAACACAATTAAAGTGCAATATATATTTACACAAAAACAACTTAAGGGTGAATTTGAGATAAAAGATTGAAATATACAATTTCTGGTGCAGTTTTACACTTCATCCATTGCAACAAGCTGTTTTTCTAAAAAAGATTTTTCCTTTACTGATAATTGCAACTGATTTTGCAAAACTGCATTTCTATTGCACTCATTAATTGTTGCAAGTTTAGCTGCATCTAATTCCAGATTTGGAGCCTCCACCATCTTTTGTAATTTGGAAATCTTAACATGATTAACCTCTTCATTAGAAATCTGCATTATAATGAAGAAAACAATATCATAAGTTTCCCAAATCTCACCTACATAAATCAAATCTCATCTTTAATGTAATGGAATGAACTGATGGTCATAAATACTATTTGTCTAAAACTGACACATCACAAATTAAATTAAATGGTAGAAATTTAAAAACATAACCAATAATTTATAGTAAAAAATTTGTAGAGCTTTATTATAAGTAGTGACCTTTGGATCTGAAAAGGTAAGGCAGCCAATACCAGCACTTTCACTCCCTGCCTTCATTCTCGTCTCTTCACATCAAAATAAAAACAATGAAGTGTAGTATAAGATTTGATAATACAAAATACAGAGTAGGAATATTAGTTTCAGTATAACTCATTATGCAGTAACATCAGTACTCATAAACTATAAGGACACAAACACAATCAAATATGAGCCATAAATTTAGTTTCAAAGAATAACTACATGAGCAAGCTTATTTATAAACTAACAGGTATGTTAGAGTGGTAATTCTTCCTCTATAGGAATTTCCCTTGACAAATGACACTAGTGCAGAATTGGGCTTTAACGTCCCCCATAAACGTCCGTCCACAAAAGCCCCAACGTAAATAATTGACCGGTGACATATTCGTAAATAAGTGAAACTCTAGACGTCCGCTGTGGGGGGAACGGACGTCTATAATTTTAGACGTCCGTGGGAGGGGCCCGGACGTCTAAGAGGCTGAACAAATGAACGCTTCAACTCCCTTGTCAGCCCATTGAACGTCCGTTGGGGAGGGGGACGGACGTCTATAATATTATAGACGTCTGTCCCCCCAGGACGGACATTTAAGGGGCTGAAGACAATTAATTCTTCAACCACTCTGTCAGCACCCTAAACGTCTGATATGGGGGGCGGGACGTCTATAATATTATAGACGTCCGTCTCTGATAACAGTTGAAAAACTGTTATTTTCATGCTTAAAATTGACACAAAAAGCAACCTTTACACTTAGAAACTAGCTTGAAATCATGCTTTTCTTCATATTTTCAGAAATAAGAGAGCTGGACAGGTTTATGCTTGATTTCAGTGTTTTTGTGCAGGTTTTAAGGTGAATTTGGTGAAAGAAGTGAAGAAGGAGAGAGATGGAATCAGAAAAGACATCAAAAAGTGCAAAAGAAGAAGCCGAAGTCACCGCTCAGCGGTAGTTTACCGCTGAGCGGCAATCAGGAGCTTACGGGAGGTCCGCTGAGGGGCAAAATGGCCGCTGAGGGGAAGAAACGACTCACGCACTTACCGCTGAGCGGTACTTTACCGCTGAGCGGTACTTTACCGCTGAGCGACACTTTTATGGTCTTGGACCTAATTTTCTGTAATTTACGAATAATATATAAGCTTTAGGGTTTCCTAGGGTTAGGTATCTTTGGCTGGAACGAAGAAAACACTCTCTCTTCCACCCCTTTGAAGGAGGATCTTGGATGCTGAGGCTTCCTCTTCACCTTTTTAGGGCTTTATCTTTCATTCTTTCATTGTTATTCATCTAGGTTCACCATGAATATGGTGAACTAAACTCTGTATGTTTGTTGGGGAATCAATGTAATCTTTTGAAGCTCTCATATATGGAATTTGTTTTTACATCTTTTATTTAAGATATATGCTTTCTTTCATCATTAGTTAGGGTTTTTCCTCTTTGTTTAATGCTTGCATTGTTTAACTCATTCGATGCATGATTATTGGTTTTGTCGATACGGGCACGTACGGGGAATTTCTTCCAATATTATATTGGTTGTCGTTAAGCTCCTGCACTTATGAACTAATTATTAGGAATGCCAGGAATTGTATGAACTCGTGATTAGGGAGAAGCCTTCTTGAAAGGTACTTTAGAGAGTGGCATTAACAATGATGATTTGAATGTTGAATTCCTAAAATATATGAGAGTGGATAAGATGAAATTGACCCCCAACAACATATTCATACATATATTTCATTGAAAGTGTTTATCTTTTGCTTTTTGCCATTGATCAAAACTTCATGCATACATATTTAATTTTCGTCTTTTGCATATAAAAATCCAAATATTTCGTCTTTAAGTCTTAGCTAATCAATAAACCACACAACTAAACTAGGCCGGGAGTCCTTTGGGAAGAACGATACTTGGTCTTACCAAGTTTATTACTTGAACGATTCGGTCATACTTGCCGATTGAAAAACAAGTTTGTGACATCATATTTTGGTGTTCATAAATTTGTCCATCAAGTTTTTGGCGCCATTGCCGGGGACTCGTGCTTTAACTGGTTAATTTGTGTGATTATTGATTATCTTTGACTTTAATTTTGAATTTCTGTTTTTATTTTATGTTTTTATTTTTTCGGTTTTTATTTTATCTTATTTGATTTGATTTTATTTGATTTTATTTTATTTGATTAGATTAGATTTTATTTGATTTGATTAGATTATATTTTATTTTATTTGATTTGATTAGATTATATTTTATTTTATTTTATTTTATTTTATATTATTTTATCTTATCCTCTGAATCTTTTATCTTCTGAATCTATATGTTCTTCTCTATCTTTTTGTGCTAACAAATATTTTCTAGAGTTTTTGTCTAATGCATGCAGGATGCAATTCGATCAAGAATTTAACTATATGGGCACTCAATTCTTCCAAGGTCAACAAAGGAAAGCAAGAGATCTCATCTTTCAGGCAAGGCATGGAGGAATCACTAGGTCATGCATGGGAAAGATACTAAAGCTTGTTACGTAAAACTCCCAAGCATGGTTTTGAAGATCAGGAAGTAGTCTTAACTTTCCTTGGAGGTCTTGGTTCACAAACCAAGATGATGCTAGACGCCTCAGCAGGAGGCAATATCAAATGGAAAACTCCAGAGGAAGCAACAAAGATTATAGAAAACATGGCTACTAGTGATAATGAGCTGCACATTGAGAGAGGAGCTCCTATGCAACAAAAAGGAGTTCTCCAATTACAGACACATGATGCCCTGCTAGCTCAAAACAAAATTCTAACTCAACAGTTGGAAACTCTGACCAAAACTCTTGCACAATTACCCAAAGAGTTGAAAACTGCTGCACAGGTAAAAACCCAGTTGTGCGAATTGTGTGGAGGCGACCATATCAATGGTCAATGTGCCTTTCCAGTTGAAGCCGTAGAGGATGTAAACTACATGACCAATCAGTATCGTCAAGGGAGCTACAATCAGGGGTGGAAACCTCACCCAAGCATTGGTCAAGGGCAAACTGGGCAAGCGGGTCAATATAATAAGCAGCAGCAACAACCCACCTTATGGCAACAGTTATCTATGCTTAATGAAAGGTCCATGAGGATGGAGGAAACTCTCAACAATTTCATACAGAAAACTGAGTCTACCCAAAAGAGCACTGAAGCTGCTATCAAAAATTTGGAGACTCAGATGGGGCAGATCACCAAACAGGTGGAAGAAAGGCCAAGTAGAAATTGTGGGGCTAATACTGAGGTTAACCCTAGGGAAGAGTGTGAAGTGCTAGTGAGTGTAAATGTTGAAAAAGTTGAGTTGGAAAAAGAAGAGAGAAAAGAGAAAGAAGAGAAAATTTGTGTGAAGATTGAGAAAGTGAGTAGAAAAAGAAAAGAAAAAAAGAAAGTGAGAGAAAAGAAAAAGAGGACGAGAGAAAAAAAGAAAGAATCATATGAAAAACCTCTTCCTCATCCAAAAAAGTATCATAGGAAGAAGGAATTTGAGCGCTTTATGGAAATTTTCAAGAAATTGGAAATTAAAGTTCCTATGATATAGACACTGCAACAGGTTCCCGGTTTGATCAAATTTCTGAAGTAGTTCAGTAGAAAGAAGAAAAAGAAGATGGAACATGAGCTTTATTGGGTCAAGCTAATGACGTTAAAAGAGCGCTTGCTGGGAGGCAACCCAGTGATTTAAAAACTTTTGATTTTGATTTTGGTTTTGTAACTTTTAATCTGTGGACATTATTTTTGTAAATATTTTGTTGGATATAGCATCTACTGAAGGATGCTAGGTGGTTAAGTATCTACTGAAGGATACTCAGTTTGTAACACCTACTGATGGGTGTTGGTAAGAAAATTTTGCACCTACTGATGGGTGTTGGTGGATTTTGGGTCAGGCTCGTGACGTTAAACAAGTGCTACCTGGGAGGCAACCCAGTTGATTGAATGTTTCTGTTTGTTTCATTTTAGTTGCATAATAGGGTTTGCATAGGTATTATGAACATTGAATTGCAGGGAACCAGTGAGGGGCATGTCTAGGAGGCACGTAGGTTAAGAGAAGAAGGAGAAGGGCACATCACGAAAGTGCCGCTGAGCGGCAACTTACCGCTGAGCGGTACTCTCGCAGATTGGGCTTTGGTTGCCCCTTAGCGGGACCCAAGCCCATTAGGGTATTTTTATACCCTAAGCTGCACATAAGCTTCTATTTTCAGGTTCTTCTCTGCACACACACTCCTACATACCTTTTCCAAGGTTCTCCACATCTTTTCCCTCTTCCCTCTTGAGAAAATCTCCCTTCCACTCACGTTCTCACTAGTTTTCCATCTAAGTTTGGGGTTGGGAGAGAGCATCATTGAAGGGGTTGATTTCTTCATTGTGGTTTACTAATGCTTAACAATGTATCTTTTGGTTTTGTGAATTAAGTTTGATGCAGGGATGGCCTCCTCATCATGCTAAAAGAATCAAGACTATAAGATCCAAGAAGAAGGAGAGGAAGAAGATACAGATGATAGCTCAGATTGATAAGGAGCTGAGAGAGCATTTACTGATGAATGCTATCATGAACTTATGCTTTTGTTGGTTTAAGTGTTCTAAACTTATTTATTTTTGTTTTAGATTAGGTTTGATGTACTCTATTGGACACCTGGTTTGTTATGATGGTTTGCTATTAACTGTGATTGTGTGATAAGTAATGCTTGATGATGCTTATTGATTGATTGATGTTGAGATGATGTGCACATTAAAATGCTTATACAGGTGATTCACAAGCTTTGTGAACAAATGCATGATATTATGATTGTGATTGTGAAATTAAGCAGGATGTGTATGTCAAATGTGAATGAGCTTATATGTGAGGTTTTGAGCTCCAGATTTGTTATTGATTGAATGCTATTACTTTGGAAACATGAATGATTTTGCCCAGGTTTTCTATGATTGAATCAATTGCTTGTTTTGCATCATATGATCAAGGCCGTTTGTTGGAACCCTTTTTATTGGCCAAATTCATAAAGTTAGCCCACTAAAAGAGAACACTTATTGTTCTATCCTTTGAACCCTTAGCCTTGAACATACACTGAAACCCTTGATTGAAAATCTTTACCTTGAGTTAAGTAGAAGATCTTGTGTGGTATTGTTAAATGTTCAAGTTTGGGGTTGTTGGGAAAACATGAAAAGGGAAAAGCATTGAGCTAAGAGCCAAAAAGGAAGTATAGGCAAAGAAAAAGAAAAGAAAAGAAAAAGAAGTAAAGCTCAATGCAAATGCAAAGGCAAGTTGGGAAAAATACGAATAATTGTGTGTTATGATTCTCTTAATTCAAGGATTTTGCGATCCAGAAAAACCAATTTTCTTGTTAGCCCAGCCACATTATAAGCCATTGAAAAAGTCCTTGTGATGATGCATGCTTGTGAATGTTTTTGATTGTGGTAAAATGAAAGGCAAAGTTGATTCATGTGACATTGTGATAGTAGAGTGAATGAGTGATCACCTTTTATACACTTGTGTGTTGAGTGAAATACTTTACCTAGTGAGGAAATATTCCATTAGCACATGAACATCCATGCTTAATTGATTGGTCATTCATGAAAAAAGAGCATTTGTTGGGTATTAATTGACTTTGTGAAACACTAAAGCATGTGCACATCTTGATTGAACTCTTGGTCATAAGTTGATTGAAGTTTTTACTTATCTAAAAAGAGGATTTTTGAATGAGTGAACCATCATATGAATTGGTTGAAGATTTAGTTATATCTTGTTTGCTTGAGGACAAGCAAGGGTTGTGATAACAATTGAAAAACTGTTATTTTCATGCTTAAAATTGACACAAAAAGCAACCTTTACACTTAGAAACTAGCTTGAAATCATGCTTTTCTTCATATTTTCAGAAATAAGAGAGCTGGAGAGGTTTATGCTTGATTTCAGTGTTTTTGTGCAGGTTTTAAGGTGAATTTGGTGAAAGAAGTGAAGAGGGAGAGAGATGGAATCAGAAAAGACATCAAAAAGTGCAAAAGGAGAAGCCGAAGTCACCGCTCAGCGGCAGTTTACCGCTGAGCGGCAATCAGGAGCTTACGGGAGGTCCGCTGAGGGGCAAAATGGCCGCTGAGGGGAAGAAACGACTCACGCACTTACCGCTGAGCGGTACTTTACCGATGAGCGGCACTTTTATGGGCTTGGACCTAATTTTTTGTAATTTACGAATAATACATAAGCTTTAGGGTTTCCTAGGGTTAGGTATCTTTGGCTGGAACGAAGAAAACACTCTCTCTTCCACCCCTTTGAAGGAGGATCTTGGATGCTGAGGCTTCCTCTTCACCTTTTTAGGGCTTTATCTTTCATTCTTTCATTGTTATTCATCTAGGTTCACCATGAATATGGTGAACAAAACTCTGTATGTTTGTTGGGGAATCAATGTAATCTTTTGAAGCTCTCATATATGGAATTTGTTTTTACATCTTTTATTTAAGATCTATGCTTTCTTTCATCATTAGTTAGGGTTTTTCCTCTTTGTTTAATGCTTGCATTGTTTAACTCATTCGATGCATGATTATTGGTTTTGTCGATACGGGCACGTACGGGGAATTCTAGATCCGGGGAATTTCTCCCAATATTATATTGGTTGTCGTTAAGCTCCTGCACTTATGAACTAATTATTAGGAATGCTAGGAATTGTATGAACTCGTGATTGTGGAGAAGCCTTCTTGAAAGGTACTTTAGAGAGTGGCATTAACAATGATGATTTGAATGTTGAATTCCTAAAATATATGAGAGTGGATAAGATGAAATTGACCCCCAACAACATATTCATACATATATTTCATTGAAAGTGTTTATCTTTTGCTTTTTGCCATTGATCAAAACTTCATGCATACATATTTAATTTTCGTCTTTTGCATATAAAAATCCAAATATTTCGTCTTTAAGTCTTAGCTAATCATTAAACCACACAACTAAACTAGGCCGTGAGTCCTTTGGGAAGAACGATACTTGGTCTTACCAAGTTTATTACTTGAACGATTCGGTCATACTTGCCGATTGAAAAACAAGTTTGTGACATCATATTTTGGTGTTCATAAATTTGTCCATCAGTCTCCCTCCCCAACGGACGTTCAATGGGATGACAGGGGAGTTGAAGCGTTCATCTGTTCAGCCTCTTAGACGTCCGTCCTAGGGGGACGGACGTCTATAATGTTATAGACGTTCGGGCCCCCTCCCAATGGACGTTTAAGTGGCTGAAGACAATTAATTCTTCAACCACCCTGTTAGCACCCTAAACGTCCGATATGGGGGCCGGACGTCTATAATATTATAGACGTCCGTCCCCCTCCCCAAGGGACGTTTAATGGGCTGACAGGGGAGTTGAAGCGTTCATTTGTTTCAGCCGCTTAGACGTCCGTCCCCCCAGGATGGACGTCTATAATATTATAGACGTTTGGGCCCCCTCCACGGACGTCTAAAACCCCCCGCGAATATCAATTTTAAATCCCCAAAGATGTCATATTAGTGATGGCCCCGGACGTCTATAATATTATAGACGTGGGGGCCCCATAGTAGCGGACGTCTAAGAGTATTAATATGGGAAATGCGAACCCGCGAGCAGTTGCGCTCACTGTTCATCGTCTTCCCCGCGAACGCTGTCTGCGCCATTGCTTTTCCAGGTGCGTTTTCTCTCTTTTGGATCGTTTAAATTTACTTTCAATCCGATTACATTGCCCTGTGATGAAATATCTTTGATTTGAACCGATTAAAAATCGTTTTCGGTGCTTTTTGGTGCAGTCTCTTGCGTGTTCTTGGGCGACTTCTTTGCTTGTTTTTGGGCTACGTTTTAGGTCGTTCCCTCCTCGATTTCCCTCCCTTTCATTTCGAATCTACTTTTCAAGTTAGCTTGTTGGTTGATAAATTTTTGTATGCATGTAATTGGGTTTTGTTTATGCATGTTTTTTACTCTAAGGTATGCATGTGTTATTGGCTTTTGAATATGCATGTATTAGTTGTGTTATTATAAGTATCAAATCATTGAGTGACACTTAGTTCTCGTTTGAAATTTAACACAAACGATTAATCTTTTAATCGTTTGTGTTAAATTTTGAATTGTCCGGTTGGACAGTTTGAGAAAATTTATTTTCATAATTTGCAATAACATGTCAATTGGGGTTTATGGATAAGATTGATAAAATTTCGGTTCAGTATTTGTGTTGTTCTCCGGATGCATATTTGATTGTGGTCATCGTTGACTACTCTCATTTCGTGTATTTCGGAGACCAATGCGAAATGCTGCCGAAATCTTATCAATTTTATGATGTAGACTTCAATGCACGTGTCTGAGCAAATTTTGAAAATTAATTTTTTTGAATGGGTAGGGCCTAACCTTGTGAGAGTTAAAAAACTTCAACTGATGATTTTACGAACATAGTATGGATCGAAGCTGGATGAACGAACGTCGCATCAGTGAAGAATATGATAAGGGTGTTTTGAAGTTCTTGCAATACGTTGAACAAAATGCTAAGTCTGTCAACGGGACATATTTTTGTCCTTGTGTTTGTTGTCTTAATCAAATACGGCAAGACTTGGGCAATGTGCATGACCATCTATTCATGTACGACATAATGAGGACTTATACCATTTGGACTTGGCATGGAGAAGTACTGGACCAGCTACCATGTCACGAGGAACGAATTATGTGGAAGAATGGATGAGTGACCATTTAGAGGACATGATACGTGATGTCGGTGAAGATAATTTTGGAAGGGCTAATTTGTATGATTCTCTTATTAATGATTCAGAGCAACAGTTGTTCCCAGGATGCTCAAACTTTACACGTCTGTCTTCAACTTTAAAGTTGTTTAGTTTAAAAGCAAGGAATGGATGGACCGATAAAAGTTTCACCGAGTTGTTGGAGTTGTTGAAGGAGATGCTTCCACAAAATAATACTCTACCTATTCGTAATTACGAGGCCAAAATTTTTTTATGTCCAATGGATCTTGAATATCAAAAGATACATGCTTGTCCTAATGATTGTGTTTTGTACACAAAGGAGTTTGCTTCGTTAAAGTATTGTCCAACATGTGGTTTATCCCGTTTTAAAAAGAAATCTGACAGAGTCACTGGTAATGAAGGTAATGATGCTGCACCTGCTAAGGTGATTGATAACAGTTGAAAAACTGTTATTTTTATGCTTAAAATTGACACTAAAAGCAACCTTTACACTTAGAAACTAGCTTGAAATCATGCTTTTCTACATATTTTCATAAATAAGAGAGCTGGACAGGTTTATGCTTGATTTTAGTGTTTTTGTGCAGGTTTTAAGGTGAATTTAGTGAAAGAAGTGAAGAAGGAGAGAGATGAAATCAGAAAAGACATCAAAAAGTGCAAAAGGAGAAGCCGAAGTCACCGCTCAGCGGCAGTTTACCGCTGAGCGGCACTCAGGAAGTCACGGGAGGTCCGCTGAGGGGCAAAACGGCCACTGAGGGGAAGAAACGACTCACGCACTTACCGCTGAGCGGCACTTTTATGGGCTTGAACCTAATTTTCTGTAATTTACGAATAATATATAAGCTTTAGGGTTTCCTAGGGTTAGGTATCTTTGGCAGAAACTAAGCAAACACTCTCTCTTCCACCCCTTTGAAGGAGGATCTTGGATGCTCAGGCTTCCTCTTCACCTTTCTAGGGTTTTATCTTTCGTTCTTTCATTGTTATTCATCTAGGTTCACCATGAATATGGTGAACTAAATTTTGTATGTTTGTTGGGGAATCAATGTAATCTTTTGAAGCTCTCATATATGGAATTTGTTTTTACATCTTTTATTTAAGATCTATGCTTTCTTTCATCATTAGTTAGGGTTTTTCCTCTTTGCTTAATGCTTGCGTTGTTTAACTCATTCGATGCATGATTATTGGTTTTGTCGATACGGGCACGTACGGGGAAGTCTAGATCCGGGGAATCTCTCCCAATATTATATTGGTTGTCGTTAAGCTCCTGCACTTATGAACTAATTATTAGGAATGCTAGGAATTGTATGAACTCGTAATTAGGGAGAAGCCTTCTTGAAAGGTACTTTAGAGAGTGACATTAACAATGATGATTTGAATGTTGAATTCCTAAAATATATGAGAGTGGATAAGATGAAATTGACCCCCAACAACATATTCATACATATATTTCATTGAAAGTGTTTATCTTTTGATTTTGCCATTGATCAAAACCTCATGCATACATGTTTATTTTCGTCTTTTGCATATAAAAATCCAAATATTTCGTCCTTAAGTCTTAGCTAATCAACAATCCACACAACTAAACTAGGCCGTGAGTCCTTTGGGAAGAACGATACTTTGTCTTACCAAGTTTATTACTTGAACGATTCGGTCATACTTGCTGATTGTAAAACAAGTTTGTGACATCATATTTTGGTGATCATAAATTTGTCCATCAAGTTTTTGGCGCCGTTGCCGGGGACTCGTGGTTTAACTGGTTAATTTGTGTGATTATTGATTATCTTTGACTTTAATTTTGAATTTCTGTTTTTATTTTTCTGTTTTTATTTTTTCTGTTTATATTTTATTTTATGTTATTTTATTTTATTTTATTTTCTGTTTTTATTTTTATTTTTCTGTTTTCTGTTTTTATCTTCTCATCTCAAATCTTATATCTTCTCCTATATCTTTTTGTGCTAACCAAATATTCTAGGGTTTTGTGTTCTTGTGTATGCAGGAGGCAATTCGAACTAGGAGCAAGAAAACAACAGAACCTCTTCTTGAAGGTCTAGACGAGAGTAGACGGAGGAGAAGAATCCGAACATCTAGAGAACTTTTCCCTCCTTCGGAAACTCTGTTGCAACCATCACCACAAGGTTCTGACAATAACACAGAAAATATGGAGAACAATAATATCAGAAGAACTCTTGCTGATTACACCAATACAGCTGGACCTCAGCACTTTAACAGTATAGCTAGACCTAGAGTCAATGCAGCTAATATGGAGGTCAAACCAGCACTGATCCAACTGGTGAAAAGCAACCAATTTAATGGGTTATCTCATGAAAGCCCATATGAGCACCTCACTACCTTCAATGAGATTTGCAACACAGTCAAGATTAATGGGGTGCCAGATGAAGCAATCAAACTTAGTTTGTTTCCTTTCTCATTGGGAGGCAATGCTAAACTTTGGTTGAATTCTTTTGCAGAAGGAAGTTTCACAGAGTGGGAAGCAGTGGTGATGAAGTTGATCCAACAGAGGTGTGGGATGAAGGCAGGGAAATGAAGAATTGGATCATGAGCAGTGTTGAAGATGGCTCTCGAGAGGCAGCTGGCAGCGAAATGAAGTGTGTTTTTAACAGCAGTGGCATAGTGAATTCAGTGGAGGCAGAGATGGAGGAAGAGCTCTATGGTGAGTGGATTATCTAACTCAGAAGGCCTTCACTGGAAGGAAGCTAGAAGGAGAAGGAAAGCTCAATAAGAGGTGACTTTTGGCAGAGTTCTGGTTGCTGGAAAAATGCTTCAGCATAGTAAAACTCAATATATTCAAAAGTGAACTTCAAGCTTTGCTTATGAGATTTTATAGATCAATCTCAAAGCTTAAGCAAGCCTTTTACACGTTTTCTTTAGATCTGAAATTTTAACCATGTGCTAAATGTGTGGCTTCTAGAAAGCCTTATGAAACACGTTGATAATTGAATTTTACATGTGAAAATGAAAATTTACTAATGCCACCCCATAGATGGATAAGCACACCCCTTCTTGTGTGTAAATGTCCATTTTACCCTTCTCCATGTTTTGGCAAATTTGGAACATCTTCTTGTTCTCCAATTTTCCATCCAAAAATAGCAAATAGTATTTGGCCTTGGGGAGAATACTCATCTTGGAGCTTTTTGATCATCCCTCTTGTGATAGGCCCAATGGTGCTAGGCCTTCTTGTATCAAGTGGTAACAAAGTTTTTAAACAAGTACTTTCCACAATCAAAGGTGACAAAAGGCAAGCAAGAGATATCTTCATTTAAGCAGGGCATGGAAGAATCACTGGGGCATGCATGGGATAGATACAAAAGTCTGCTAAGAAAAACACCCACGCATGGCTTTGAAGAACAGGAAGTAGTCTTAACTTTCCTTGGAGGGCTTGGTTCACAAACCAAGATGATGCTGGACGCCTCAGCAGGAGGCAATATTAAATGGAAAACTCCAGAGGAAGCAACAGAGATTATAGAAAACATGGCTACTAGTGATAATGAGCTGCACAGTGAGAGAGGAGCTCCTATGCAACAAAAAGGGGTTCTCCAATTACAGACACATGATGCCTTGTTAGCTCAAAACAAAATTCTAACTCAACAGCTGGAGACTCTGACTAAAACTCTTGCACAATTACCCAAAGAGGTTAAAACTACTGCACAGGTACAAACCCAGTTGTGCGAATTGTGTGGAGGTGACCATATCAATGGTCAATGTGCATTTCCAGTTGAAGCTGTAGAGGACGTTAATTTCATGGCCAATCAATTTCCATACCGTCAAGGGAATTACAATCAAGGGTGGAAACCACACCCAAGCATTGGTCAAGGACAAACTGGGCAAGCTAGTCATTATAATAAGCAGCAGCAGCAACCCACCTTTTGGCAACAATTATCTATGCTTAATGAAAGATCAACAAGGTTGGAAGAAACTCTTCAGCAATTCATACAGAAAATTGAATCTTCTCAAAAGAGCACTGAAGCTGCTATAAAGAACTTGGAGATTCAAATGGGCCAGATTACCAAGCAATTGGAAGAAAGGCCAAATAGAAATTTTGGGGCTAATACTGAGGTTAACCCCAGAGAAGAGTGCAAGGTGGTAAAGAGTGTTGATGATGAGAAAGTTGAGTTAGATACAGAAGAGAGAAGAGAAATAGAGAGCAAAAGTACTTTTCCTTTTCCAATCCATCAAGGGAAACAACTGGACTTCACAGAATTATTCAGAATGGTGGATAATGAAGCACCTTGGGAACAGATTCTAACGCAAATCACAGTTTACACAAAATCTGACGAAAACATCTCTACAAAGAAAAGACGTAGAGATGATGAAGCAAAGGAGTGTATAACTGTTAAAAAAGAGTCATTCCCTCCTAAAGCACCAGATCCAGGCAGTTTTTCTATCCCTTGTACCATAGGGAAGAAAAAGGTGAAGAAAGCTCTCCTTGATTTAGGTTCAAGTGTTAACTTGATACCTTGCTCTTTACTGGAGCAAATCGACAATGTTAAAGTGAAACCTGTAAAGGTTAATCTAGTAATGGCCGATGGATCTTCAAAGGAGCCATGTGGGATTGCAGAGGACATTATAGTTTGTGTTGGCAAACTTCAGTTCTTGGCAGACTTTGGGGTGATGAAGATGGAGACAGAGAAGATACCTATCATACTTGGAAGACCGTTTATGAAAACGGCCAAAGCTATCATTGATGTAAATGAAGGTATAGTAGTGCTCCAGGACAGAGAGGAGAGAGTGGTGGTAGACGTCTTCAAAGATGAGACGCAAGCACAGGAGGAAGAAGCTAGTTATAAAGCTGCATTTCAAGATGCACCCATGACTAGCCGTAAAGATGAAAATCTCAAGGTTGCAGGTAACCATTGTTTGTTGTTTCAGGTACCCAAGGAAGAAAATATTGGAAGAGGAGGAGAAAATCCTAGTGACTGGGAGAAAAGAAGACTCCAACTTGGCACACCTGTAAGAATCAAGAACAAGTTGTGGGTTGTGAAGGGCTTTAAAGAGAAGGAGATGATAGAGATAGAGTCTCCATATTCTAGAAGGACCAAAACAGTTCACAGGAAACAGCTGAGGAGTTGGTGGAATGACAACATCAACTATAAAGAAGATGGAACTTAAACTTTATTGGGTCAAGCTAATGACGTTAAAAGAGCGCTTGCTGGGAGGCAACCCAGTGGATTTAAAAACTTTTGATTTGGCTGTGTAATTTTTAATTTGTGGACTCTATTTTTGTAACTATTTTGTTGGAGATAGCATCTACTGAAGGATGGATGCTAGGTGGTTAAGTATCTACTGAAGGATACTATGTTTGTAACACCTACTGATGGGTGTTGGTAAGAAAATTTTGCACCTACTGATGGGTGTTGGTGGATTTTGGGTCAGGCTCGTGACGTTAAACAAGCGCTACCTGGGAGGCAACCCAATTGATTGAATATTTCTGTTTGTTTATTTTAGTTAGGGTTTGCATAAGCATTTTAAACATTGAATTGCAGGGAACCAGTGAGGGGCATGTATGGGAGGCACGTAGGTTAAGAAAAGAAGGAGAAGAGCACATCACGAAAGTGCCGCTGAGCGGTACTCTCGCAGATGGGCTTTAGTTCCCCTTAGCGGGACCCGAGCCCAGTAGGGTATTTTTATACCCCAAGCTGCGTTTTAGGTTTTCTTTCCAGGTTCTTCTCTGCACAAACACTCCCACATACCTTTTCCAAGGTTTTCCACATCTTTTCATTCTTTCCTCTTGAAAATTTCTCTTCCACTCACTTGCTCACTAGTGTTCCATTCAAGTTTGGGGTTGGAAGAGAGTATCTTAGTTTGGAAACATTCTCATTGCATCTAGTATCTCCACCCAAGTAAGTAAAAAGCATTTTGTTCATTCTAGGGTTCTTGAATTTGAATGTGATTGTCAAAGCATGAATATTTAAGGGTTTTGATTTCTATGCATGATTTGATGATATATTTGATGTTTGAACCGATTAAATTGCATCATTATGAACTGGAAAACTGAAAATTGCATTTGGGTGGAGTTGGGACAGCTTTAAAACAAGATTTTCAAAAATTTGCAGAGTTACCGCTGAGGGGTAAACTGCCGCTGAGCGGCACTCTGCCAGATTTGGCTTTTCTGATTTTTTGTGATCTGGAATGTGGCACTGGTGGCGCTGAGGGGAAATTCTGGCCCTCAGCGGTGGTTTAGCTTCGAAAGAAATTGTGTTCTATGTTTTACTAATTATTAACATCATGTTCTGTGGTTTTGTATTTGTGTTTAAAGGTAGGAATGACATCCTCTTCAGGAAAGAGATTGAAAACCATGGCAACCAAGAGAAAGGAAAAGGAACCAGAGCAACCCCACTCTAGCAGGTTCCTCTCTAGGAAACATGAGAAGCACTTTAAGGTGGTTCAGGACAGGAGACTTCTGATGGAGAGGAAGGTTGGAATGATACCTAACTTTGCTCCTCAATTTGGAGAACAAGTGTTAGGGAATGACTGGGGAAAGCTAGCCACCTATCCTGCACCTGCCAACATAGCTGTGGTAAAGGAATTTTACACCAATGCAAAGAAGATTGGTGATTATCCAGCTGAGAATTATTTGGGCTATGTCAGAGGCCATGCTATCAGGTATGATCTTGATTCTATCAATAACTTCCTGGACACTGTGTGGGCTGGTGAGCAATGCCAGTTTGCTCTTTGCATGGAGGAAGGTGTTGATTATGATGATGTGGAGAGAGTACTGTGTATACCTGGAGGACACTTCCAAAGGAATCGATCTGGCTTAGTGGTTAACATTAGGAGGACGGATTTGACTCCTCTTGCAAAGTATTGGATGTGTTTTCTCATGCCAACATTCAGCCATGTTCACATGTGTCAGATATTACTCTCAGCAGGGCACTATTCATCTACTGTGCTATCAGAAACTTAAATGTTAATATTGGGCATGTGATAGCTGATGAGATTAGTGTGTGCGCCAATACCTCAAACAACAAAGCACCACTAGGACATCCCTCTTTGATCACTCACCTTTGCAAGATAGCTGGGGTGGACACTTCTGCTCCACCATTTGAGAGGCCAAGAAAAGCTATTGATGAGGCTTATTACAGACAGTATTGTGGAGGTGAGGAAACAGCTCAGCCAGTTCCACCACGCCGTGCTCGTAGAGAGAGAGGACCAACACGGAGCCAGACATCTGCTGAGACACATGAAGCAGAACCATTCCAGATGAGGGACATGTATATGTCTCTTATAGGTGTTCAGTTGCAGTCCATTCACAGAGGGCAGGTGGCCACTACTGAGATGATTGTGGGGATGTATGATACATCTCCAGCCCACAGGTGGACTATGGATGAATTCCATAATGTGGTAGCTTGGCCAGAGGAACCAGTGCATGGAGGAGGAGCTGGAGCAGCTGAAGCTTCAGTTAGAGAGATGGAAGAAGATGAAGCTGATGATGATGATGCATTTGAAGATGATGAAGATGAGGAAGAAGAGGAAGATACAGAGGACAGCTCAGACTGATGAGGAGCTGAGATAGCATTTACTGATAAATGCTATCATATGATTATGCTTTTGTGGTTTAAGTTTTCTAAACTTATTTGTTTTTGTTTTTTTTAGATTAGGGTTTGATGTACTCTATTGAACACCTGGTTTGTTATGATGGTTTGCTATTAACTGTGATTGTGTGATAAGTAATGCTGAATGATGCTTATTGATTGATTGATGTTGAGATGATGTGCACATTAAAATGCTTATACAGGTGATTCACAAGCTTTGTGAACAAATGCATAATATTATGATTGTGATTGTGAGATTAAGCAGGATGTGTATGTCAAATGTGGATGAGCTTATATGTGAGGTTTTGAGCTCCAGAGTTGTTATTGTTGAATACTATTACTGTGAAAGCATGAATGACTTTGCCCAGGTTTTCTATGATTGAATTACTTACTTGTTTGCATCATATGATCAAGGCCATTTGTTGATAACTCTTTTTATTGGCCAAATTCATAAAGTTAGCCCACTAAAAGAGAACACTTTGTGTTCTATCCTTTGAACCCTTAGCCTTGAACATAAATTGAAAAACCTTTGATTGAAAATCTTTACCTTGAGTTAAGTAGAAGATCTTGTGTGGTATTGTTAAATGTTCAAGTTTGGGGTTGTTGGGAAAACATGAAAAACGAAAAGCATTGAGCTAAGAGCTGAAAAAGTAAGAATATGCAAAGAAAAAGAAAAAGAAAAGAAAAGAAAAAAAAACAAAGCTCAATGCAAATGCAAAGGCAAGTTGGGAAAAATAAGAAATTGTGTTGTTATGATTCTCTTAACTCAAGGATTTTGTGATCCAGAAAAACCAATTTTCTTGTTAGCCCAGCCACATTATAAGCCATTGAAAAGTCCTTGTGATGATGCATGCTTGTAAGTGTTTTTGATTGTGGTAAAATGAAAGGCAAAGTTAATTCATGTGACATTGTGATAGTAGAGTGAATGAGTGATTACCTTTTATACACTTGTGTGTGAGTGAAACACTTTACCTAGTGAGGAAATATTCCATTAGCACATGAACATCCATGCTTAATTGATTGGTCATTCATGAAAAAGAGCATTTGGGTATTAACTGACTTTGTGAAACACTAAAGCATGTGCACATCTTGATTGAACTCTTGGTCATAAGTTTGATTGAAGTTTTTACTTATCTAAAAAGAGGATTTTTGAATGAGTGAACCATCATATGAATTGGTTGAAGATTGAGTTATATCTTGTTTGCTTGAGGACAAGCAAAGTTCTAAGTTTGGGGTTGTGATAACAATTGAAAAACTGTTATTTTTATGCTTAAAATTGACACTAAAAGCAACCTTTACACTTAGAAACTAGCTTGAAATCATGCTTTTCTTCATATTTTCATAAATAAGAGAGCTGGATAGGTTTATGCTTGATTTCAGTGTTTTTGTGCAGGTTTTAAGGTGAATTTAGTGAAAAAAGTGAAGAAGGAGAGAGATCAAATCAGAAAAGACATCAAAAAGTGCAAAAGGAGAAGCCGAAGTCACCGCTCAACGGCAGTTTACCGCTGAGCGGCACTCAGGAAGTCACGGGAGGTCCGCTGAGGGGCAAAATGGCCGCTGAGGGGAAGAAACGACTCACGCACTTACCGCTGAGCGGCACTTTTATGGGCTTGGCACTTTTATTTAAGATCTATGCTTTCTTTCATCATTAGTTAGGGTTTTTCCTCTTTGCTTAATGCTTGCGTTGTTTAACTCATTTGATGCATGATTATTGGTTTTGTCGATACGGGCACGTACGGGGAAGTCTAGATCCGGGGAATCTCTCCCAATATTATATTGGTTGTCGTTAAGCTCCTGCACTTATGAACTAATTATTAGGAATGCTAGGAATTGTATGAACTCGTAATTAGGGAGAAGCCTTCTTGAAAGGTACTTTAGAGAGTGGCATTAACAATGATGATTTGAATGTTGAATTCCTAAAATATATGAGAGTGGATAAGATGAAATTGACCCCCAACAACATATTCATACATATATTTCATTGAAAGTGTTTATCTTTTGATTTTGCCATGGATCAAAACCTCATGCATACATGTTTATTTTCGTCTTTTGCATATAAAAATCCAAATATTTCGTCCTTAAGTCTTAGCTAATCAACAATCCACACAACTAAACTAGGCCGTGAGTCCTTTGGGAAGAACGATACTTGGTCTTACCAAGTTTATTACTTGAACGATTCGGTCATACTTGCCGATTGTAAAACAAGTTTGTGACATCATATTTTGGTGATCATAAATTTGTCCATCAATAGGCCTTCTTGCAAGGTAATTTAGAGAGTGGCATTAGCATTGATGATAAGAATGATGAATTCCTGAAAATATATGAGAGTGGATAAGATAAAATTGATAACCCCAACAACATACTCATCCATATAATTCATTGAAGTGTTTGTTTTGTTCTTTACCATTGATCAAATTCATGCATACATGTTTAGTTATTGTCTTTTGCATTAAAACCTATAATTAATTTGTTCTTAAGTCTTAAATAATCAACAAATCACATAGTTAAACTAGGCCGTGAGTCCTTTGGGAAAACGATACTTGGTCTTACCTTATTTTATTACTTGATACGATTCGGTCACACTTGCCGATTGTTAAACAAGTTTGTGGCGCCGTTTTTCGGTGTTCATAAATTTGTCATCAGTGATGTGGTATTTGCCTATAATACCTAGGTTCAAACGTATGTTCTCTGTTAAAGAAGATGCAAAAGAACCTTAAATGGCACTCTGACGAAAGAAAGTGCGATAATCTTCTTCGACACCCTGCTGATTCTCCACAATGGAAAAAGATTGATGACAAATTCCCTGAATTTGGTGCAGATCCAAGAAACTTAAGGCTTGCACTTGCAACTGATGGTATGAATCCTTATGAAAACTTAAGTAGCAAACACAGTTCGTGGCCAGTTATGTTGATGATTTACAATCTTTCTCCTTTGTTGTGGATGAAGAGAAAATATGTGAGGTTGTCCATGATGATATCGGGTACCTGGAAATGACATTGATGTTTACTTAGCACCTTTAATTGATGATTTAAAATTATTGTGGGAAGAAGGGGTCGACGTGTTTCATTCACATGTTTAGGAACAGTTCCGTTTGCGTGCAATGTTGTTTTGCACTATAAATGATTTCCCAGCGTATGGAAACTTGAGCGGTTATAGTGTTAAAGGTCATTTTGCATGTCCCATATGTGAAGAAAACACTAGTTACCTTCAGTTGAAGCATGGTCAGAAGACGGTATATACAAGACATCGAAAATTTATTCCTTGTAATCATCCTTATCGTAGATTGAAAAAAGCATTTAATGGAAGTGCTGAGGATGAGGTTGTGTGCAGACCCCGGAATGGTGAAGAGGTGTACAACGAAGTCAAAAACATTGACATTGTGTTTGGAAAATGATGGACAAATTTATGAACACCAAATTATGATGTCACAAACTTGTTTTTCAATCGGCAAGTATGACCGAATCGTTCAAGTAATAAACTTGGTAAGACCAAGTATCGTTCTTCCCAAAGGACTCACGGCCTAGTTTAGTTATGTGGTTTCTTAATTAGCTAAGACTTACAGACAAAATATTTGAAGTTTAATATGCAAGACAGAAAATAAACATGTATGCATGAAGTTTTGATCAATGGCAAAAAGCAAAAGATAAACACTTTCAATGATATTAATGTATGAATATGTTGTTGGGGGTCAATTTCATCTTATCCACTCTCATATATTTTAGGAATTCAACATTCAAATCATCATTGTTAATGCCACTCTCTAAAGTACCTTTCTAGAAGGCTTCTCCCTAATCACGAGTTCATACAATTCCTAGCATTCCTAATGATCAGTTCATAAGTGCAGGAGCTTAACGACAACCAATATCATATTGGGAGAAATTCCCCGGATCTAGACTTCCCCGTACGTGCCCGTATCGACAAAACCAATAATCATGCATCGAATGAGTTAAACAATGCAAGCATTAAGCAAAGAGGAAAAACCCTAACTAATGATGAAAAGAAAGCATAAGTCTTAATTAAAAGATGTAAAAACAGATTCCATATATGAGAGTTTCACAAGATTACATTGATTCCCCAACAAACATACAGAGTTTAGTTCACCATATTCATGGTGAACCTAGATGAATTACAATGAAAGAATGAAAGAATAAACCCTAAAAAGGTGAAGAGGAAGCCTCAGCATCCAAGATCCTCCTTCAAAGGGGTGGAAGAGAGAGTGTTTGCCTCGTTTCTGCCAAAGATGCCTAACCCTAGGAAACCCTAAAGCTTATATATCATTCGTAAATTACAAAAAGTCAAGTCCAAGCCCATTAAAGTGCCGCTCAGCGGTAAAATACCGCTCAGCGGTGAGTGCGTGACTTGTTTTCTCCCCTCAGCGGCCATTTTGCCCCTCAGCGGACCTCCCGCAAGCTCCTGAGTGCCGCTCAGCGGTAAACTGCCGCTGAGCGGTGACTTCGGCTTCTCTTTTTGCACTTTTTATTGTCTTTTCTGATTTCATCTCTCTCCTTCTTCACTTCTTTCACCAAATTCACCTTAAAACCTGCACAAAAACACTGAAATCAAGCATAAACCTGTCCAGCTCTCTTATTTCTAAAAACATGAAGAAAAGCATGATTTCAAGCTAGTTTCTAAGTGTAAAGGTTGCTTTTAGTGTCAATTTTAATCATGAAAATAACAGTTTTTCAACTGTTATCACAACCCCAAACTTAGAACTTTGCTTGTCCTCAAGCAAACAAGATGTAACTCTATCTTCAACCATTTCATATGATGGTTCACTCATTCTAAAAATCCTCTTTTCAAGATAAGTAAAAACATTAATCACTTATGATCAAGATTTCAATCAAGATGTGCACATGCTTTAGTGTTTCACAAAATCAGTTAATACCCAACAAATGCTCTTTTTCATGAATAACCAATCAATTAAGCATGGATGTTCATGTGCTAATGGAATATTTCCTCACTAGGTAAAGTGTTTCACTCACACACAAGTGTATAAGAGGTAATCACTCATTCACTCTACTATTACAATGTCATATGAATTAACTTTGCCTTTCATTTTACCACAATAAAAAACATTCACTAGCATGCATCATCACAAGGAATTTTTAATGGCTTATAATGTGGCTGGGCTAACAAGAAAATTGGTTTTTCTGGATCACAAAATCCTTGAGTTAATAGAATCATAACAACACAATCATCTTATTCATTCCCAACTTTCTTTTTGCCTTTGCATTGAGCTTTACTTCTTTTTCTTTTCTTTTCTTTTTCTTTGCATATTCTTACTTTTTAGCTCTTAGCTCAATGCTTTTCATGTTTTCCCAACAACCCCAAACTTGAACATTTAACAATATCACACAAGATCTTCTACTTAACTCAAGGTAAAGATTTTCAATCAAGGGTTTTCAGTGTATATTCAAGGCTAAGGGTTCAAAGGATAGAACACACAGTGTTCTCTTTTAGTGGGCTAATTTTATGAATTTGGCCAATAAAAAGGTTTTCAACAAATGGCCTTGATCATGTGATGCAAAACAAGCAATTGATTCAATCATAGAAAACCTGGGCAAAACCATTCATGCTTTCAAAGTAATAGCATTCAACAATAACAACTCTGGAGCTCAAAACCTCACATATAAGCTCATTCACATTTGACATACACATCCTGCTTAATTTCTCAATCACAATCATGATATCATGCATTTGTTCACAGAGCTTGTGAATCACCTATATAAGCATTTTAATGTGGACATCATCTCAACATCAATCAATCATAAGCATCATTCAGTATTACTTATCACACAATCACAGTTAATAGCAAACCATCACAAGAAACCAGGTTTCAAATAAAGTACATCAAACCCTAATCTAAAAACAGAAACAAATAAGTTCAAAAAACTTAAACCACAAAACATAAGCACATGATAGCATTCATCAGTAAATGCTATCTCAGCTCCTCATCAATCTGAGCTGTCCTCTGTATCTTCCTCTTCCTCCTCATCTTCATCATCTTCAAATGCATCATCCTCATCAGCTTCATCTTCTTCCATATCTCTAGCTGAAGCTTCAGCTGCTTCAGCTCCTCCTCCATGCACTGGTTCCTCTGGCCAAGCTACCACATTATGGAATTCATCCATAGTCCACCTGTGGGCTAGAGGTGTATCATACATCCCCACAATCATCTCAGCAGTGGCCACCTGCCCTCTATGAATGGACTGCAACTGAGCTCCTATAAGAGACATATACATGTCCCTCATCTGGAATGGTTCTGCTTCATGTGTATCAGCAGATGTCTGGCTCTGTGCTGGCCCTCTCTCTCTACGAGCCCGGCGTGGTGGAACTGGCTGAGCTGCATCATCACCTCCACAGTACTGTCTATAGTAGGCCTCATCAATAGCTTTTCTTGGCCTCTCAAAAGGTGGAGCAGAAGTGTCCACCCCAACTATCTTGCAAAGGTGCGTGATCAAAGAAGGATGTCCTAGTGGTGCTTTGTTGTTTGAAGTATTGGCGCACACACTAATCTCATCAGCTATCACCTGCCCAATATTAACATTCAAGTTTCTGATAGCACAGTAAATGAAGAATGCCCTGCTGAGAGTAATATCTGACACATGTGAACATGGCTGAATGTTGGCATGAGAAAACGCCATCCAATACTTTGCAAGAGGAGTCAAATCTGTCCTCCTAATGTTAACCACTGAGCCAGATCGATTCCTTTGGAAGTGTCCTCCAGGTATACACAGTACTCTCTCCACATCCTCATAATCAGCACCTTCCTCCATGCAAAGAGCAAACTGGCACTGCTCACCAGCCCATACAGTGTCCAGAAAGTTATTAATTGAATCAGGATCATACCTGATAGCATGGCCTCTGACATAGCCCAAATAATTCTCAGCTGGATAATCTGATAACAGTTGAAAAACTGTTATTTTCATGCTTAAAGTTGATACTAAAAGCAACCTTTAGACTTAGAAACTAGCTTGAAATCATGCCTTTTGTTTATATTTTCAGAAATAAGAGAGCTGGACAGGTTTATGCTTGATTTAAGTGTTCTTGTGCAGGTTTTGAGGTGAATTTGGTGAAAGAAGTGAAGAATAAGAGAGAGGACATTAGAAAAGACAAGAAAGAGTGCAAAAAGGAGAAGTCGAAGGCACCACTCAGCGGCAAACTACCGCTGAGCGGCACTCAAGAGGTGACGTTGGAACCGCTGAGGGGCAAAATGGCCGCTGAGGGGAAGAAAGAAGACGCGCAATCACCGCTGAGCGGTAAATACCGCTGAGCGGCACTTTTTGGGCTTGGACTTTTGTAATCTTTTGTAACTCTAGATTAGTATATAAGGGCTTGCACGTCCTATAGTTAGGCATCTTTGGCAGAAACGAGAAAAACACTCTCTCTTTCACCCCTTTGAAGGAGGATCTTGGATGCTCAGGCTACCTCTTCACCTTTATTGGGTTTATTCTTTCATACTTTCATTGTAATTCATCTAGGTTCACCATGAATATGGTGAACTAAACCTTGTATGTTTGTTGGGGAGTCAAAGTAATCTCTTGAAGCTCTCATATATGGATTTGTTGAGTACATCTTTGAGTTAAGACATATGCTTTCTTTCATCATTAGTTAGGGTTTTTCCTCTTTGCTCAATGCTTGCATTGTTTAACTCATTCTAATGCATGATTATTGGTTTTGTTGATACGGACACGTACGGGGAAATCTAGATCCGGGGAATTTCTCCCAATATTATACTGACAATATTATATTGGTTGCCTTTAAGCTCCTGCACTCATGAACTAATCATTAGGAATGCTAGGAATTGTATGAACTATTTGATTAGGGAGAAGCCATCTAGAATGGTACATTAGAGAGTGGCATTAACAATGATGATTTGAATGTTGAATTCCTAAAATATGAGAGTGGATGAGATGAAATTGACCCCCAACAACATATTCATTCATATATTTCCTTGAAAGTGTTTATCTTTTGTCTTTGTCATTGATCAATTCATGCATACATATTTAATTTTCGTCTTTGCATATTAAACTTCAATTATTGTGTTCTTAAGTCTTAGCTAATCAACAAATCACATAACTAAACTAGGCCGTGAGTCCTTTGGGAGAACGATACTTGGTCTTACCAAGTTTATTACTTGAAACGATTCGGTCATACTTGCCGATTGTAAAACAAGTTTGTGACATCATATTTTGGTGCTTACAAATTTTTCCATCAAGTTTTTGGCGCCGCTGCCGGGGATTCATGGTTTAACTGGTTAATTTGTGTGATTATTGATTATCTTTGACTTATTTTTTTTATTTTTTTTTAAATTTCGAATTTATTTTATTTTATTTTATTTTTCTGTTTATATTTTTCAGTTTGTATTTTATTTGATTTTATTTTATTTTTCTGTTTTCTGTTTTCTGTTTTTCTGTTTTCTGTTTTTATTTTTTGTTTTTTATTTTTCGGTTTTTATTTGATTTTATTTTATTTTATTTGATTAGATTAGATTTTATTTTATTTTATTTTATTTTCTGTTTTTATTTTATTTTATTTTATTTTATTTTTCTGTTTTTATTTCCTATCTTCTTATCTTTTCAATTATATCCTTTGATTTTTTTTCTCTATCTTTTTGTGCTAACAATTGTTTTTAGGGTTTTGTGCCTAATGTCTGCAGAATGCAATTTGGTCAAGAATTTAACCATATGGGCACTCAATTCCACCAAAGTAATCTCAACTACTGGTGGGAACCTCACTCAAGCATGGATCAAAGCCAATTTTGGCAAGCTGTTGGACAATTTGAGAACCAACCACAACAACAATGGCAGCAACAACCCTTTCTATCAGGAAGTTTGGATAGGTTGGAGGACACCCTTCAACGATTTTTGAAAAATTCCGACTCTACTCAGAAAAGCATTGAAGAATCATGTAAAAGAATGGAGATGCAACTTCGTTACATCAATCAGAGATTGAATGATGATGTTAATACTGAAGTTAACCTTAAGGAGGAAGGGCAAGTCATTATCACTGAAAGTGACAAGATTCTTGATGAGGAAAAATTAAAGGGAGATGAGGAAAGGGTAGAGAGAAAAGAGAAAGAAGAGTTGAGTGAGAAAGATAAAGATGAAGAAAAAGAAAAAGAAGTGGTTGAGAGAGAAGAGAGAAAGAAAATTTGTGTGAAAATAAAGAAGTTGAGGAGAAAAAGAAAAGGGAAGAAAAACATAAAAGAAAAGAAAAAGAGAAAATTTAGGGAGAGAAAAAGGAAGAAAAAGAAGATGAGAGGAAAGAAGAAGAAATCATATGAAAAATCACATCCTCATCTAAAGAAGAATCATAGGAAGGAAAAGAAATTTAAGTGCTTTATGGAAATCTTCAAGAAATTGGAGATTAAAGTTCCTATGATTGAGACACTGCAACAGGTTCCTGGTTTGATCAAATTTCTGAAGAAGTTCAGTAGAAAGAAGAAAAAGAAGAAGGAACTTGAGCTTTATTGGGTCAAGCTAGTGACGTTAAAGAAGCGCTTGCTGGGAGGCAACCCAGTAGATTTACAAACTTTTGATTTGTAATTTGTGAACATTATTCTGGACATTATTTTGTTGGATTTAGCATCTACTGAAGGATGCTAGGTGGTTAAGTATCTACTGAAGGATACTAAGTTTGTAACACCTACTGATGGGTGTTGGTGAGAAGATTTTGCACCTACTGATGGGTGCTGGTAAGTTTGAAACACCTACTGATGGGTGTTGGTGGATTTTGGGTCAGGCTCGTGACGTTGAACAAGCGCTACCTGGGAGGCAACCCAGTTGATTGATTGTTTTCTGTTTGTTTATTTTTAGGATTTGCATAAGCATTTTTAACATTGAATTGCAGGGAACCTATGAGGGGTATGCTAGGAAGGCACGTAGGTCAAGAAAAGAAGGAGAAGGGCACATCACGAAAGTGCCGCTGAGCGGCAATTACCGCTGAGCGGTACTATCGCAGATGGGCTTAAGTTCCCCTTAGCGGAACCCGAGCCCATTGGGGTATTTTTAAACCCTAAGCTGCGCGTTTTTATATTCTTTCAAGCTCTTCTCTGCATTAAGACTCCCACATATCTCCTCTTAGGTTTCCCACATCTTTTTACTCTTCCCTCTTTAGAAAATTTCTCTTCCACTCACTTTTTTACACTAGTGTGCTATCAAAGTTTGGGGTTGGAAGAGAGCATTCTAGTTTGGAAGCATTCTCATATCATCTAGCATCTCCACCCAAGTAAGTAAAATGCATTTTGTTCATTCTAGGGTTCTTGAAATTGACTGTGATTGTCAAAGCATGAATATTTAGGGGTTTTGATTTCTATGCATGATTTGATGATATATTTGATGTTTGAACCGATTAAACTGCTTGATTATGAACTGGAAAACTGAAAATTGCATTTGGGTGGAGTTAGGACAGTTTAAAAACGAGATTTGCAAAAATCTGCAGATCACCGCTGAGCGGCATTTACCGCTGAGCGGCACTCTGCCAGATTTGCTTTTTCTGGTTTGTTGCGTGTTTGAATGTGGCACTGGTGGCGCTGAGGGGAAATTCTGGCCCTCAGCGGTGGTTTAGCTTCAAAAGGAGTTTTGTTTTGTGTTTACTAATGATTAACATCATGTTCTGTGGTTTTGGATTTATGTTTGAATGCAGGAATGGCATCCTCTTCAGGAAAGAGATTGAAAACCATGGCAACCAAGAGAAAGGAAAAGGAACCAGAGCAGCCCCATAATGGCAGGTTCCTCTCTAGGAAACATGAGAAGCACTTTAGGGTGGTTCAGGACAGGAGACTTCTAATGGAGAGAAAGGTTGGAATGATACCTAACTTTGCTCCTCAATTTGGAGAGCAAGTGTTAGGGAATGATTGGGGAAGCTAGCCACTTATCCATCACCTGCCAACATAGCTGTGGTGAAAGAATTCTACACCAATGCAAAGAAGATTGGTGATTATCCAGCTGAGAATTATTTGGGCTATGTTAGAGGCCATGCTATCAGGTGATAGCTGATGAGATTAGTGTGTGTGCTAACACCTCAAACAACAAAGCACCACTGGGACATCCTTCTTTGATCACTCACCTTTGCAAGCTAGTTGGGGTGGACACTTCTGTTCCACCATTTGAGAGGCCAAGAAAAGCTATAGATGAGGCCTATTACAGACAGTACTGTGGAGGTGAGGAGGCAGCCCAGCCAGTGCCACCACGCCAGGCTCGTAGAGAGAGAAGGCCAGCACAGAGCAGACTTCTGCTGATACTCATGAGGCAGAACCATTCCAGATGAGGGACATGTATATGTCTCTTATAGGTGCTCAGTTGCAGTCCATCCACAGAGGGCAGGTGGCCACGGCTGAGATGATAGTGGGGATGTATGATACCCCTCCAGCACACAGGTGGACTATGGATGAATTCCATAATGTGGTAGCTTGGCCAGAAGAACCATGGCATGGAGGAGCTGAAGCAGCTGAAGCTTCAGCCCGAGACATGGATGAAGATGAAGCTGAGGAGGAGGATGCATTTGATGAAGATGATGATGAAGAGGAAGAGGAAGATACAGAGAGCTCAGACTGATGAGGAGCTGAGATAGCATTTACTGATGAATGCTATCATATGATTATGCTTTTGTGGTTTAAGTTTTCTGAACTTATTTGTTTTTGTTTTTAGATTAGGGTTTGATGTACTCTATTGAACACCTGGTTTGTTATGATGGTTTGCTATTAACTGTGATTGTGTGATAAGTAATGCTTGATGATGCTTATTGATTGATTGATGTTGAGATGATGTGCACATTAAAATGCTTATACAGGTGATTCACAAGCTTTGTGAAAAAATGCATAATATCATGATTGTGATTGTGAAATTAAGCAGGATGTGCATGTCAAATGTGAATGAGCTTATATGTGAGGTTTTGAGCTCCAGAGTTGTTATTGTTGAATGCTATTACTTTGAAAGCATGAATGACTTTGCCTAGGTTTTCTATGATTGAATCAATTGCTTGTTTTGCATCATATGATCAAAGGCCGTGTTTTTGAAGCCCTTTTTATTGGCCAAATTCATAAAGTTAGCCTTCTAAAAGAGAACACGTTGTGTTCTATCCTTTGAACCCTTAGCCTTAAATATACACTGAACACCCTTGATTGAAAATCTTTACCTTGAGTTAAGTAGAAGATCTTGTGTGGTATTGTTAAATGTTCAAGTTTGGGGTTATTGGGGAAACATGAAAAGGAAAAAGCATTGAGCTAAGAGCTAAAAAGTAAGAATATGCAAGAAAAGAAAAGAAAAAGAAGCAAAGCTCAATGCAAATGCAAAAGCAAAGGCAAAAGAAAGTTGGGAATGAATAAGAAGATTGTGTTGTTATGATTCTCTTAACTCAAGGATTTTGTGATCCAGAAAAACCAATTTTCTTGTTAGCCCAGCCACATTATAAGCCATTGAAAAGTCCTTGTGATGATGCATGCTTGTGAATGTATTTGATTGTGGTTAAATGAAAGGCAAAGTTGATTCATGTGACATTGTGATAGTGGAGTGAATGAGTGAAACACTTTACCTCTTATACACTTGTGTGTTGAGTGAAACACTTTACCTAGTGAGGAAATATTCCATAAGCACATGAACATCCATGCTTAATTGATTGATCATTCATGAAAAATAGCATTTGTTGGAATTTAAATGACTTTGTGAACACTAAAGCATGTGCACATCTTGATTGAACTCTTGGTCTTAAGTTTGAGTGAAGTTATTACTTATCTTGAAAAGAGGATTTTGAATGAGTGAACCATCATATGAATTGGTTGGAGATGGAGTTACATTTATTTGCTTGAGGACAAGCAAAGTTCTAAGTTTGGGGTTGTGATAACAGTTGAAAAACTGTTATTTTCATGCTTAAAGTTGATACTAAAAGCAACCTTTAGACTTAGAAACTAGCTTGAAATCATGCCTTTTGTTTATATTTTCAGAAATAAGAGAGCTGGACAGGTTTATGCTTGATTTAAGTGTTCTTGTGCAGGTTTTGAGGTGAATTGGTGAAAGAAGTGAAGAATAAGAGAGAGGACATTAGAAAAGACAAGAAAGAGTGCAAAAAGGAGAAGTCGAAGGCACCACTCAGCGGCAAACTACCGCTGAGCGGCACTCAAGAGGTGACGTTGGAACCGCTGAGGGGCAAAATGGCCGCTGAGGGGAAGAAAGAAGACGCGCAATCACCGCTGAGCGGTAAATACCGCTGAGCGGCACTTTTTGGGCTTGGACTTTTGTAATCTTTTGTAACTCTAGATTAGTATATAAGGGCTTGCACGTCCTATAGTTAGGCATCTTTGGCAGAAACGAGAAAAACACTCTCTCTTTCACCCCTTTGAAGGAGGATCTTGGATGCTCAGGCTACCTCTTCACCTTTATTGGGTTTATTCTTTCATACTTTCATTGTAATTCATCTAGGTTCATGATACATCCTAGGAGATGTGGAGAAGCAGATCCGTGAGATTGGAGGTGCAGGGAGGCTTGAACAGCTTGCGGAAACCAATGGAACAGTAGCATGGGCAGCTGCAGACTTGGAGTTTTGTGAGCAGATTGATGAAGAGTTTTGGATGTGAAGCAGCGGATGTTTGGAGTTTAAGGTGAATGGATATGGAGGCTAGCTTGGAGAGGTGATTCACAACTCAGAAGGCTTCCTAGAGTGGAAGGAAGTTGCAATGGAAATCAAGCTAAGAAGTGACTCTTGGAGAAGGAATTTGCTATGCATTTCAGCAGAAATTCTTTAATACAATCCAAAAGTGATTTACAAGCTTTTCCTATGAGATTTTATAGATTAATCTCAAGGCTCTAAGCACTCAACTTTCACGTGGCAGATCTGAACCCATGTGCTACATGTATAGCGTCTAAAACACGTGAAAATCAAGTTTTATGTGAAGAAAAACAATTACTCATGCAGCCCCATAGAAGGATAAGTACACCCCTTTTGTATAGAAATGTCCTTTTTACCCTTCTCCATGTTTTGGCAGATTTGGCATATCTTCTTGTTCTCCAATTTTCCATCCAAAGATAGCAAATAGTACTTGACCTTGAGGAGAATATTCATCTTGGAGCTTTTTGGCCATTCCTCTTGTGATGGGTCCTATGGTGTTAGACCTTCTTGTATCATCCCCTCCCTCTTGAGAAGGATTTGCCCTCAAATCCAAAAGATCTTCATCTTCACTATCAAATCCTGCAAAAGGTTTAAGATCAGATACATTGAAGGTAGCATGAACACCATATTCAGGAGGAAGATCAAGTTGATATGCATTGTTATTAATCCTCCTGATCACTCTAAAGGGTCCATCTCCTCTAGGATTGAGTTTGGACTTTCTTAGTTGAGGAAATCTTTCCTTTCTAAGATGAATCCAAACTAAATCTCCTTCATTGAAGATTAACTCTTTCTTGCCCTTATTATGTTTCTTGGCATATTTCTCATTTTGTTGTTGAATTTGAATTTTAACCCTTTGATGTAAATCTTTAATAAATTTAGATTTAGATACCCCATCTTGATGAACAAAATCAATAGAATTTGGAAGGGGTATTAAATCCATGGGTGTCAAAGGATTAAAACCATAAACAACTTCAAAAGGAGACAATTTAGTAGTTCCATGAACTACTCTATTGTAGGCAAACTCAACATGAGGAAGATACTCATCCCAAGATTTGTGATTACCTTTTAGAACTACCCTTAGTAAAGTGGAAAGAGATCTATTTACTACCTCAGTTTGACCATCTGTTTGAGGATGGCAAGTAGTAGAAAAAGATAACTTAGTCCCTAATCTAGACCATAAGGTCCTCCAAAAGTGACTAAGAAATTTTGTATCTCTATCCGAAACTATTACCTTAGGTAGACCATGAAGTTTAACCACATCTCTAAAGAATAACTTTGCAATGTTGCTTGCATCATCTACTTTGTGGCAAGGTATAAAATGAGCCATTTTGCTAAACCTATCTACCACCACAAAGATAGAATCAAAACCCCTAGAAGTTTTGGGAAGACCTAACACAAAATCCATACTTATCTCTTCCCAAGGGGTGGAAGCAACATTCAAAGGAGTATAAAGTCCATGAGGCATTGATTTAGATTTAGCTTCTAAACAAGTTATACACTTAAAGCAATGCCTTTGAACATCCCTTCTCATGTGAGGCCAAAAGAATTTTTCTTTCAACATGCCAAGGGTCTTTTCTACCCCAAAATGTCCCATTAATCCTCCCTCATGTGTCTCTTTAACAAGGAGTTTTCTATGTGAACCTTGGGGAATGCAAATTTTTCCTTCTTTAAAAAGATACCCCTCTTTCACATAGAATCCTCCTTGAGGCTTATTGAGACATTCCTCATAGATATGAGCAAAATCAAGATCTTGTGAATATAATTCAAGAATGTTATTAAATCCAAGAATTTGAGCTCCCAATGTGGCTAATAGATTAATTTTTCTTGACAAAGCATCAGCCACCACATTGGATTTTCCTTTCTTGTATTTAATAACATAAGTGAATTGTTCAATGAATTCCAACCACTTAGCATGCCTCTTTTGTAACTTGTGTTGACTCTTCAAATACTTAAGTGATTCATGATCACTATGAATGATAAACTCCTTGGCAACAAGGTAATGTTCCCAAGTTTGAAGAGCCCTCACAAGTGCATAGAGTTCTTTGTCATAGGTGGGATAATTACAAGAGGCACCATGAAGTTTTTCACTAAAGTATGCAATTGGGTGTCCTTCTTGTAATAATACTGCACCTATGCCAAATCCTGAAGCATCACATTCTAGCTCAAAAGTTTTGGAAAAATTTGGCAAAGCTAGAATGGGTGCTTGTGTGAGCTTCTCTTTGAGTAGCTCAAAAGCTTTTGTTGTTTATCCCCCCAATGGAATGTAACATCTTTTTTCACCAACTCATTGAGGGGTGAAGCAAGACTAGAGAAGTTAGGAACAAATCTTCTGTAAAAGCTTGCCAACCCATGGAAGCTCCTTACTTCTCCTACATTCTTTGGAGGAGGCCAATCTTGGATGGCCTTTATTTTTTCTGGGTCCACATGAACCCCATTTTTGGTGACCACAAATCCAAGAAATATGACACTATCAACACAAAAGGTACACTTGTCAAAGTTTGCAAACAATTTGTGTGTTCTAAGAATTGTTAAAACAACTCTCAAATGTTTTTCATGAGTTTGCAAATTTTGACTATATACCAAGATGTCATCAAAGTAAACAACTACAAACTTCCCAATGCAATCCCTAAGGACATGATTCATAAGTCTCATGAATGTGCTTGGAGCATTTGTAAGACCAAAAGGCATAACTAGCCATTCATATAATCCAAACTTGGTCTTAAAGGCAGTTTTCCATTCATCACCTTCCTTAATTCTTATTTGGTGATAGCCACTTTTTAAATCTACCTTTGAAAATATTTGTGCTCCATGCAATTCATCCAACATATCATCAAGCCTAGGAATGGGATGTCTATACTTGATTGTGATGTTGTTGATAGCTCTACAATCACAACACATGCGCCACTTCCCATCTTTTTTTGGAACAAGCAACACTGGTACAGCACATGGACTTAGACTCTTTTGAACTAAGCCTTTATCTAGCAACTCTTGGACTTGTGTCTCAATCTCCTTAGTTTCTTGGGGTTTGTCCTATAGGCTGGCCTATTAGGAAGAACTGCCCCTGGAATGAAATCAATTTGATGTTCAATTCCTCTTATGGGTGGAAGCCCTTTTGGAATTTCTTGTGGGAATAGATCATCAAATTCTTTCAAAAGTTTTTGAATGGATGGAGAAAGAGTTGAAGTCTTTGAATCACTAGATGTGCATGTAAGTGTTCCTTGACAAAGAAGAAGATATGAAGGTTGCTCAACTTGAAGTGTATTGATTAAAGTCTTTTTGTTTAAAAGGACTTCATGTTGAGTGACCTTAGGTGGCACACTTGTTTCTATACCTCCCTTTCTTTTTGACTTTTTCTTTTGATCATGTTCTTGCTTTCTTAAAATCTTCATTTGTGCTTGATCCTTAGCCACTTGGGTAGGAGTCAAAGGATGAAGCACAAACTTCTTGTCCTTTTGATGGATAGTGATGGTATTGGTTAGACCATGATGGATAGTTTGATGATCAAATTGCCATGGTCTCCCCAATAACACATGACATGCTTCCATGGGAACTATATCACATAAAACTTCATCTTTGAAGTTCCCAATGGAAAATGCCAACTTCACTTGATTCTTGACTATTATATCCCCATCTTCATTTAGCCAATGAAGTTTATAAGGTTTTGGATGGGGTATAATATCAAGTTTCAACTTCTCAACCAACCTTGTGCTACAACAATTGCAACAAGACCCACTATCAACAATGAGAGAACAATGATTTTCTTGAATTTTACATCTTGTGTGAAAGATGTTCTCTCTTTGTGATATGTGTTCAAGACTTGGTTGGTTGCTAAGTATCCTTCTCACCATGAGAAGTTGTCCATCATCAGCATATATTTCCTCTTCCCTCTCTTCTTCCTCACTCTCACTTGTACTAGTTGGGGTGTCACTTTCACTACTATAAATGTCCTTGCCTTTCAAAATAATGTTTCTTTTTGTAGGACATTGAGTAGCTACATGACCCCTTCCTAGACATTTGAAGCATTTGATTTCACTTGTTCTTGTGTGTGAGGGTGTCTCTTTCTTGGGTCTCTCTTCTATTTTGGCTAGAGGTTTAAATGGCTCTTTTTCTTTAAAAATTTTCTTTTCAAAAGTAGGTTGAACTTGAATTCTTTTAGAAGAAGATTTTCTCAAGTTTTGTTGTTCTACCTTTATACACATTTGAACAAGATCATTCAAATCTCTATAAGGTAGAAGTTCAACCCTATCTCTTATGTCAAAATTGAGCCCACTTAAAAATCTAGCTAAAGTAGTTTCTGGACCTTCTACTATGCCTGCCCTCATCATATACAACTCCATCTTTTGTCTATATTCCTCAACTGTCATAGACCTTTGTTGTAACCTTTGGAGTTTATCCATGAGCTCTCTATTGTAGTAGGAGGGAATGTGTCTCCTCCTAAGGGCAGACTTGAGATCATTCCAATAGTGGATGGGAGGGGCTTGATGTCTAAGCCTCTCTTGGACCAAGGCAGTCCACCAATACATTGCATACCCTTGAAAGCTTAGGGTAGCTAGAGAGACCTTCCTCTCTTCACTCACTTGGTGGCATTCAAACAATTGTTCCACCTTCATCTCCCAATCAAGATAAGCCTCTACATTGTCCTTCCCATGGAAGTGAGGCAACACAACATTGACTTCTTTAGGGGGTGGGGGTGCATGAGAATTTCTCCTATGCCTCCTAGAAGTAGAAGGCTGATGAGGGTAATAATCACCCAGACTCAAAGACATCCCTCCCTCTTGAGAGTTTTCACTCTGACTTCCCCTAGACTTGCTTTTCCTTATCATTCTCAACTCATCTTGAATAACAGCATTTTGAAGCTCTCTATTGGCTTTCTCTTCATTCATTTCTCTTCTCATTTCCTTGAATTCATTAACTAAAGTTTGAAGAGAAAAATGTTCTTTTTCACTATCACTAATCCTAGGAGAATGCCTTCTAGACATTATGATGGACTTAAATGTTATTCTTGAAGTAAAGACTAGAGATTTTCACTTGAAGCAATATTCCAGGTAAGGGAGGTGATTCACTAGGAATGCTTAAGTACCAAGCCTTTTCCTTGCCAAATATGCTTCTTGCTACTTACTAGAGTCCTTAGATCAAAATCACTCTTAAATCCACTTAAGTCTTAAAGACAACAAAGAAAAACACAAAGCAAAGGAAGGACACAACCTAAACTCTAAATTCGGACCCCTAAGAGAGCTTCCTATTCGCACAAGATATATGTTATCTAGTCGAAAATTGGAAAAACCATTAAAGTGAGGTCTCCTAGGTGAGGCTTAGACTTTGGATCTAAGACACACTCACCGACTACTCAATTTTAGGTTGTGAGACTTCTTTGAGTCTAGTTACAAATGAGGGAAGAGCACTTGTGAACTCTAGCACCTCACTTGCTTGGATTTGGAACTTACAACCAAAGAAAAACAATGGAAGTTACAAAGAAATTTGGTAAATTGGAAAGGAAAAGTTAAAAATAGGCTAAGGGACAATGTATGCAGCTTTGGTTGCTCTCAAAGAACTTGAATCTACTGGATTCCAAACAATTCTCTCAGCTGCAAGGTGCCTAAACCAAGAAATTAATTTTCTGCAGTATAGAATGCTGCTGCAGTCACGGTTTTTCCTTCTTCAAGGTTCAACTTCATTCACTTTTCTTCACCAATTGAACTTCCTTTGATGCTTCCACTTGCAGTGAGCCATTTGAGTTATAGTTCACCTATCCAATAAACCAATTAGTCACAGAAACTACCACCACAATTGCCAGCAAAATCACATCCAAGTGACAGCAACACCAGGACTTTTGTCAAACAGATGGTGTGCAGAGTGTTCAAAATTCAGAAAGCAAGCAATTAAGTGGCTATCAATCACGGTGGCACATCAAAATGATCTTAGGAATGGCTCTAGAACAGAATTAAAACGCAATAAAAGACTTTAAATCAGAATCACACACGAATTGGCTATGCATTGAAAATTGACAAAACTGTTTGATGAAATGCCTGAATGAGTTGCACCAGATTTTTGCACCAGATTTCTGCACCAGATTTTTATACAATTCAAACTTCGAAACTGATGATGCAATGGTCCTAAGTGCCTTTTAACATTTGTAATATCTCTTTTGAATTGTTATCTTAATATTTTAAATGGACCATGGCTTTTACTGCATCTAAAAATGATGAATCAAACAAAGTAATGCAGTGCAGAATTTGACAGAAAAACCAGCACAGTATTGCAGCAGAGTCAATTTTTTTCAATGCAGAAAAATAGACCAAATGAACAGTACTGCACCTAGTTATTTTCCAATGATTCAAACATGTTTTGATGATGATTTATGACTTGTTGGAACTAATTGGATACATCAAAACTATATAAAACAGAAAATCACTACTGCAGTACCATATTTCAGCTAAATTTACCAACTAGCATGGTCAAATTTTGATTCAAAAGTAATTCTGACTTGAAAACAGCAAGGAGGAGTTAGAAATGGTATTTGAAATTTGCACAAATGCAGAAATTCAGTGTTGATGATGATTAGCAATGATCTAATACTAACCACACACAATTAAGCAAAATTGACTCAAGGAAACTCATGCATCTCGGCCAAATGCTTGGACACTCTTGCCACATGACAAACTATTTGGAATCAACTCATTTCATCTTCCAAATGGTTCAGACAATGGATCAACCAACTGCTGTTCAATAGAACAGTAAATGACCATAAAAACAGTGGCAATGCAGCACAAAAACAGAACTGAAATGCTGTCAGGATTTTAAAAAAAAAACTGCACAGATTTTGAGTTTGAATGATAGATCTAAACACCTGAGCTCATTTCTGAAGTATTCATTGCTCTTACTTGGTGTAGCCACATTCAAACAACTCAGATTTTTGGTAAAACTTGGTAGAAAAACCAGATTTGATAACAAAACAGCAAAGTAACTAACAAGACTTAAGACAAAAACAGAAATGATGTTTAAATGGTAAAATAGACTCAAACAATTAATAACAGCCGAATAAAATGAAGGAAAACTCAAACAACGACAGCTAGTAGCCAATGAAATTAAGAGTAGATCCTAAACAAAGCAATGATTGATGAAACATTGCAGAATTTTTCAGAAAACAGCAAGACAACCAGGAAATTTTTTGACAGCAGATAAATGGAAGAAAATCTGGACTTATCTCACGGTTCTAGTTAGAACCTTGCTCTGAATACCACTTGATACATCCTAGGAGATGTGGAGAAGCAGATCCGTGAGATTGGAGGTGCAGGGAGGCTTGAACAGCTTGCGGAAACCAATGGAACAGTAGCATGGGCAGCTGCAGACTTGGAGTTTTGTGAGCAGATTGATGAAGAGTTTTGGATGTGAAGCAGCGGATGTTTGGAGTTTAAGGTGAATGGATATGGAGGCTAGCTTGGAGAGGTGATTCACAACTCAGAAGGCTTCCTAGAGTGGAAGGAAGTTGCAATGGAAATCAAGCTAAGAAGTGACTCTTGGAGAAGGAATTTGCTATGCATTTCAGCAGAAATTCTTTAATACAATCCAAAAGTGATTTACAAGCTTTTCCTATGAGATTTTATAGATTAATCTCAAGGCTCTAAGCACTCAACTTTCACGTGGCAGATCTGAACCCATGTGCTACATGTATAGCGTCTAAAACACGTGAAAATCAAGTTTTATGTGAAGAAAAACAATTACTCATGCAGCCCCATAGAAGGATAAGTACACCCCTTTTGTATAGAAATGTCCTTTTTACCCTTCTCCATGTTTTGGCAGATTTGGCATATCTTCTTGTTCTCCAATTTTCCATCCAAAGATAGCAAATAGTACTTGACCTTGAGGAGAATATTCATCTTGGAGCTTTTTGGCCATTCCTCTTGTGATGGGTCCTATGGTGTTAGACCTTCTTGTATCAGTTCACCATGAATATGGTGAACTAAACCTTGTATGTTTGTTGGGGAGTCAAAGTAATCTCTTGAAGCTCTCATATATGGATTTGTTGAGTACATCTTTGAATTAAGACATATGCTTTCTTTCATCATTAGTTAGGGTTTTTCCTCTTTGCTCAATGCTTGCATTGTTTAACTCATTCTAATGCATGATTATTGGTTTTGTTGATACGGACACGTACGGGGAAATCTAGATCCGGGGAATTTCTCCCAATATTATACTGACAATATTATATTGGTTGCCTTTAAGCTCCTGCACTCATGAACTAATCATTAGGAATGCTAGGAATTGTATGAACTATTTGATTAGGGAGAAGCCATCTAGAATGGTACATTAGAGAGTGGCATTAACAATGATGATTTGAATGTTGAATTCCTAAAATATATGAGAGTGGATGAGATGAAATTGACCCCCAACAACATATTCATTCATATATTTCCTTGAAAGTGTTTATCTTTTGTCTTTGTCATTGATTAATTCATGCATACATATTTAATTTTCGTCTTTGCATATTAAACTTCAATTATTGTGTTCTTAAGTCTTAGCTAATCAACAAATCACATAACTAAACTAGGCCGTGAGTCCTTTGGGAGAACGATACTTGGTCTTACCAAGTTTATTACTTGAAACGATTCGGTCATACTTGCCGATTGTGAAACAAGTTTGTGACATCATATTTTGGTGCTTACAAATTTTTCCATCATAATCACCAATCTTCTTTGCATTGGTGTAAAATTCCTTAACCACAGCTATGTTAGCAGGTGCAGGATAAGTGGCTAGCTTTCCCCAATCATTCCCTAACACTTGCTCTCCAAATTGAGGAGCAAAGTTAGGTATCATTCCAACCTTTCTCTCCATCAGAAGTCTCCTGTCTTGAACCACCCTAAAGTGCTTCTCATGTTTCCTAGATAGGAACCTGCTAGATTGGGGTTGCTCTGGTTCCTTTTCCTTTCTCTTGGTTGCCATGGTTTTCAATCTTTTTCCTGATGAGGATGCCATTCCTACATTCAGAACACAAACAAAACCACAGAACATGATGTTAATCATTAGTAAAACACAGAACACAACTCCTTTCGAAGCTAAACCACCGCTGAGGGCCAGAATTTCCCCTCAGCGCCACCAGTACCACATTCCAGATCACACAAAACCAGAAAAATCAAATCTGGCAGAGTGCCGCTCAGCGGCAGTTTACCCCTCAGCGGTAACTCTGCAGATTTTTGAAAAACCTGTTTTAAAGCTTTCCTAACTCCACCCAAATGCAATTTTCAGTTTTCCAGTTCATAATCATGCAGTTTAATCGGTTCAAACATCAAATATATCATCAAATCATGCCAAGAAATCAAAACCCCTAAATCTTCATGCTTTGACCATCATATTCAAGATCAAAACCCTAGAATGAACAAAATGCATTTTACTTACTTGGGTGGAGATACTAGATGCAATGAGAATGCTTCCAAGCTAGAATGCTCTCTTCCAACCCCAAACTTTGATGGCACACTAGTGAAAAAGTGAGTGGAAGAGAAATTTTCTTAAGAGGGAAGAGTGAAAAGATGTGGAAAACCTTGGAGAAGGTATGTGGGAGTGTTTGTGCAAAGAAAAGTCTGAAAGTGTGAAAGAATGCGCAGCTTAGGGTTTAAAAATACCCTAATGGGCTCGGGTCCCGCTAAGGGGAACTAAAACCCTATTCTGCGAGAGTACCGCTCAGCGGTAAAGTACCGCTCAGCGGCACTTTCGTGATGTGTTCTTCTCCTTCTTTTCTTAACCTACGTGCCTCCTAGACATGCCCCTCACTGGCTTCCTGAATTCAATGTTCAAAAATGCTTATGCAAACCCTAACTAAAACAAATCAACAAAAATATTCAATCAACTGGGTTGCCTCCCAGGTAGCGCTTGTTTAACGTCACGAGCCTGACCCAAAATCCACCAACACCCTTCAGTAGGTGCAAAATTTTCTTACCAACACCCATCAGTAGGTGTTACAGCCATTGTATCCTTCAGTAGATACTTAACCACCTAGCATCCTTCAGTAGATGCTATATCCAACAAAATAAATACAAAAATAATGTTCACAAATTAAAAATTACAAAACCAAATCAAAAGTTTTTAAATTCACTGGGTTGCCTCCCAGCAAGCGCTCTTTTAATGTCATTAGCTTGACCCAATAAAGTTCAAGTTCCATCTTCTTTGTAGTTGATGTTGTCATTCCACCAACTCCTCAGCTGTTTCCTTTGAACTGTTTTGGTTCTTCTAGAATATGGAGACTCTATCTCTATCATCTCCTTCTCTTTAAAGCCCTTCACAACCCACAACTTGTTCTTGATTCTAACAGGTGTGCCAAGTTGGAGTCTTCTTTTCTTCCAGTCTCTAGGAATTTCTTCTCCTCTTCCAATCTCTTCTTCCTGGGGTACCTGAAACAACAAACAATGGTTACCTGAAACCTCAAGATTTTCTTCTTTACGGCTAGTCATGGGTGCATCTCGAAATGCAGCTTTATAACTAGCTTCTTCCTCCTTTGCTTGCATCTCATCTTTGAAGACATCTACCACCACTCTCTCCTCTCTATCCTGGAGCACCACTATCCCTTCATTTAAATCTATGATAGCCCTGGCCGTTTTCATAAACGGTCTTCCAAGTATGATAGGTATCTTCTCGGTCTCCATCTTCATCACCACAAAGTCTGCCAAGAACTGAAGTTTGCCAACACAAACTATAATGTCCTCTACAATCCCACATGGCTCCTTTGAAGATCCATCGGCCATTACTATTTTAACCCTTGCAGGTTTCATTTTAACATTGCCGATTTGCTCCAGTAAAGAATAAGGTATCAAGTTAACACTTGAACCTAAATCAAGAAGAGCTTTCTTTACCTTTTTCTTCCCTATAGTACAAGGGATAGAAAAACTGCCTGGATCTGATGCTTTAGGAGGGAATGACTTTTTTAACAGTTATACACTCTTTTACCTCCTCATCTCTACGTCTCTTCTTTGTAGAGATTTCTTCATCAGATTTTGTGTAAACTGCAATTTTCTGTAAAATCTGTTCCCAAGGTGCTTTATTATCCACCATTCTGAATAATTCTGTGAAGTCCATTTGTTTCTCTTGATTTATTGGAAAAGGAAAATTGTTTTTGCTCTCTATTTCTCTTCTTTCTTCTGTTTCTCCTTCTTCTAACTCAATTATCTCTTCATTCACACTCTTTACCACTTTGCACTCTTCTCTAGGGTTAACCTCAGTATTAGCCCCAAAATTTCTATTTGGCCTTTCTTCCAATTGCTTGGTAATCTGACCCATTTGAATCTCCAAATTCTTTATAGCAGCTTCAGTGCTCTTTTGAGAAGATTCGGTTTTCTGTATGAATTGCTGAAGAGTTTCTTCCAACCTTGTTGATCTTTCATTAAGCATAGATAACTGTTGCCAAAAGGTTGGTTGCTGCTGCTGCTTATTATATTGATTTGCTTGCCCAGTTTGTCCTTGACCAATGCTTGGATGTGGTTTCCACCCTTGATTGTAATTCCCTTGACGGTATGGAAATTGATTAGCCATGAAATTAACATCCTCCAAGGCTTCCACTGGAAAAGCACATTGACCATTGATATGATCACCTCCACATAATTCGCACAACTGGGTTTGTACCTGTGCAGCAGTTTTCAACTCTTTAGGTAATTGTGCAAGAGTTTTAGTCAGAGTCTCCAGCTGTTGAGTTAGAATTTTATTTTGAGCTAGCAAGGCATCATGTGTCTGTAATTGGAGAACCCCTTTTTGTTGCATAGGAGCTCCTCTTTCACTGTTGAGCTCATTATCACTAGTAGCCATGTTGTCAATGATTTCTATAGCTTCCTCTGGAGTTTTCCATTTAATATTGCCTCCTGCTGAGGCATCAAGCATCATCTTGGTTTGTGAACCAAGCCCTCCAAGGAAAGTTAAGACTACTTCCTGTTCTTCAAAGCCATGCGTGGGTGTTTTTCTTAGCAGACTTTTGTATCTATCCCATGCATGCCCAAGTGATTCTTCCATGCCCTGCTTAAATGAAGATATCTCTTGCTTGCCTTTTGTCACCTTTGATTGTGGAAAGTACTTGTTCAAAAACTTTGTTACCACTGCTTCCCACTCTGTGAAACTTCCTTCTGGAAAAGAGTTCAACCAAAGCTTAGCATTGCCTCCCAATGAGAAAGGAAACAAACTAAGTTTGATTGCTTCGTCTGGCACCCCATTGATTTTCACTGTGTTGCAAATTTCATTAAATGTAGTAAGGTGCTCATATGGGCTTTCATGAGATAACCCATTAAATTGATTACTCTTCACCAGTTGGATCAGTGCTGGTTTGACCTCCATATTGGCTGCATTGACTCTAGGTCTAGCTATGCTGTTAAAGTGTTGAGGTCCAGCTATATTGGTGTAATCAGCAAAAGTTCTTCTGATATTATTATTCTCCATATTTTCTGTGCTATTATCAGAACCTTGTGGTGATGGTTGCAAGAGAGTTTCCGGAGGAGGGAAAAGTTCTCTAGATGTTCTGATTCTTCTCCTCCGTCTACTGTCTTCTAATCCTTCAAGCAGAGGTTCTGTTGTTTTCTTGCTCCTAGTTCGAATTGCCTCCTGCATACACAAGAACACAAAACCCTAGAAAAGATTTGGTTAGCACAAAAAGATATAAGAGAAGATATAAGATTCAGAAAATAAAAACAGAAAACAGAAAACAGAAAACAGAAAAATAAAATAAAATAAAATAAATTCGAAATTTAAAAATAAAATAAAAAAAAATAAGTCAAAGATAATCAATAATCACACAAATTAACCAGTTAAACCACGAGTCCCCGGCAACGGCGCCAAAAACTTGATGGACAAATTTATGAACACCAAATTATGATGTCACAAACTTGTTTTTCAATCGGCAAGTATGACCGAATCGTTCAAGTAATAAACTTGGTAAGACCAAGTATCGTTCTTCCCAAAGGACTCACGGCCTAGTTTAGTTATGTGGTTTCTTAATTAGCTAAGACTTACAGACAAAATATTTGAAGTTTAATATGCAAGACAGAAAATAAACATGTATGCATGAAGTTTTGATCAATGGCAAAAAGCAAAAGATAAACACTTTCAATGATATTAATGTATGAATATGTTGTTGGGGGTCAATTTCATCTTATCCACTGTCATATATTTTAGGAATTCAACATTCAAATCATCATTGTTAATGCCACTCTCTAAAGTACCTTTCTAGAAGGCTTCTTGATGGACAAATTTGTAAGCACCAAAATATGATGTCACAAACTTGTTTCACAATCGGCAAGTATGACCGAATCGTTCAAGTAATAAAACTTGGTAAGACCAAGTATCGTTCTTCCCAAAGGACTCACGGCCTAGTTTAGTTATGTGGTTTCTTGATTAACTAAGACTTACAAACGAAATATTTGGGTTTAAAATGCAAGACAGAAAATAAACATGTATGCATGGATTTTGATCAATGGCAAAGAGAAAAGATAAACACTTTCAATGGAATATATGAATGAATATGTTGTTGGGGGTCAATTTCATCTCATCCACTCTCATATATTTTAGGAATTCAACATTCAAATCATCATTGTTAATGCCACTCTCTAATGTACCATTCTAGATGGCTTCTCCCTAATCAAATAGTTCATACAATTCCTAGCATTCCTAATGATTAGTTCATGAGTGCAGGAGCTTAAAGGCAACCAATATAATATTGTCAGTATAATATTGGAAGAAATTCCCCGGATCTAGATTTCCCCGTACGTGTCCGTATCAACAAAACCAATAATCATGCATTAGAATGAGTTAAACAATGCAAGCATTGAGCAAAGAGGAAAAACCCTAACTAATGATGAAAGAAAGCATATGTCTTAATTCAAAGATGTACTCAACAAATCCATATATGAGAGCTTCAAGAGATTACTTTGATTCCCCAACAAACATACAAGGTTTAGTTCACCATAATCATGGTGAACCTAGATGAATTACAATGAAAGTATGAAAGAATAAACCCAATAAAGGTGAAGAGGTAGCCTGAGCATCCAAGATCCTCCTTCAAAGGGGTGAAAGAGAGAGTGTTTGCCTCGTTTCTGCCAAAGATGTCTAACTAAAGGACGTGCAAGCCCTTATATACTAATCTAGAGTTACAAAAGATTACAAAAGCCCAAGCCCAAAAAGTGCCGCTCAGCGCCATTTACCGCTCAGCGGTGGTTACGCGTCTTCTTTCTTCCCCTCAGCGGCCATTTGCCCCTCAGCGGTTCCAACGCCACCTCTTGAGTGCCGCTCAGCGGTAGTTTGCCGCTGAGCGGTGCCTTCGACTTCTCCTTTTTGCACTCTTTCTTGTCTTTTCTAATGTCCTCTCTCTTATTCTTCACTTCTTTCACCAAATTCACCTCAAAACCTGCACAAAAACACTTAAATCAAGCATAAACCTGTCCAGCTCTCTTATTTCTGAAAATATAAACAAAAGGCATGATTTCAAGCTAGTTTCTAAGTCTAAAGGTTGCTTTTAGTATCAACTTTAAGCATGAAAATAACATTTTTTCAACTGTTATCACAACCCCAAACTTAGAACTTTGCTTGTCCTCAAGCAAATAAAATGTAACTCCATCTCCAACCAATTCATATGATGGTTTACTCATTCAAAATCCTCTTTTCAAGATAAGTAATAACTTCACTCAAACTTAAGACCAAGAGTTCAATCAAGATGTGCACATGCTTTAGTGTTCACAAAGTCATTTAAATTCCAACAAATGCTATTTTTCAGAATGATCAATCAATTAAGCATGGATGTTCATGTGCTTATGGAATATTTCCTCACTAGGTAAAGTGTTTCACTCAACACACAAGTGTATAAGAGGTAAAGTGTTTCACTCATTCACTCCACTATCACAATGTCACATGAATCAACTTTGCCTTTCATTTAACCACAATCAAATACATTCACAAGCATGCATCATCACAAGGACTTTTCAATGGCTTATAATGTGGCTGGGCTAACAAGAAAATTGGTTTTTCTGGATCACAAAATCCTTGAGTTAAGAGAATCATAACAACACAATCTTCTTATTCATTCCCAACTTTCTTTTGCCTTTGCTTTTGCATTTGCATTGAGCTTTGCTTCTTTTTCTTTTCTTTTCTTTGCATATTCTTACTTTTTAGCTCTTAGCTCAATGCTTTTTCCTTTTTCATGTTTCCCCAATAACCCCAAACTTGAACATTTAACAATACCACACAAGATCTTCTACTTAACTCAAGGTAAAGATTTTCAATCAAGGGTGTTCAGTGTATATTTAAGGCTAAGGGTTCAAAGGATAGAACACAACGTGTTCTCTTTTAGAAGGCTAACTTTATGAATTTGGCCAATAAAAAGGGTTTCAAAAACACGGCCTTTGATCATATGATGCAAAACAAGCAATTGATTCAATCATAGAAAACCTGGGCAAAGTCATTCATGCTTTCAAAGTAATAGCATTCAACAATAACAACTCTGGAGCTCAAAACCTCACATATAAGCTCATTCACATTTGACATGCACATCCTGCTTAATTTCACAATCACAATCATGATATTATGCATTTGTTCACAAAGCTTGTGAATCACCTGTATAAGCATTTTAATGTGCACATCATCTCAACATCAATCAATTAATAAGCATCATCAAGCATTACTTATCACACAATCACAGTTAATAGCAAACCATCATAACAAACCAGGTGTTCAATAGAGTACATCAAACCCTAATCTAAAAACAAAAACAAATAAGTTCAGAAAACTTAAACCAAACAAAGCATAAGTCCTGCTCTAGTTATGATAACATTCATCAGTAAATGCTATCTCAACTCCTCCTCAATCTGAGCTGTCCTCTGTATCCTCCTTCTTCTTGGATCTTATAGTCTTGATTCTTTTTGCCCGATGAGGAGGCCATCCCTGCATCAAACATAATTCACAAAACCAAAAGATACATTGTTAAGCATTAGTAAACCATAATGAAGAAATCAGCCCCTTCAATGATGCTCTCTCCCAACCCCAAACTTAGATGGAAAACTAGTGAGCAAGTGAGTGGAAGAGAAATTTTCTTAAGAGGGAAGAGTAAAAAGATGTGGAAAACCTAAGAGAAGGTATGTGGGAGTGTTTGTGCAGAGAAGAGCTTGAAAGACTGAGAAATTACGCAGCTTAGGGTTTAAAAATACCCTAATGGGCTCGGGTTCCGCTAAGGGGAACTAAGCCCATCTGCGAGAGTACCGCTCAGCGGTAATTGCCGCTCAGCGGCACTTTCGTGATGTGCCCTTCTCCTTCTTTTCTTACCTACGTGCCTTCCTACATACCTCATAGGTTCCCTGCAATTCAATGTTAAAATGCTTATGCAAATCCTAACTAAAATAAACAAACAGAAAACAATCAATCAACTGGGTTGCCTCCCAGGTAGCGCTTGTTTAACGTCACGAGCCTGACCCAAAATCCACCAACACCCATCAGTAGGTGTTTCAAACTTACCAGCACCCATCAGTAGGTGCAAAATCTTCTCACCAACACCCATCAGTAGGTGTTACAAACTTAGTATCCTTCAGTAGATACTTAACCACCTAGCATCCTTCAGTAGATGCTAATCCAACAAAATAATGTCCAGAATAATGTTCACAAATTACAAATTACAAAACCAAATCAAAAGTTTGTAAATCTACTGGGTTGCCTCCCAGCAAGCGCTTCTTTAACGTCACTAGCTTGACCCTGTTAAAGCTCACGTTCCATCTTCTTTATAATTGATGTAGTCCTTCCACCAACCTTTCAACTGCTTCCTTTGGACTGTTTTGACTCTCTAGAATATGGAGACTCTATCTCTATCATCTCCTTCTCTTTAAAGCCTTTATAACCCACAACTTGTTCTTGAGTCTTACAGGTATGCCAAGTTGGAGTTTAATTTTTTCCAGTCTCTAGGAACTTCTTCTCCTTTTCCAATCTCTTCTACCTTGGGTGCCTGAAAATACAAACAATGGTTATCAGAAACCTCAAGATTTTTATTTTTACCTCTAGTTATGGGTGCATCTCGAAATGCAGCTTTATAACTGGCTTCTTCCTCCTTTGCTTGTGTTTCATCTTTGAAGACATCCACCACCACTCTCTCCTCTCTGTCTTGGAGAACCACTATACCTTCATTCACATCTATGATAGCCCTGGCCGTTTTCATAAACGGTCTTCCAAGTATAAAGGTATCTTCTCGGTTTCCATCTTCATCACCACAAAGTCTGCCAAGAACTGAAGTTTGCCAACACAAACTACAATGTCTTCTGCAATCCCACATGGCTCCTTTGAAGATCCATCAGCCATTACAAGATTAACCTTTACAGGTTTTATTTCAACATGGCCAATTTGCTCCAATAGAGAATAAGGCATCAAGTTAACACTTGAGCCTAAATCAAGGAGAGCTTTCTTTACCTTTTTCTTCCCTATAATGCAAGGGATAGAAAAACTGCCTGGATCTGCTGCTTTTGGTGGGAATGATTCTTTCTCAACAGTTATACACTTTTCTTCCTCATCCTCTCTACGTCTTCTTTTTGTTGAGGTTCCTTCATCTGATTTGGTGTAAACTGCTATTTTCTGTAGAATTTGTTCCCAAGGAGCTTCATTATCAACCATTTTGAATAAATCTGTGAAATCCATTGGTTTCTCCTGATTTGTTAGAAAAGGAAAAGTGTCCTTTCTTTCTTCTTCTCTACTCTCTTCTGTTTCATCTTCTTCCAACTCAATGATTTCTTCATTTACACTCTTGACCACTTTGCACTCTTCTCTGGGGTTAACCTCAGTATTAGCCCCAAAGTTTCTGTTGGGTCTTTCTTCCAATTGCTTGGTGATCTGACCCATCTGAATCTCCAAATTCTTTATAGCAGCTTCAGTGCTCTTTTGAGAAGATTCAGTTTTTTGGATGAATTGCTGAAGAGTTTCTTCCAACCTTGTTGATCTGTCATTAAGCATAGATAATTGTTGCCACAAGGTTGGTTGCTGCTGCTGCTTATTATACTGATTAGCCTGCCCAGCTTGTCCTTGGCCAATGCTTGGATGTGGTTTCCAACCCTGATTATAATTCCCTTGACGGTATGGAAACTGATTAGCCATGAAGTTAACATCCTCCATGGCCTCCACTGGAAAAGCACACTGGCCATTTACGTGATCACCTCCACATAGTTCGCACAACTGGGTTTGTATCTGGGCAGCAGACTTCAATTCTTTAGGTAATTGAGCCAAAGTTTTTGTCAGAGTCTCTAGCTGTTGAGTTAGAATTTTATTCTGTGCTAGCAGAGCATCATGCGTTTGTAATTGTAGAACCCCTTTCTGTGGCATAGGAGCTCCTCTTTCATTGTGCAGCTCATTATCACTTGTAGCCATATTTTCAATGATTTCAGTTGCTTCCTCTGGAGTCTTCCATTTGATATTGCCTCCAGCTGAGGCATCTAGCATCATCTTGGTTTGTGAACCAAGCCCTCCAAGGAAAGTTAGGACTACTTCTTGATCTTCAAAGCCATGCGTGGGAGTTTTACGTAACAAGCTTTTATACCTATCCCATGCATGTCCAAGTGATTCTTCCATGCCCTGCTTGAATGAAGATATCTCTTGCTTTCCCTTAGTCACTTTAGATTGTGGGAAGTATTTATTCAAAAACTTTGCAACCACTGCTTCCCATTCCGTGAAACTTTCTTCTGGAAAAGAGTTCAACCAAAGCTTAGCATTGCCTCCCAATGAGAAAGGAAACAAGCTAAGTTTGATAGCTTCGTCTGGCACCCCATTAATCTTGACCGTGTTACAGATCTCATTAAATGTTGTAAGGTGCTCATATGGGCTTTCATGTGATAACCCATTAAATTGATTACTCTTTACCAGTTGAATTAATGCTGGTTTGACCTCCATGTTGGCTGCATTGACTCTAGGCCGAGCTATGCTATTGAAGTGCTGAGGTCCAGCAAGATTAGTGTAATCTGCAAGAGTTCTTCTAGCATTATTATTGTTCTCCATACTCCCTGTGCTATGAACAGAACCTTGTGGTGATGATTGTAGGAGAGTTTCAGGAGAAGGGAAAAGTTCTCTGGACGTTCTGATTCTTCTCCTCCTTCTACTCTCGTCTAGCCCTTCAAGTAGTGGTTCTGTTGTTTTCTTACTTCTAGTTCGAATTGCCTTCTGCATGCACAAGAAAACAAAACCCTAGAACAGATTTGTTAGCACAAAAAGATATAGAAGAAAAATAAAGATTGAAAAGATATAAGAAGATAAAAGATTTAGAAGATAGAATCAAATAAAATAGAATAAAACCTAATCTAAAAAATAAAATCTAATCTAAAAGATAAAATAAAATAAAATCTAACCTAACCTAAAAGATAGAATAAGAATAAAATAAAATCTAACCTAAAAAGATAAAAAAAATAAAATCTAATAAAATAAAATAAAATCTAATCTAAAAAGATAAAATAAAATCAAATAAAAACCGAAAAATAAAAAACAGAAAACAGAAAAACAGAAAACAGAAAAATAAAAATTCGAAATTAAAATAAAATCTAATCTAAAAAGATAAAAATAAAATCTAACCTAAAAGATAAAAATCAAATCTAAAAAGATAAAAAAATAAAAACAGAAAAAATAAAAACAGAAATTCAAAATTAAAGTCAAAGGTAATCAATAATCACACAAATTAACCAGTTAAACCATGAATCCCCGGCAACGGCGCCAAAAACTTGATGGACAAATTTGTAAGCACCAAAATATGATGTCACAAACTTGTTTCACAATCGGCAAGTATGACCGAATCGTTCAAGTAATAAAACTTGGTAAGACCAAGTATCGTTCTTCCCAAAGGACTCACGACCTAGTTTAGTTATGTGGTTTCTTGATTAACTAAGACTTACAAACGAAATATTTGGGTTTAAAATGCAAGACAGAAAATAAACATGTATGCATGGATTTTGATCAATGGCAAAGACAAAAGATAAACACTTTCAATGGAATATATGAATGAATATGTTGTTGGGGGTCAATTTCATCTCATCCACTCTCATATATTTTAGGAATTCAACATTCAAATCATCATTGTTAATGCCACTCTCTAATGTACCATTCTAGATGGCTTCTCCCTAATCAAATAGTTCATACAATTCCTAGCATTCCTAATGATTAGTTCATGAGTGCAGCAGCTTAAAGGCAACCAATATAATATTGTCAGTATAATATTGGAAGAAATTCCCCGGATCTAGATTTCCCCGTACGTGTCCGTATCAACAAAACCAATAATCATGCATTAGAATGAGTTAAACAATGCAAGCATTGAGCAAAGAGGAAAAACCCTAACTAATGATGAAAGAAAGCATATGTCTTAATTCAAAGATGTACTCAACAAATCCATATATGAGAGCTTCAAGAGATTACTTTGATTCCCCAACAAACATACAAGGTTTAGTTCACCATAATCATGGTGAACCTAGATGAATTACAATGAAAGTATGAAAGAATAAACCCAATAAAGGTGAAGAGGTAGCCTGAGCATCCAAGATCCTCCTTCAAAGGGGTGAAAGAGAGAGTGTTTGCCTCGTTTCTGCCAAAGATGTCTAACTAAAGGACGTGCAAGCCCTTATATACTAATCTAGAGTTACAAAAGATTACAAAAGCCCAAGCCCAAAAAGTGCCGCTCAGCGCCATTTACTGCTCAGCGGTGGTTACGCGTCTTCTTTCTTCCCCTCAGCGGCCATTTGCCCCTCAGCGGTTCCAACGCCACCTCTTGAGTGCCGCTCAGCGGTAGTTTGCCGCTGAGCGGTGCCTTCGACTTCTCCTTTTTGCACTCTTTCTTGTCTTTTCTAATGTCCTCTCTCTTATTCTTCACTTCTTTCACCAAATTCACCTCAAAACCTGCACAAAAACACTTAAATCAAGCATAAACCTGTCCAGCTCTCTTATTTCTGAAAATATAAACAAAAGGCATGATTTCAAGCTAGTTTCTAAGTCTAAAGGTTGCTTTTAGTATCAACTTTAAGCATGAAAATAACAGTTTTTCAACTGTTATCACTTCTCCCTAATCACGAGTTCATACAATTCCTAGCATTCCTAATGATCAGTTCATAAGTGCAGGAGCTTAACGACAACCAATATCATATTGGGAGAAATTCCCCGGATCTAGACTTCCCCGTACGTGCCCGTATCGACAAAACCAATAATCATGCATCGAATGAGTTAAACAATGCAAGCATTAAGCAAAGAGGAAAAACCCTAACTAATGATGAAAAGAAAGCATAAGTCTTAATTAAAAGATGTAAAAACAGATTCCATATATGAGAGTTTCACAAGATTACATTGATTCCCCAACAAACATACAGAGTTTAGTTCACCATATTCATGGTGAACCTAGATGAATTACAATGAAAGAATGAAAGAATAAACCCTAAAAAGGTGAAGAGGAAGCCTCAGCATCCAAGATCCTCCTTCAAAGGGGTGGAAGAGAGAGTGTTTGCCTCGTTTCTGCCAAAGATGCCTAACCCTAGGAAACCCTAAAGCTTTTATATCATTCGTAAATTACAAAAAGTCAAGTCCAAGCCCATTAAAGTGCCGCTCAGCGGTAAAATACCGCTCAGCGGTGAGTGCGTCACTTGTTTTCTCCCCTCAGCGACCATTTTGCCCCTCAGCGGACCTCCCGCAAGCTCCTGAGTGCCGCTCAGCGGTAAACTGCCGCTGAGCGGTGACTTCGGCTTCTCTTTTTGCACTTTTTATTGTCTTTTCTGATTTCATCTCTCTCCTTCTTCACTTCTTTCACCAAATTCACCTTAAAACATGCACAAAAACACTGAAATCAAGCATAAACCTGTCCAGCTCTCTTATTTCTAAAAACATGAAGAAAAGCATGATTTCAAGCTAGTTTCTAAGTGTAAAGGTTGCTTTTAGTGTCAATTTTAATCATGAAAATAACAGTTTTTAACTGTTATCAGAAAACATCATAAAAGTACCTCTACAAAGAACATTTGGAAGAAACGATCAATATTTTTTAAGCTTCCATATTGGTGTGAACTTGATGTTAGACATTGTATTGATGTGATGCACGTTGAAAAAAATGTTTGTGACAGTGTCATCGGAAGTTTATTAAATGTCAAGAGCAAAGACGGAATAAAAGCAAGACAAGATTTAGCTGACATGGGAATCCGATCTGAGTTACATCCACAGATAATAGGAAGACGCAACTATCTGCCCCCAGCCTGTCACACACTTTCCAAAAAAGAAAAACAAAGTTTTTGTAACTGTTTAAGAAGTGTGAAGGTTCCGCAAGGTTATTCTTCAAATATTAGTAACCTTGTATCTATGCAAGACTTAAAGCTAGTTGGTTTAAAGTCTCACGATTGTCATGTATTGATGCAACAATTGTTACCTGTTGTTATTCGAGGCATATTACCTCCTTCTGTTAGGGGTATTCTGACACGTCTGAGTTTTTTCTTTAATGCCATTGGCAAGAAAGTTGTTGACCCTCGAGGTTTAGATGAATTGAAAAATGAGGGAATAAGACTACTATGTCAATTTGAGATGTATTTTCCACCTTCCTTTTTTGACATCATGGTACATTTGATTGTTCATCTAGTCAGAGAAATTCGAATATGTGGGCCGGTCTTCTTAAGGTGGATGTACCCAGTTGAAAGATACATGAAGATCTTAAAGGGATATGTCAAGAATCATTATAGACCAGAATCTTCAATCATAGAGCGATACGTTGCAGAAGAAGCCATTGAATTTTGTTCAAGTTATATGCCATCTTGTGAACCCGTCAATCTTCCCAAGAGCATACATGAAGGAAAATGTGAAGGTAAGGGTGTTCGAGGTGTGAGAATTCAAAGTGTTAGCAGAAAAGAAATTGACCAAGCTCATTTGTACGTCTTAAACAACACTGTTGATGTGATTCCTTACATTTCTGACCACGTTAATGAAATAAAGGCAGCAAACCCAAAAATGAGTGAAAAATGGCATCTTAATGAACATGTGAAAACCTTCTTGCAATGGTTTAAGAAAAAGATTTATGCAACTCCATATGTTTCTGAAACTTTATTGAGGTTATCTCGTGGGCCGAACACAAATGTCATTACATATGGTGGGTACTATATAAACAATATTTCTTTTCAGACAAAGGTAGAAGATGACAAAAGCAGAGTTCAAAATAGTGACATCACACTACAAGCTGAGGTTGTGCACTTTGCTAGTTCTAAAGACAAAAATCCAATCACAGCATCCATCAGTTATTTTGGAATAATACAAGAAATATGGGAAATTGATTACGTCACTTTTAGAGTCCCAGTTTTCAAGTGTAAATGGGTTGATACAAATTCTGGTGTCATGACAGATGACCTTGGTTTCACATTGGTAGACTTGAACAAGATGAATTACACTGATGAACCATTTATCATGGCTAGTCAAGCTAGACAAATATTCTACGTAAATGATCCAGCGAATAAAAAATGGTCAGTGGTTTTAGAAGGAAAAAACATGCATGGACATGATGATGACTATTCTCTTGAAATACTTGAGACAACATCTATTGCATCTAGACCCACTGAAGACCCAGTTGATGACGTTGCCGATGTCATGCAGGCAATTCGTAGTGAGCACAACGAAGGCATTTGGGAAAAAACAATTAATTAATAGGTTGATATTTTGTTTTTTATTGACTTTATATGTATGTTCATCATAATTGAATTATTACTAATGTTGTTTAATTTTTCAGGTTTGTCGGCCTCAGACTCAGGATCGGGAAAGAGCAGACGTGGACGAGGCGTCACCCGAGTAACAGATGTGACATCCGGACGCGTGGATGGTCAGAGGAGACATGTTGACATCGACCCCAGATCAGGTGATCCATCAGGGCCAAATGTTGATAGGTTTAGGAGTTATCTAGGTAAGTTAGAAAAAGTCATGTCTCTATCCTTCATGCATGTTGGGATGACGTCCCAGAGGTCGACAAGAACCTCTTATGGCAAGATATTCAGGTATGTTTATACTTCATGCAATTTGTGATATACTCATCTTTTATGTTTTCTTTTGGAATAACAAGTTTTTTGTTTTAAACATCAACATTTTGATATTCCAAACACAATGCAAATTAGAAAGAAAGTGTTATCGCATATAGCGATAAGATGGAGGGATTTCAAGACAAGGCTGACACGACTATATGTCTTTGGAGACATGCAACATGAAAATCCTTGTCAGCAATATACATTCACAGAGGAGGATTGAATGCAGTTTCATGCATCTAGAGAGTCTTAGGAATGGAAGGTATGTTTCTTAACATCGTCTTTCATTGAGTTTTTATGAATTTACAAAGATTTATATACATGGTTTCACAGGGTAAAAGGTTAGCCGCCCAAGAAAGACAAAGGCTAAACGATGCACCCCACTTGTTATCACGAGGTGGATATGCAAAACTGGAGAAGAAACTAAGAAAGTCTAGAGCGGATGCCTTGGGACTTGAGTCGCCGGACCTAGCACCTGCACCTGCTAGGTACAAGCTGTGGAAGGCTGCTCAGACTAAATCTGAGGGGAACATGACATCTTCCTCAGCTGCCTTGATCTCACAGAGAATTTTAAGTTCAAATTATAAGCAGTTATGTGATTGTGTATCTATCACAACATTTCTTCTAAGTAACTTGGTTTTCTTATGTGCAGGATGAGTTGGTTGAGCAGCAGACTCAGGGCACATTTGTTGGCCAAGGTAGGGACGACATTCTAACAACGGCCATTGGAAGGCCCAAGCACCCAGGACGTGTACGTGGAGTTCCTGGGGCGATTGGTCTTCGTGACAACTTTGGCCCTACACAGAAACCCCCCCCCCCCCATCAATGAGTTAGGAGACACTGAGGCAGATGGATCTTCAGTGGGAGGAAAGACTCAACCAAAGCATGAGATCAATGCAGCAACGATTCATGGAGCAGCTACAAGAACAAAAAGAAATACAAAGAGCGCTTGAAGAAAAGCTGCATTCCATGACGCAAGGCAACATGGGGGCCGATGAAACTCCCACACCACCTCGTGTCAGCACTAGAGGATCATGCTCTGTTGTAGACCCCACTCAGTATAGTGGTCAATATGAGCTGTTGGTTGATAGGGATCCCCCACGCATTGTGGTTGTCGGACGAGTGCTTGAGGGAGGGCAGACTATTCATGATGTTGCCATATTACCCCAGCACGTGCGTGTGACCATTGATGAGGTTCGGGATCCCCAGGCTCAGGTGCCTGTACCCAATCCAGAAATTAACTTTGTGGGGGAGGCCATAGGATCATTTATTGCCTGGCCTAGAGCATTGATCATGTCCCACATCGCTACTCCACAGGTATAATGTCTTTTTCCTTAGTATTTCTATGTTTATTCTTCAAATAATTGTTCATAACGCTTTGACGTAAATTCTTATCTTCAGTTCACACGTTGATGAATCAATATTTTATTGATTTCACTTAGTTTATTGTACCGGAGCGTCCAGCAAGCTTGGGAAGGTGACGCTATTTTCAATTGATAATTTGATGAGTAAAAAGAAGAAGCACTCAAGCAAACATGGGTGCACACGTCACACGGCCCCAACACAGCCCCATGACAATTCATTTTGTCAAGCATATCAACACATGCCACATAGGTCACAGCAGCAAGCGGATGCACGTTGATGGAGAGCTCCAAGCCAGCAGCTTTGAATTGGTACATCAGGCCCACACTTGGATCCACGGTCTAGTAAGCAAGAGGGGGTGGCATCCAGCAACTATGGAGTGTCACGGCCTGATTTTGGAAGCAAAGCAGCAGCGGGGCCCATGGACAAATTGAATTGGAGTGTCCAGCAAAGAAAAAGCACGAGAATGGGAAGCGGTCCAGCACGCAAAAGGTTGCATCAATTAGCAAGAAGTGAAGCACACACGTCCACACTTGAGATACGGGTGGCATCCAACAATCAACACATCTGGGAGGTGCATACGGAATTCCATCCACGGTCCAACAAGTTTGGAGAGTTGGAAGAAGGGTGCTACGTCCAGCAGCTTGGGGTGTGCACGGTGGAGAAGCAAGTCCAGCAACACGTGTAAGGGCTGGACAGATGCACACAGCTCTAGCAGAGGTGTATCCAGCAAGAAGCGAAGCTGCCACCAGCAATTTCCAGCACCTGGACCGAGCCGCAACCTAGGAGGATGGCTCCAGCTGCCACTCTTCTCTGTTTTTTTTTCCGCCACTGGTTACTATTTTATTGGCTTTTGAACACTGTTGAGGAGGTTACGGGATGGAGAATGGTTGAGGTGTGCTCCAGCCGCCACTGGCCATTTTTCCACTCATTCTCTCGGTCTTTGGTTTTGGAACTTTCTCTTGGCTGAAAATGCTGTTTAGAATAAAGCTTGGATTTAATTTCATTTTCTTGCTTTGTCTTGTGCACACTGTTACGTTTTACTTCTCCATTTAATTTCATTTTGGCTCATAAACTAGACATGTCCAGTCACCACACGCATTTTATTTTTTTTGAAGCACTCGGTTCCTTAGAAAAGCTCATTTTTGTCTATTTAAAAGAAGAAAGCACTCGCTGATTGAAAGGGTGTGGTGTCACGGAAGCATTCCAGGAGCACGTGGAGATGGGAAGAAGGGCATGGTGTGCACGGGAATGTGAGGTGTAGAGTAGGTAGTGTTCTTCCAGTAGGGATTTGGAGTGTAGGAGGCCGCGAGTAGAGTAGGAAACCCCGTGGAGGAGAAAGTCAAATAGAGAATGCCGGACACCATGGGCTGGAACGGGACAGAGGCTGGGCACTAGAGGAAGTGCACGACACACAGAGAGAATGGAGGGTTACGGTTGAGTTCATCTTCTTTGCTGAAGTGTTTAAATTCCAATTTAGTTTTTTCCTTTTCTTGTTTGCTGTAATAAATTTATGAGCAGTTTAAATTCAATTCAAGTTTAGTTTAATTTTCTGTTTCTAAAAAAACTGCAAGTCTAATTTACTGTATTTTTGTTTTCTGTTCCAGATCTGTTTTTACTGTTTCATGTTGCTGCAATTTCGTTTTTACTGTACCAATTTCGTTTTCACTGTTTTAAATTTTGTTTTATTGTTTTGAATTTAAATTCAGTCTTATTTAAATTTTACCGCAACCAAAAACTTTTTCAAAACCCCCCCACTATGTGTTTGATCTAAGATTTGAACCAAATTTGGTCCTTGAGAGACGACCTAGGAGTCATGTCCTAGCACTATACTGCATTCTTTTATGCACAACTTTTGTGAGAGGTGCGACCCTCTCATCAAAATGGCGCCGTTGCCGGGGACCAACGGTTCAGTCTTAGGTCTTTTTGTTGTGTTTGTGTGTGTTGTGTTTTGTCTTGTGTTGTGATGTGATGTTCTGTTTTGTGTGTGCGTGTTGCATGTATAAATGTGTTGTGTTTTATTTGTTTCGTGATTTTTAGTATTCTTCTTTTTCCATGTCTACCTATTTTGATTTCGTGAATACTGCTTGTTTTGCTAGTGCCTCTGATTATGATTCTCATTCTGCATGTTACTCTGATTGTAATTCATATTCTGCTGATTTCTATGTTGAGAACAATATGACTCATCCTCTAATTTCTGAGAGTGCTCTTTGTGAGCCGGTTTCACTTAAGGAGGATGATCTTCATTGCGATCTCACCTCTGGACTGATACATTTGCTGCCTAAGTTTCATGGTTTTGCAGGGGAATGCCCACACAGACATTTGGAGGAGCTCCACATCATGTGCTCTTCAATGAAGCCTCCAGATGTCCCTCTTGATTACATTTTCTTGACCGCATTTCCGCATTCATTACAAGGAGCAGCTAAGGATTGGAAAGACTCTCTTCCTCTGAGATCCGTTACCAATTGGGGATATCTTGAGCATCAGTTTCTGAGCAAATTTTCCCTTGTGCAATATGTTTAGAGCAACGGTCTTGGATGGAATGACCCTACCTTGGAATGGTATAATGCTCCACAACATCATTATCAAGAACCACCATTCCAGAGTACTTGTATGCCTCCACCAGTCCAGCAATACCAAAGTCAGCAATATGATGCTCTTGCCCAAATAGCTCGTCAGCCTTCTACTTCTGAGCCTACATTGCAGGAGTTGTTGGAGCAGATGACCATGCAGAACCTTCAGTTTCAGCAAGAGAACATGCAGTTCCAGCAAGAAATAGGAGCTGCCATTCAGAGTATGACTGATCAAATAGGGCAGATGGCCACTCAACTCACTGAGGAACAGTCTCAAGATTCAGAGTTACCATTTCAGACTGTTCAGATTCCAGATGATGATGATAGTGGCATCAACATAGAAGATGGCGAGAAGAGTCATGAGCTTACTACTACGCCACATACTTTCCCACCTTCAGATGGTCCCACTCTTGCACCTGAGGAGACCGAGAAAGATTTTGAGGACCAGGCATATATGAGCAACATTTTTGAGAAAGGTAGACCATCATCAGCTTCCACCACTCTTCCAATCTTCAGGGAAGTGGAGGTAAGCATACCTCAGTATGATTATGTTAGTGATGATTATATTGATGATTATGTTGTTGAGAGGTATGCTGATGATTATATTGTTGTTGAGTCTGATTTTAATTTTCCCTCTATGCATGATGAGAACCAATTTTTGCTGTCGCATCCGAATGTTTATTCTCCATGCATTGAACATGAATCTGAGTCTGTAGTTGATATTGCTTGTGATTTTGAAATTGATTCATGTTCTGAGGATGTATCTGAGGTTCAGTCTGATAAATTGGGATTGGGTGTTATACCTCTGCACGTCATTTCTTTGGAGCCACATTGCACTAACCATGTTGCAGGAGGTACACATGAATTTGACCAACATGCACCCACAGTGGAAGGAAAAGGCGCTTACATACACACTAGTTTCAACAGCAATAGGCACCAGCTGAACCCGCTCATCAACAATCCTTGCTTCTTAGATCCAGTTGTGGATGATATCTCCCTGCTAGATCAAATCTGGAGGATGAAGCAATTCTTCCTCAAAACTTCCTTGTTGGACCCTAAGACAGAAGACATCTCCCTACAAGTCCAAAATTGGCAACTGCCACCATGATCAGGGGAGTATTTCTTTTCTCTTCTCCCCCTTTTTCCTACTTTTATTGCACTTGTCCATGATATGATTACTGATTTGATTCCTGATCTTAGGCTTATGACACATTGAGGACACTGTGTAGTTTAAGTGTGGTCTATTGGGGGAGATTCTGTTTTTTCTGTTAGTTTTTGTTTTCTTGGCTAAATTTTTTTTTTCTTTTCTAGGTAGTGTTTGTTTTGTCTTGTATACAGTTTTACATGTTTCTCTTGATTTCTGGACTTTGTTTAGGTTGTCAGTTTTCCTTCACTTCATTGATACTTATTTGTTTGAAATCCTTGCTTTTCTCTGCTTGGAAGATGATTATGATTTTTGAGAGTTGAATTGATTGTGACAGAATTACCCTGTGTGAGATTTGAGCCACTTTATGTTCTTTCTTGTGTGTGATATGTCTCTTGATTGCTTGCGCATATGCCTTGGCTTGACTCTTGTTGATAATTCTTGATTGATATGCATGTTTGGAAGTGATAAAGGCAGTTTTGTTTTTGAGCCTCTCTAGAGCCAGATGAACCTACCCTGTTTTGATCCATTGATAACCCTTTTGAGCCTATACTTTTCCCCATTTCTTTGTTTTGAAGCTCATTCACCAGCCCTAAAAGAAAAAAAAAAAACCATTATTACCTTAGCCTTAAGGATTTTGAAGCTTTGGAATTGTTTTGGGAATAAGTGTGGTCTCCTGGGAGTTTCAGAGGAATTGGCTGGTTGGTTCCTCTTCTTGTTTTGTGTTTTTAAATATGTTGTGTATCTTGTCTCTTACAGTTGTGTCCTAAAGAGTGAGAAAAGAAAAAAGAGACAGGATGAAAAAAAAAAGCAGAAAAATAGTGAAAAAAAAATAATAATGGAGTCAAGAAGAGGATGAAATTAGAGGTTGTGGGTGTGTTTGAATGTGTTTACACTTGTTCCCCATTGCTCCTCTGTTCCTTATGGTTTGTAGCTTCTTACCCAGATATACCCTCCCTTGTCCTTGGCCCCATTACAACCATGAAAAGACCTTTTGATTTGAACATGCGTATGTGCTTGAGTGTTGATATTAGAGGCTTGCCAAGTCTATTTGTGATTGCTTTCTTGAGTGCATTGAGTGATATTGATTTACCCTAAACACTTGAGAGAAACACTGATAGTGCATCTGTGAGGTTTTGTTACTTTTGATTCACCTCTTGAGCTGATTAATCATTTTGCCATGTCTTGAATTGCTTGGATGATTTCATGAGTATCTGCTTTCTCTGATTCATTCTGTGTTGGAATTGTCTACTTCTTTTCTCTGTCCAGATTTCTTGAGGACTGTGCAAATTCTGTTTGTTTCCTTGCGAGTCTTTGTTTTCTGTGTGCTAAGTTTGTGTCATACCCTAAATGTCCTTTGAACTATTCCCTGATCTGCGTCTTGATTTTGCCCAGGAGTGCAAAAGACTAAGTGTGGTCTATTTTGATGAATCAATATTTTATTGATTTCACTTAGTTTATTGTACCGGATTTAATCAAGGAATTATGCTTAAATGTCCAGTATTCTCCCATTTTTCTTAATTGTGCTTAATTTGATCAGAAATTTTTATTTTAATTAATTTGAATTATCTTAGACTAATTATTTGCATTATTAATTGTAGGGAAATTATTGGACAATATTTGGGACATTTGGAGGTGAAAAGAAAATGCCACATAAATTATAATTTAAGTAAAATGATTGAGGAGGTGTGGATTTAGTTTTTGGAGGTGCATGCGGTAATTTATTCTTGAAGAAAGAGAGCATGCGGTGGTCCATGAGAATGTTCCATCAATAGGGGTGTGTCCAGAATTGTCCAGTAGCATTCAAAAGGAAGCAAAGCTCTTGGCTATCCCACGGCCATGTGTTGTTGGATGGAAAGGGAGGTGCTGGAAGGAAAAAAAAAAAAGGTACCGAGAGAGATCAGGAGGTGCAGCCCATGAGCACACTTGGAGCGTCCAGCAAGCTTGGGAAGGTGACGCTATTTTCAATTGATAATTTGATGAGTAAAAAGAAGAAGCACTCAAGCAAACATGGGTGCACACGCCACACGGCCCCAACACAGCCCCATGACAATTCATTTTGCCAAGCATATCAACAAATGCCACATAGGTCACAGCAGCAAGCGGATGCACGTTGATGGAGAGCTCCAAGCCAGCAGCTTTGAATTGGTACATCAGGCCCACACTTGGATCCACGGTCTAGTAAGCAAGAGGGGGTGGCATCCAGCAACTATGGAGTGTCACGGCCTGATTCTGGAAGCAAAGCAACAGCGGGGCCCATGGACAAATTGAATTTGAGTGTCCAGCAAAGAAAAAGCACGAGAATGGGAAGCGGTCCAGCACGCAAAAGGTTGCATCAATTAGCAAGAAGTGAAGCACACACGTCCACACTTGAGATACGGGTGGCATCCAACAATCAACACATCTGGGAGGTGCATACGGAATTCCATCCACGGTCCAGCAAGTTTGGAGAGTTGGAAGAAGGGTGCTACGTCCAGCAGCTTGGGGTGTGCACGGTGGAGAAGCAAGTCCAGCAACACGTGTAAGGGTTGGACAGATGCACACAGCTCTAGCAGAGGTGTATCCAGCAAGAAGCGAAGCTGCCACCAGCAATTTGCAGCACCTGGACCCAGCCGCAACCAAGGAGGATGGCTCCAGCTGCCACTCTTCTCTGTTTTTTTTTTCCGCCACTGGTTACTATTTTATTGGCTTTTGAACACTGTTGAGGAGGTTACGGGATGGAGAATGGTTGAGGTGTGCTCCAGCCGCCACTGGCCATTTTTCCACTCATTCTCTCGGTCTTTGGTTTTGGAACTTTCTCTTGGCTGAAAACGCTGTTTAGAATAAAGCTTGGATTTAATTTCATTTTCTTGCTTTGTCTTGTGCACACTGTTACGTTTTACTTCTCCATTTAATTTCATTTTGGCTCATAAACTAGACATGTCCAGTCACCACACGCATTTTATTTTTTTTGAAGCACTCGGTTCCTTAGAAAAGCTCATTTTTGTCTATTTAAAAGAAGAAAGCACTCGCTGATTGAAAGGGTGTGGTGTCACGGAAGCATTCCAGGAGCACGTGGAGATGGGAAGAAGGGCATGGTGTGCACGGGAATGTGAGGTGTAGAGTAGGTAGTGTTCTTCCAGTAGGGATTTGGAGTGTAGGAGGCCGCGAGTAGAGTAGGAAACCCCGTGGAGGAGAAAGTCAAATAGAGAATGCCGGACACCATGGGCTGGAACGGGACAGAGGCTGGGCACTAGAGGAAGTGCACGGCACACAGAGAGAATGGAGGGTTACGGTTGAGTTCATCTTCTTTGCTGTAGTGTTTAAATTCCAATTTAGTTTTTTCCTTTTCTTGTTTGCTGTAATAAATTTATGAGCAGTTTAAATTCAATTCAAGTTTAGTTTAATTTTCTGTTTCTAAAAAAACTCCAAGTCTAATTTACTGTATTTTTGTTTCTGTATTTTTGTTTTCTGTTCCAGATCTGTTTTTACTGTTTCATGTTGCTGCAATTTCGTTTTTACTGTACCAATTTCGTTTTCACTGTTTTAAATTTTGTTTTACTGTTTTGAATTTAAATTCAGTCTTATTTAAATTTTACCGCAACCAAAAACTTTTTCAAAACCCCCCCACTATGTGTTTGATCTGAGATTTGAACCAAATTTGGTCCTTGAGCGACGACCTAGGAGTCATGTCCTAGCACTATACTGCATTCTTTTATGCACAACTTTTGTGAGAGGTGCGACCCTCTCATCACACGTCCTCAGAAGCAGCCAATTCATGATACAGTCATACATGAATATGATGAGATGACTGAAGCAGAGGATGATCCTTAATCAAAGCTAATGACAAAATTACCCAAATTGAAGAAAGCATCAATAGAACTATACTGGATTTGAGAGTATTTGGAGGAGACAGGATGTTGAATATTTCCATCATTCAGCTGTGGTGTATGTAAGATAGTCAATTTGGTCTTTCATATTACTTTTATTTACATTGTTATAGTTTCTAACAACTTAACTTTGTTGTTTTAGGTACATGGACACAATCGTTGTAGACCAAGGTCGGTCTTCCATGTACGGATTTGTTGAACCTCAGACCATTCAACCGTCTGGTAACACACTTCAAAACAGGCAACATTATTTGCAAACATGGATTGATGAGTCAAAAAGAGACGTATACCTTGTGCCATATATTGAGGGGTAGGTGTTGTTATATGTGGTCAGTTCATTATTATAGTTTCCTTAATTAGTTGAATAACTATTTGTCCTTCGTGATAGGTCGCACTGGCAGCTGATGGTCATCATTCCCAAACAATGTAAAATTATATGGTTTTGTTCGTTGCACAGGAGGATGAAAAATGACTTGAGAACCATGCTTCAAGGGTAAGTGTTTCTCCAAAAATGACTTTGAATTTGATGTTCACCTTCAACTTTTATGATAAATATAATCATATTAATTATACTTTGTGTTTTCAGTCTGTACAGAGTTATTGGTAAATCTCGCGGTCAACTGGTTCAAATTTTGTATCCAAAGGTTGTAAGTCATTTATAGTTTCTAATTCATTTTCCATGTTATTGAATGATCTAAATTCTTAACTATTTAGTTTGTCATTTTAGTGTAACCAGCAGCTAGATTCATGGGAATGTGGCTTCTATGTGATGTGTTTGATTAAGACCATCATTCGAGCTATCATTACAGATGACTGGAATGAGGTAATGATGTATACCTTGAATACATTACAAATCAAATTCATCTTCAAACATATATGAAACCATAATGAATCTTTCTTGAATTTTTTAGCGCTTCAAGAGTACATCGCCTATTCCAGAGGACACAATTAAAGAGATAAGGCAGGAGTGGACCGCTTATCTTCTGCAAAGATGGAGTTAGGAATAACTTTATTTCTTGTTGAACATTGCTTAGTTTTAGTTTAAGTTTTATGTTGATAGTTTTGGTAGTGGATTATAGTTTACATTAAGTAGAACTTTGTTTATATGAAACGCATATTTATATTATTGCAAAATTGTTCTGGGACAGTTTTCTGCTTTTCAGGTGTGGTTTTATTGCAAAAATAAAATAATTTTTAAAAAAAAAAGCCCAGTAGACGTCGGTTAGTGCACTGTCGGACGTCTATAGACGTCTGGCAGTGCACAAACGGACGTCCAACCCCAGCCCCTACCACAAAACAATTCAAGCAGGTAGACGTCCGGGGAGGGAGGAGTCGGACGTCTATGGGGACGTCAGACGGGCACTTGGGGACGTCTATATGGACGTCCGACGGTGTACACCGGACGTCTATATACACATCCGATCTGACACACCGGACGTCTATATACACGTCCGGTCTGACACACCGGACGTCTATATAGACGTCCGATGTGAACCCCCCGAAGTCTGAGTAACATCACCCACAAAGACGTCGAGGGAACGTCAGACGTCAAAAGGCCAAAAGAACGAACGTCTAAAGCCCTTTCTGCACTAGTGTGATTGCAGGTTCTTTGATCTATGCTGTGAATTCTAATAAAATTATGCCTTTAGAACAATATTTTCAACTTTGTCAACACCAAGTTTTAATAGTAATGTGTAACAGAATAATAGTAACAAAAAAGGAATGCTCATTAGACCATTGAAATGGAGAAACATATGAGCAATTAACGAAAATAAAGTGTCCACTAGAGTCTGCAATTGACTTCTTCAAAATTTGTAATGCACGGGTTAGTCTTTCAAAATTTCTAATGCATGGGTTAACTTGGTTCTAGCTATATACGGATAATACAGGTTATATACGGATCCTATCCTTGGGTAACTTTCCCGCCACCCCGCGCCAACATTATATACGAAATTTATATACAGATAATCCGTATATAATATTTGTATATAAAGCCTTTTTCTAACATTCGTACATAATTTTCATATATAATACCTGATTTAAATATGACTCTAAATCCGTATATAATAATTCGTATGTAATTCCATTATTTCTTGTAGTGATTATTTGACGATTATTGGTGGTTATTTTTTCTTCGTATTATGTTTACTCTTATGTTGATTATGTATTATGTTGTTGTAGTTGACATAAAAAGAGATAGTATTATGCTTTTCTCTTTTATTCTCTCATTTTGTATTTTGTTATACTTGTTTAAATATAGAGTTGAGTTATTTAAAATTAGGTAGATAGAGTGATTGATGGAAAAGAAAAAGGGAAGAAGAGTGGATCGAAGCATGGAAGGAAGGAAGGAGTGTGAATATATATCATTGATTTAGAAGTATAGGAAAGGGTTGATATAAAAGTTCACCTTTTTATAATTATTTTTACTCTTATAATATGTTTCAAATGAATGCAAATGTATGTCACTATATCATTACTCTCCATAATATATTTATCGGATTCGTGTCAAACGAAGACAAAAGTCATAAGGCTTAATACCTCTTTTGATCCCTCGAAAGAGGGGGAATGTTCAGAATTGTCCTACCTTTTTTAAAATGTTAAAAACAGTCCCAAATTTTGAAAAAACTGGTCAACTTAATCCTTTTTGGTTACGGCGTCAAATTTTTAACGGTGCAGCTGCCACCCTAGACAAAAGTTAATGACGTGTACAACTTCTCTGACTGCATGGCAACCCTAATTCCCAAACCCTAGCTTCCTTGTGCCGCCAGCACCATTGGCAATCGTAGGCCGCCGTCAGCTACCCTGCCATCTTGCCGCAACCTCGCCTCACGTTTCAGGCTCCCTAAAGCCGTGATTTAGAAACCATGGTTGCGCGATCATGATTACAATTTGGATATGGAATCTCTGTCTGGATTTCTTTTCTTGCAGGTGCTCGCAGTTTGCGAAGGTGGAGAAACCATGATGTACAGGTTGCGATCTAGAGGTACGGCGTGATGGTTCTACCGTGCAAAGAAGATGATGAACATTGGCCATGGTGGGTTTCTACCGCAGTGGGAGATGGCGTGATTTAGGTCTGGTGGAGGCGCTGATGGCTAGCTCAAGGTTGGGTGAAACTCACGAGGAGATGAATTGAAGAGCTGTGCGGTGATTTAGGTTTCGAAAGATTTTTGGAATTGGGGATTTCTCCGTTTGGGTTTCTACAAGTGTGTGCGAGAGAGTGCTCTTACAATGGTCATGGTGGATGGCGGTCCTTGCAGCTCTAAGGCGACCTGAAAAGTGTCTCATGGTGGAGATGAAAGTCGAGGAAGCTGTGATGACAAATTTATGAACACCGAAAAACGGCGCCACAAACTTGTTTAACAATCGGCAAGTGTGACCGAATCGTATCAAGTAATAAAACTCGGTAAGACCAAGTATCGTTCTCCCAAAGGACTCACGACCTAGTTAGCTATATGATTTGTTGATTATTTAAGACTTGTTAACAATTGATTGTAGGTTTAAATCCAAAAGACAATAATTAAACATGTATGCGTGAATTTGATCAATGGAAAAGAGGAATACAAACACTTTAATGAATTAGATGGATGAGTATGTTGTTGGGGTTATCAATTTCATCTTATCCACTCTCATATACTTTAGGAATTCATCATTCTTTTCATCAATTGCTAATGTCACTCTCTAAATCACCTTGCAAGAAGGCCTATCCTTAATTACGAGTTCATACAATTCCTAGCATCCCTAATAATTAATTCTAAAGTGCGGAAGCTTAACGGCAACCAACCCTCATATTCCTATGTCTAGGCAATATGCTATTGGGAGAAATTTCCCGGATCAATATTTCCCTGTACGTTCCCATATCGACAAGATCAATAATCATGGCATTGAATGAGTTAAACAACGCAAGCTTTAAGCAAAGAGGACAAACCCTAACTAATGATGAAATAAAGCATGTATCTTAAAATAAGATGTTTAAACACAAATTCCATATATGAGAGTTTCACAAGACTACATTGATTCCCCAACAACAATACAAGGTTTAGTTCACCATATTCATGGTGAAACTAGATGAACAATAATGAAAGAATGAAAGAGATAGGAAAACCCTAGAAAGAGAAGAGGAGAGCCGTCACCATCTCCCAATCTACCCCCAAGGGGTGAAAAGTGTGTTTCTGCTTCCTCTCAGCCAAAGATACAAACCCTAGGACGTCCTAAAGCTTATATACTATTCTAAAAAATACAGAAAATTGGGCCCAAGCCCATAAAAGTAACAAAAAACCGGTCCAAGCCCATTTAGAATGGCGCTCAGCGCTATTTTACCGCTGAGCGGTAATAGCGCATGATCCATTTTGCCCCCAACTGTTGTTTTTGCCCCTCAGCGGTGATTTTGGCACTTGAAAAGTGGCGCTCAGTGGAACTTTTTCTGTATTCTGGTTGACTTTTCAGCATTTTGGTTGACTGGTTGACTTTTCTGGTTGACTGGTTGACTTTTCTGGTTTCTGGTTGACTTTTCAGCACTCCAATCATTCGGTACTTCAATTCTTCTTTCAAATCATTCAATTAGCCTACAAAATCAAGGGAATCTTGCACAAAACCATTAAATTCACCTTTAACTCTCTTATTCACAAAACTAAAGCAAAAATATGAGTTCAAGTTAGTTTCTAAGTCTTAAAGGTTGCTTTTGGTATCAATTTTAAGCATAAAAATAACACTTTTTCAACTGTTATCAAGCTGCTGAAGATGATGATGGAGGACTCGAGACTTTGGCATTCGTGTTCTGTATTGGTGACGGTGGTGGCTACCGGCGGCGACGCTGGTGTTGGGTGATGGCGAGGTTGCGGCATGACGGTAGGGTGGCTGACGACGGCCTACGGTTGCCTATGGTGCTGGCGGCACAAGGAAGCTAGGGTTCGGGAATTAGGGTTTCCACGTAGTCAGATAAATTGGACACATCATTAACTTTTGTCCAGGGTGCTAGCTGTATCGTTAGAAATGTAACGCCGTAACCAAAAAGGATTAAGTTGACCAATTTTTTTAAAAGTTGGGACCGTTTTGAACATTTTAAAAAAGGTAGGACGATTATGAACATTCCCCCTCTTTCGAGGGAACAAAAGAGGTATTAAGCCAAGTCATAATTATGATATTACTCTTGTAACATCCCAAAATATAGTATAAACTATAGTGTAGAGTCATCACATGCAATGATAAAATAGAACAGTTTCTAGGAATAAAGTTAACTTAAAGTTATCCTAAAATAACCATAAATTTAAAACTTTACAAAACTCTGTCCTAATGCAAAACTAAAAGCATGGCTGACCGGTCCCTACAAAACTATACACACAACTGATTGGTCCCAGTCTAAGTAGCTGAGTCCTCTCCATCCAGTGCCTGCTCTAGAGAACGCTCGCCATCCTCTGCTCACACCCACCGGATGATCATTGTAAAGAAGAAATACTGAACGGATAACATAGACAAGACAGAAAAGCAAGGGTAAGCTAGTGTAATTTAATAATCATGTGAACAAACAATTTAATCAGATAAATAAGGCACTCATACACATATATCAAACATATAAACACTTATTGACTAACCACTTTGCTTTGACTGTCTAGACTAGTATGAATATGTAGCTTTTGGTCGTTCGTGCACTCGTAGGTGCAGTAACTCGAAACCCATTAGCTGCCGCACATGGTTAACCCATTATAACTCACCGTAGCCCACCCCCCTCGGCTAGAGCCTCCTGTTATTCTCACAACAGGACTTACCCATCTCTACTTGAGACTTGGTAATCATTAGAATGTTAGGATGAACGCCGTGGATTTCGTTGTCCATATTCATACTATACCACCACTTTGGTAACCAAAGACTAAGACATTCCTCCTTGGAATTCTCTTTCAATCCACCTTAAAAATATACCGTTCTTCAATACAAACATACTTCCTCATGCCCAATTCATTTAAACAACTGAAATAAACACTCAGAGTAAAACATAGAAATAATCTTTTAAAGACCAAATATCTTATAGTAGTTTAAGGCCGAACGATAGTACAACCACCACCTATGAATACGACTGAGCGGAAAATATCAACATAACCTATGAACAAAACCGAACAAGAAAACACTCACGACACGCGACCATGATCAAACAGTCATTTAACGAGTAAGGCTCAAACATGTGCCTAATGTAGTTGGAGGGCCGAATGCTAGAACAACCGAACACTTTTAGGTTAGATAGGACACTAAGAGCCTAAACCGAATACTAGTGTATGACGAACACTAGAGCGAGACCGAACGCTAGTGTAAGACCGAGCACTACCAAGACCGAGCGCTAGTACAAGACCGAGCACTACTAAGACCGAGTGCTAGTACAAGACCGAGCATTACCAAGACCGAGCGCTAGTACAAGGCTTAGCACTACTAAGAAACCGAATGCTACTAAGAGACCACACCTCGACCTAAGACCGAACGGTCTTGAACGGTAAGACTCTACAAAAATCGAACTCAGTTATGACCGAGCGGTCAACAGTGCTCTCAGCGTTCTGCATAATTCTGCAGAATAACTGCAGAATTATGAACAACACCTAATTTTACCAAAATTGAATATTTTTCCCAACTTGAAATCCCCCACACTTGAATCATATACCAAATTACACCTATCCAAGGATACCTCAACCTTTCTCATCATCCTACAAAAATTCGTATTAGATTAAACTCCAACTTATGCAGAATCACCACTTAATGACCAAACATCCATTTTTCAATTTTGACACATTTTAGAGAGGCTTAAGAGTTCTAACAGGTCTAAAGAAACTTGCCTAGACTTTCCCTACTGACCAAATTCTCTCCCGACCCCAAAGTCTCATTTTCACCTCTCCGCTTCCTTAAAACTAGAATCGAACAATGAATACACCTCAGAAGACTCCCAACCAGTTCACAGATTTCAACAAGCATAAAAATCAATGCAGAATAATCAATCATGTAATTTCCCACACATGTAACCATCCAAACAGCAATCTCATACACAGAAAATCATAATTAAATTAATTAGCTTCCCTTACCTCTTAGCCGAACCGAACAACTTCTATCCTTCTAGAAAATTTGCTCACAACACCATAAAATCTTAAGAACACCTATAGCTCACATATTTGTGTGAAGAGACCAACCAAAGGACCAAGAAAGAAGTCAGAATTGAGGAGAGAAAGCTGATGAACACATGCAAACCGAAATGTTGCTTGCATGTGCTAAAAGTTTTAGAATTTCACAAGACTCCAGGGAAACAAAACTTACTAGCTCTAAATACGAAATTGATCAGTGGGATAGAAAGCTCTTGACGTCTGGATCGTCTAGGAAGCTTCTTATTGCCGATCAGATGAATCTCTAGTGAGAAAATCTAGAGAGAAGGAAGAGGAAGAGTAGAGAATAGTGTTTTTAGAGAGATAGAAAATATTTAGATAATGAGCTAAGTGTTTTAAATTTTTATTTATACGATTGGCTTATTTTAACACAAATTCTCAGTCTCATTACTTTAATACATTTATCAACTCTTAACAGGCTATTTTATGAGTTTTTACAACTCTAGTACTGGACAATATTTATAACTATTAACTATATATTTTTAAAATAGTTTATATATTTTAAAAATAGTTGAGTATACTTGTAAAATACATAATTCAATTTGTTTACAAAGACTGATTTTTTGACAAGACACTTAACTAAGTTTTGACCAAGTCTTATGTATTGATTAACTTTTAACCCTTGTAAAGTCTAATTATCTTCAGCTCACTTGATTATTATTGATTATGATTAGAAACTTAGTGATCAAAGGTCTACTATGGATAATATTTATGACGAAGAAACTATACTATGTTAAGCAAAGTATTATAGCCGCCTCTTGAAACATAATATATAAACTTTTTTTTGGTTTAATCATCTCGAACATCCCTATTTCTGTACGATTTTCTCAAATAAGTCCTCGTATTGTAAATGCTCTCAAATAGCCTCCTCTTTATCACCTTTATTTTATAATCTCTTTTGATAATAAAAGTATATATATATATATATATATATATATATATATATATATATATAATTTTGAAATAAAATAATAATATTCATAGTTTTTAATGGTGGCATAAAACATTATTGTGAACGAATCGTATTCCAACTTCTGTGGTGGTTACTCTTTAGACATATGGCTTAAAAAGTTGATATCCAGTTTTCACATTGTTGAAAATATTTTTAGTTCACTTTTATTATTATTTTGTTGATTTGAGATATAATATTATTGTACCATTATCCCTTTTATAAAATGAGATTATAAAAGACTGATTGGTGGTGTGTTAGATAATTACAAATAAATAGACCATTGATAACAATTTTATTTTATTTTTGTATAATCTTAAATATAAGGTTTAATAGTCTATTTTGTTCCCAGTTTCGCTCGAATATGTCAAATTAGTCCATCCTTTAAAAAGTGTGTCAATTGCATCCTCACTTGATAAAATTTGCGTCAATGAAATCTCTTCCCTTAAATCCGTACAAACGGCGTTAAATTTTTTTCTCTCTCTTCTACTTTTTTGTATGGAAAGCAGGTTTTTGTCAGTGTTTGCAGCATTATTACTGATGCATTTGACACCTAATTCAATTTAGTACATACATGTGATCCTCAAACAGTTTCCTGTTACACACAACCTCCTGCTATTCAGGAATAGCAAAGCGCTTCTCCTTTTTTGCAATTTGCTGCTTCACATACCCATCATCCCTGCATTTCTCCACCTGAAAGGTAAAGTATTTTCCAGAATAATTTCTCACACTGATGGTTTGGAGATCCAACAACCTAATCACCAAATGTAAAACATTTCCTTCCGTAACCCCATAGTCCTTCAGCAGGGAATTGCTCCGCATTAGCTCTCGTCAATCACAAACCAACACAACCATAGGATTTACACAATTATAGCTGACTGGGTATGAGATGACATACAAAACACCTACCCAGATGACCAAACAAGCTTAAAGTGAAAGTTTAACAACGTATGCACAGAACAATGAACAATTTTTTGTTAGAAATGATGAAAAATTCCTGACCCAAGCCTTAATTTCCCATCATTTCCCACCCAAACCTAGAATCAATGTACCCAGTAGAGAAAAGCTCTAGGATTTGGATCCAATTACAAAAGGGCCAGAATCAATTGTTATAAACTCGAGAGAGAGAGAGAAGATTCTTACCTTGGGGCATCCAACACATCATTCTCATTGACTCTCTCAATCTCTGCCATGGTAGAGATGAGAAAAAAAGCATAATAACCCTCGATTTTACTTGAAAAGAAAAAGAAAGAAAATTGCAAAGAAGATGAGGGTTTAAGAGTGAAAATGTGAGGTAACCTAAATTGAGAAAGAGGAAAATTGAAGAAGGGACCAGGTGTGTTACCTAAATGCCAGGGGAATTGAAGTTCATGACGCGGATCTTGGCCGAGACATTGGCCAAGACGCGGAGGTCCACGCGGTCGTTGAGGGAGGCGTCGTGAATCAAATCGACGACGTCAGCCTAGAGGAGATTGACGCGATCGACAACGATGGTGGCAATGACCTGACGGTGACTGTGGGGTTGGAAAAAGCCAGGGATGGTGGCTTTGCCGAGGGGGATCCCGCAGTACATGATGTTGAAGCTGGACTGGCTGTATCAGATGCCAACCTTGTTGGGGTTGGTGGCGGTGAAGAGGAGGCGAATGGAGAAGGAGAGAGAAGCCATGGAGGGGGGAGCGGATGTGATGTATTGCACCCACACCTGGTCCAGATCGAACTGTGGCTTCTTAGACTTCACTGCCAGACTGACAAAAACCTATGTTGCACAGAAAAGTAGAAAAGAGAGAAAAAAAATTTTAACGTTGTTTGTACAGATTTAACAGAAGGGACCTCATTGACCCAAATTTTATCAAGTGAAGACGCAATTGATGCACTTTTTAAATGATGGACTAATTTGACATACTCGAGCGAAACTGGGGACAAAATAGACTATTAAACCTAAATATAAAAAATTTAAACTTTTTGTAATAACGATACATTATTGGTAACTTTTAATAATGTTGTAGCTTAGGATAGATAAAAATTATTATTTAAAATGGATTTGAAGTAAAAGAGAAACTAAAAAATACATTTTCTATTACAAGTATAAAAATGTGATAAATTATAGTTTTTTGGAAGATTATGTGTGTGGTATTTTTTCTGCTTGATTTCTAATAATATATGAGATAATTAGATGAGATGTTACTAGGCCAGGAGTCTATAACATCTTGGTTATAACTTGGTGATTAATTTCATATAAGCTAAATTTATTTTTGAAATAATATATAATTGTATAGAAATTATATGTATATTGTAGTTGACGATGATATTTTAACAAATTCTTTTAACAACTTTTAAAGATCATATATTATTATTTTTGTTACTACCGAGTAGGTTAAACCGACCGGACATGCTTGAGTCACTACCAAGTAGGCTGGACCGATCGTCCAAGGATGATGGAAGTGTTAATAGACCGACCGGGTACGCAGGGGCGATGGAAGCCGGTCATTCCTGGTCGGACACCAGGATAATACTCGTGAGCTCTCCAGCCGTTTGCCGGAGACAACATTTGAATGTCAATGAATGCATAATTAATGGTGTAACGGTCACTGTGGAGCAGTTAAGGTTGGGATTGATCGTCATTAATAGGTAAATTAATGGTTGATATTCCCTGAAACCCTATAAATAAAAATTGATTAAGAAGGTAAGCTCTCTGATTTTCTGATTTATACTAGACTTGCGGAGATAAATTCTGACTTGAGTGTCAGAGTGTTTCCTGCAGGCCACTCCCATTTTGGCAGTGAGAGAGGAAGATCCAAGCGATAAGACAGGAGCAAGAAAGACCGATCGGCGGAGGTGGAGCATTTCCGAGCGGGGAGGAGCAGGAGTTTTCCTCATCCCCTTTCAGCAGAAACAATTTTATTAGTTTGTATATTTAAAATAAACCAATCACAAACTATCATCTTGTTATATAAAAGTTGTCAAAAAGATATTTTCATATTTAAAAGTAGGTGATGGAAAAGAGAAAGGGAAGAAGAGTGGAAGGAAGCATTGTATAGAAATTGTATGTATATTGTAGATTTATTTGTTGAGTTATTTAGAAGTAGGTGATGGAAAATAGAAAGGGAAGAAGAGTGGAAAGAAGCATGGAAGGAAGGAGTGTGAATATGTATTATTGATTTAAAAGTATAGGAAAGGGTTGATACATCAGTGACCAGAAAGATAAAATTAATTAACTACAAGGGCTAATCAATTAAGGAATATGTCGTGGATCGAAGAGTGTGATGATGATAAAGTGTTGAAGCGATCGACGAGGTGGCTCTGATTAAAGAAGAAACCAAGTTTAGGAAGAGTAAGGTGGTGGCTTAGGCATATCCTTGACTATGCCGCAAAGAAGCTGAGTATCTGGAAGGTTGTACTCATCCCTGAGGGACCTGTTTGGAGACAAAACGCTCACGTACAACTGCTGTCCCAGGTAACGATTCTCGCCAAGCTCCGACCTCAAGTTCCACATACCAGCATTGTCGAATGTCAACATGATAGCAGCCCAGGACTTGGGGAACACCTGAATGGTGTGTCTGCTCACAGCATCCAGAAGGTTGTAGTTCTTCCTCTTCTCCGGTGACCACTTCCCTGGCTCAATGGCGACGGCAAAGAAAGAGTAGCCATCCAAGTTGTAGGACTGGGGAACCTTTGTGGGGTTCTCGAAGATGATTTCGATGAAGTCACGGAAGTTGGCGTTGATGACGTTAGCAGCAAGGGTGAGATCGCCGATGGGGGAAACGGGGTCGTCGGAGATGAGGTTGTACTGGAAAACCTTGTCGCTCACACCGTAGTACTCAGCGAGTTTGAGTGGGGTTTCATTGTCAAGGTGGGACACACCATTGAGTCCGTAGCGGAGTTTTCCACCGAACCTGCTGAGGGTGTTAACGAGCTTGATGGTGCGAGTGATATTGATCTGGCCGTAGTGGTAAGAGCCCTGAGGGTTGGGCCTGGCGGCGCTGGCGGTAAGGTTCCAACGGAAGGAGCGGAACTGATTGAGAGACCAAGCCCAGCCTTCGGGAGCTGGGGGAAGCTCAGGGGAGGCGGGGGCGACACCGTTGGAGTAACGGATGATGCGGGAGGCGGCGAGGGTCTTCTTGGTGAAGCGAGTGGAGGCGACCATGTAGTAGTCCTTGGGCTCCTTGTCGGCGGTTACGAGGACAGAGAAGCACTGTCCAACGTGAACGTCGAGGGAGTCGTAGATGTTCTGAACAACGTGTGAGCCTTCCATCTCGACGAGCTTCAAGGGATGACCTTGGATTCTGAAGTTGAGGGCGTCCTTGATCCCCACATTGCAGATTCTGTATTTGTAAGTCTTGCCGGGCTCCATGGTATAAGCGGGCTCAAGACCACCGTTCTTGCCGTTGATATGGACTCCGCTGGGCCTGCCGATGCTACGTCCACTATCCAAGAATTGCCTGAGGGTCTGGTGGGACTTGCCGTACCAGTCACCGATGAGGACCCAGAACTCGTCGGCGGGGTCAGCATAGGGAACTGGGATCAACAAGCGGCTGTAGATCCTCAAACCACCGAAGCCACCGACGGCGCGGTGCATGCCGATGGAGGGGTAGTAGAAGTAGCTGCCGATCTGGTCCTTAACTTGGAAGTGGTAGGTGTAGTTGGAACCTGGGAGGATGGGGCATTGGGCTCCCAAGGTGCCATCTTGCCATGAGTTCTTCCTGTGTTGGATACCGTGCCAGGTGAAGAGGAGGGGCTCGTCAAGGAAGTTAAAGACATTGACGACAATGTTGTTGTTACTGCTGCAGTTTATTTCTGGCCCTGGGAACAGGCCGTTGATGAGGATGCCCTGTTGTTCCACACCCAATGGTGCAACAGTGCCGTAGGTGACGTTCCATGTGTAGAATATGTAAGGGTCTTCCCCACGCACTGATGCTGCCATCAAGCATGCCATCAAACCAATCACTAAACTTGATATCCGACCCATTTTTTTTTTCCTTTTTTTATTCAATTCAACCCTTTCCTATCTCCTTCCTTCGTTATTATTGGAAGAAGAAGGATTGTTATTAGCTTCTTGCTTTCATCTCCATCTTCACCTTCCCCTTTTATAACCCTTTCCTCCACTCTCTTTCCTCCTAACTTCTCTCTCCACTCCCTATAATTCCTTTCATACCTCGTTCTTCGCTTTATTACCCTTTTTCTTTGGATATCTTTAGCACTTTGGTTTCCATCACAACAACGATTCCCCTTCTCTCGCAAATTCTATATGTAGCAAAAGCTCTTTTAATTAAACGATATTTAATTCCAACAATCCTTAAAATATGTATGCTAAACATCAATGTGCAAACTTCAACCTTTTTTTCGCATTATGTTATCACATTGGACATCTTTTATTCTTTATTTCTTTATTCTAGCTATTTTATCTATGTTGCTTAGATGTAATTAATTTCAATTACTTAAAAGGGTTTAAATATTTTTATTTATATTCTTTTAATTTGAATAATAGAAAGTAATAAATAGCAAGTGGGGAAAGAAACAAAGGAGCCAATGTCAGAAAAAAAAAACACACACACACTTTTATTAGAATAAAACTCTGGCACCTATTCTCTTCTTCAAAATTCTAACTTGACTCGAAAAAGAAAATAAAAATATCAAAGAAATTGCCTATATAAAAGTGGAGGTCAAAATATCATTTTTCAAATTTATAATTACACGTAGAAACTTTTGAAAATTGATGTTGACTTGTTAGATCTGTTGTTTGAATCTAATCATGTTGTGTAACTCATAAATCCTACGAACACCTACATGGTAATACTCAATATTTTGGATCTGAAATTTATAATTTTTATTCTATAGTTCATGAACTAAAATTTAGGTCCATTAAGTTCACACAAAACCAAAATTTTCTTAAAATGTAGTAATATATAGGGAATTTTGACTCTCAATCCTTAAAACTAGAAATATATAAATACAAATTATTGTGACTACTTTGTGATGGGGAAATTTAATTAACTATAAGCACTAAAATCCTAAAATTATTATGCTCATGAAATTAAAAACTACAAAATTTATCTTTAAATGCTTTCTAACATTGACGGTAATAATAGAATTGATGTCAAACATGTGTACTATTGGACCCTAATATGAATAAAGACTAATGTTTAGAAACAATTAGCCATCATTACAAACAAATAAATACAAACTGTTTGATGAAATGCCTCTTCAAAATCTAGTTTTCATTAGTTGTTTGATGTAATATCTGAATGAAAGTGGAATGGTTTTTTTATAATGCTAGTGTTTAAAACATGTTTTAATCACCTAAGATCACTAAAATATGTGTTTAGAACTGAATAGTACTTATACAAATTAAAAAATGCAAATAAAAACCAAAACTCCAACAATTAAGCAAAATTAGTGTTCGTGAGGATGTGAATATGCATGACAATGACTAAAATAACTATGTAAAGGATCATTAAATGAATTAATGATGCAAAATGGTTCCTATTAACATATAAAAAAAAACACACACACACTTTTATTAGAATAAAACTCTGGCACCTATTCTCTTCTTCAAAATTCTAACTTGACTCGAAAAAGAAAATAAAGATGTCAAAGAAATTGCTACAATAAAAGTGGAGGTCAAATTATCATTTTTCAAATTTATAATTACACGTAGAAACTTTTAAAAATTGATGTTGACTTGTTAGATCTGTTGTTTGAATCTAATCATGTTGTGTAACTCATAAATCCTACGAACACCTACATGCTAATACTTAATATTTTGGATCTGAAATTTATAATTTTTATTCTATAGTTCATAAACTAAAATTTAGGTCCATTAAGTTCACACAACCAAAATTTTCTTAAAATGTTGTAATATAGGGAACTTTGACTCTCAATCCTTAAAACTAGCAATATATAAATACAAATGATTGTGACTACTTTGTGATGGAGAAATTTAACTAACTATAAGCACTAAAATCCTAAAACTATTATGCGATGCATGTCATGAAATTAAAAACTACATAATTTATCTTTAAATGCTTTTGTCATGAAATTAAAAACTACATAATTTATCTTTAAATGATTTCTAACATTACTGTAATAATAGAATTGATGTCAAACATGTGTACTATTGGATCCTAATATGTATAAAGACTAATGCTTAGAAACAATTACCCATCATTACAAACAAAGAAATACAAACTGTTTGATGAAATGTCTCTTCAAAATCTAGTTTTCACTAGGTGTTTGATGGAATGTCTGAATAAAAGTGGAATGATTTTTTATAATGCAAGTGTCTAAAACAAATTTTACTCACCTAAGATCACTAAAATATGTGTTTAGAACTGTATAAAACTTATGCAAACTAAAAAACACAAATAAAAACCAGAACTCTACCAATTAAGCAAAATTAGTGTTCATGAGGATGTGAATATGCATGACAATGACTAAAATAACTATATAAAGGATCATTAAATAAATTAATGATGCAAAATGGTTCCTATTAACATCAATTAATTATAAGAATTAAAAAGAGGACAAACAATTAAGTAGATACGAAAATCAAATGTAGGAACCTACCTTCTAACGAGAAAAATGGTCTTATTGTGTTTTTGTGTTTTTTACAAAAACTATGAATGCAAACATGTTCAAAATCATTATTCTAACCTAAAACAATCAATATCAATTCACAGAAATCAAAATTCATTCATTTTCAAGAACACATAAACTTATGGTTTATCATATTATTGTTTTCATTAGTCAGGTTTACCATTCAAACCTCGGTGCTTTTTAGTCTTTTGGACACATTATGTTATAGACATAAATCCATAACCCAAACCTAGTAGAATATAAAAGAAAAGTTGACTAATTCACAAATTTAAGAAGAACTTGAATAAAAAATGAAATCACAACATGAGCACATGTGTAGTAGACATTCTATATAATTGAATTGAATGAGTCTAAAAGAAATTAAATAATGAAAATGAAAAAAAAATGTATTAAAACATAATATCGAATGTGAAGTTATTGAGCCTATCTCACTTAGATCTTTGAGGTTAAAGCAAAGAGAAAAATGGAAAGAAAAGTAGAGAAAAACCTAAAATTCCATAACCAGTTAACTAGTCTTTCTTAAAAGAAAAAGCAAAATTTCTTAACTAAAGTTAAACTAGACTATTTCTTAACTAAGCTTAGTTAACTTTAGTTAGTTCCACACTCTTTTAAGAAGACTCCAATGGTTAATTTGGCCTTCAACACATATGTCTCTTAGAATCTCCAACAACCTGAATGTGACCGAAAATCAACTCTATGGTCAAAGTTCAACGTATGCCAGCTGCATCCAATGAACCCCCACGCTCCATTCTCTTATCTGATCAGGGTCTTCATCGGCTTTACTAGACATAGCCAGAGAGCTTCACCGACGTTTGTAACTCTGACCCTTCGTTGAATCGTGTGCCGCTTCAACATTTAGGTTTTAGGTGTTTACTTTAATTTTAGTTTGTACATGTTCTTTTTATATGTTTTGTATCGCTTTTACTTCGTTCCTTGTACTATTTTGAGTTGATGACTTGTTTGAATCTGATTAGTTAATTGATGATAGTTTCCATTTTGTGTTTGAAAGTAGTTTAGTTAATATTGTCGTTTTAATTGAAATAGGTGTAGAAAGTTGGTACTATTTTTGGCTATTTTAGTTTCTTTTATGAATTTGGAGATATTATCATTTTGTTTGTTTCTGTTTGAGAGAATTCAAGTTGATATGTTGATAATGATGATTGTACAATAGTTTTCTGTTTCTAATCTAGGTTAACATAAGTTGGATTCACTTTGGTTTGATGAATTGAATGGAGATCATTGTTTTTAACTCATAAATCCTACGAAACCTACAGGGTAATACTTAATATTTTGGATCTGAAATTTATAATTTTTATTCTATAATTCATGAACTAAAATTTAGGTCCATTAAGGTTATACAAAACCAAAATTTTCTTAAAATGTAGTACCGTCAAAAGGGTTGAAACCGTGAGCCAACTCGACCTATCATGGGTTTGAGCCAGGTTGAGTTGAAAAATAATGTAAAATTTTGATACAGATTAATTTTGAATCTGGCTCACTAAGAATCCGGCTCAAACCAAGGACCGGAAACTCATGTTAATCCTAACTCTTGCTTCGGCATTCAAGTCTAGAGTTCTTTTGATGTTGAGATTCATTCTTTTATTGCCTCGGAACAATCTAGACTTTGTTGGACTAAGATCATGACTATCTACATTATCAAATCCTGAAATGTACCACTTATCATCTCTTTTTGATACAATCATTTGAGCTGCACAATCATTATCACATGTTGGACGTCTAATCATTTGATTCTGAATGGGGGACACATATTTTCCAACCCTAGAACACACCATCATGAAGTAACATAATTTGTTCTTGTTGTTCTTCCTAGAACTCCTTGTACGAATTCCAAAACCCTTTGATATTGCATATTGTCTACAAAATAACTTGACTTCATTAACAGTTTCAAAAACCATTCCAATTGTTGGAGGGATCGAGAGAGGTTGAACATTGTTTTTATTTAATTCTTCTTCTGGTTTTTCATGTTGTTCATCAATTTGAATATCATCCAAAGATGTATTTGTATGCTCCGTCTACCTGATTTTCCTACATTTAATTAATACAAAAATGATTACTACTTACTGCACTAATTATTATGGTCCTTCATATTCAATAAAATGAATTTTGTACATGTGCATAACCATTTAAAGAAATAACCACATACCAATGAACAAATAACCACTTACTGCACCATTAAATGTTGTTAATCAATGTCAATTTCATCCGAAGATGTATTTATATGTCCTCCATCAACCTCTTTTTTCCTACATTAATGGAGTACAATAAATATTACTAAAAAGTGGACTAATGAGTGTCATCCTTAATATTCAACTTCATCAATGTTGTACATGTACATAATCATTTGAAGAAATGACCACATACCAATGAGAAAATAACCACTTACTGCACCATTAAATGTTGTTCATCAATGTCAATATCATCATAATATGCATGTATAATGTCCGTGTACTTTGTTTAAGCACATTAATTGAATACACCTTTTATTGCTAATTACTGGACTAATTAATATCATCCTTCATAATTTGAACTTAATAAATTTTCTAGATGTACATAACCAGTTTAACAAATAACAACATACCAATGAGGAAACAACCATTTACTGTACCGTTAAATGTTTTGAAACGTACACTATGGAATGATTTCTGTCACACTGAACATTACACACTCTATTAATTAAAAGGGGGTATAAATTCAAAGATTACACTGAGAACAATATCAAAAATACAAGGAAGATGACAAATATCAATCCCAACAATAAATAACATGAACAACCTTCTGGGCAACTCTAATTGTTTTTGTCTTTGAATAGAAAGTTGTAATAACTCACCTATTTAATAAAACTGCAATGGTTGTTGAGATTAATGCACTTCAATAAATGAGTATGAGGTCTCCATTCAGTCATTTTGTCTCCTACCAATATTAGGGTTTATGGTTGGGTAAGAACTTCATTGTGTTGGAAACAACATTGTCACTACCTTTCATTCCAATCCTAAAACGAAAAAGTGTGTGGGTCATTAAGTTTTGGCAGAGGCATTAAATGGAGCATCATTGCATGACTTCTATCACAAGCAATCACAATTAATGCTTCATAGGGGCATTTACGTAATTGCAGAATTCTCTTATTAAAAATTGTGATTGGGTGGGAATACAAAATATTTCTCTGCAAGGGAGGCACAATATCCGCGCTTGAAGGTATGCCCAATGTTAAGGTTTCATTTCCTTCACCTCCAACTAATTATTTACTTAGCTAAGACATCGATTTTATTTGGTTATGTCCACATCCTCTTCATTTTTTATTTTTGTGAAGAACAACACAGATAGGGATGACAAAAAAATCCGCGCTCGCGGATATCTGCGGATAAAATCCATGACGGATAGTTAGTATCCGCGGATATTTACTATCCGCGGATTGCGGGTAGAAGGTATTTTAATACCCGCTTATAAACGGGTCGGGTTCGAGTAATACACTATCTGACCCGCAGATTTTTGTTACCCGCTAAAAAATTAAAATTACGTTTTTATCATTAGGTTTAAATTAGGTTTTATTCTTTTGTCTTTTTGTCTCTTTCTACATCTCTGCAACAGCCTCTTCCTTCTACTGTGCTAAAGCATTTTGTTCCACCATCATCGGACATATAGTTCTGTGTTGGACTCTCTTAATCATCATAAGTGTTCAATGTCGGAGTCGCACGATAAAGAACGGTATCTCTTCGAATATTTTTTTGTTTTTTCTATTTTTTTCTTGTCTTGAGTGAGTTCTGTTATGCTTTTGAATATTCTACATGCACATTTATGTGAAAAGAATCTTTAATTAGTTTGAATACACAGAGACGAAAATTCTATATGGAAGTTTCTTGCATGTGATAGAATATCGGTTGAAAAATAAAACCCCTAAATTTCTTCCGGATTTAGGAACAAAAAGTATCACTAACCAATATGCATGGAACAGTTGGGGAATAATATTAATATATAGATATATAGGAATCAGAAGAAGGGCATGAGTTAAATACTCTGAAAGGAAAATTCATAATTTCTGTACAAAATTTCTGTATAAAGAAATTATAAGACACATTGGACAAGATTTTGTCCGTATTAGGAAGAAAGACGGAATTAAATATAAATAAGTAAACAATAGAAAGGAAATAAATATAAATAATAAATAAACAGTGATTGAAAGAAGGAAGGGTGACAGTAGTTGTAGTTGCAAACGAGAATGCTCACTTCTTCGTTTACCACCAGTGGTTGTCTGACATGGATTCCATGAGTAGTCAATTGAGTGAATAAAAAAAAGGTTATTTTGATTATTTTATGGATAAACGAGGGAGAGGTTTTTGTGAGTTAGGTGAGAGGGAATCCCAAAAACCATACCTGTTAGAGAGTTAAAGAATGTGAAGTCATGGATTTGTGCACACAGTGGAGTGGATAATGTATTGAAAGTTGATATGAAAAAGGAGGAGAGAGAGGCAAAAAGGTCAGGATGATATGCTCTATCTCAGAAGTTGAACCAAATTTTTTAATATTTATTTAAACTTTAGAAACTTATGGATTTACATATTGCAATCACAAATAACCTCAATGGCTCCTTTTATTTTAGCCATTATGCTTGCATCATAAATGTCACATCCTAATTAATTTATTCATTATATTTTACTTCTGGAATTGCCAAAAAAATGAAGTCTTCACTTTTTTTCGCATTATGTTATGACAATTTAATCTTCTGTGTTAATGCTATATTTTATTCTTCTTTATCCCTATTCATTATAACTATTAGAGATATAATAAGAGGTAAATCACCTCCCTAGTTTCAATCATATGTCGTTATTGCCTATATTATCGCATTGGACATCTTTTATTCTTTATTTCTTTATTCTAGGTATTTTATCTATGTTGCTTAAATGTAATTAATTTCAATTACTTAAAAGGGTTTAAATATTTTTATTTATATTCTTTTAATTTGAATAATAAAAAGTAATAAATAGTAAGTGGGGAAAGAAACAAAGAAGCCAATGTCAGAAAAAATAACACACACTTTTATTAAAATAAAACTCTGGCACCTATTCTCTTCTTCAAAATTCTAACTTGACTCGAAAAAGAAAATAAAAATGTCAAAGAAATTGCTACAATAAAAGTGGAGGTCAAAATATCATTTTTCAAATTTATAATTACATGTACAAACTTTTGAAAATTTATGTTGACTTGTTAGATCTGTTGTTTGAAACTAATCATGTTGTGTAACTCATAAATCCTACGAACACCTACATGCTAATACTTAATATTTTGGATCTGAAATTTATAATTTTTATTCTATAGTTCATGAACTAAAATTTAGGTCCATTAAGTTCACACAACCAAAATTTTCTTAAAATGTTGTAATATAGGGAACTTTGACTCTCAATCCTTAAAACTAGCAATATATAAATACAAATGATTGTGACTACTTTGTGATGGGGAAATTTAACTAACTATAAGCACTAAAATCCTAAAACTATTATGCGATGCATGTCATGAAATTAAAAACTACATAATTTATCTTTAAATGCTTTCTAACATTACTGTAATAATAGAATTGATGTCAAACATGTGTACTATTGGATCCTAATATGTGTAAAGACTAATGCTTAGAAACAATTACCCATCATTACAAACAAAGAAATACAAACTGTTTGATGAAATGTCTCTTCAAAATCTAGTTTTCACTAGGTGTTTGATGGAATGTTTGAATAAAAGTGGAATGATTTTTTATAATGCAAGTGTCTAAAACAAATTTTACTCACCTAAGATCACTAAAATATGTGTTTAGAACTGAATAAAACTTATGCAAACTAAAAAACACAAATAAAAACAAGAACTCCAACAATTAAGCAAAATTAGTGTTCATGAGGATGTGAATATGCATGACAATGACTAAAATAACTGTATAAAGGATCATTAAATAAATTAATGATGCAAAATGGTTCCTATTAACATCAATTAATTATAAGAATTAAAAAGAGGACAAATAATTGAGTAGATACGAAAAACAAATATAGGAACCTAGCTTCTAACGAGAAAAATGGTCTTATTGTGTTTTTGTGTTTTTTACAAAAAACTATGAATGCAAACATGTTCAAAATCATTATTCTAACCTAAAACAATCAATAACAATTCACAGAAATCAAAATTCATTCATTTTCAAGAACACTTAAACTTATGGTTTATCATATTATTGTTTTCATTAGTCAGGTTTACCATTCAAACCTCGGTGTTTTTTAGTCTTTTGGACACATTATGTTATAGACATAAATCCATAACCCAAACGTAGTAGAATATAAAAGAAAAGTTGACTAATTCACAAATTTAAGAAGAATTTGAAGAAAAAATATAATCACAACATGAGCACATGTATAATAGAAATTCTATATAATTGAATTGAATGAGTCTAAAAGAAATTAAACAATGAAAATGAAAAGCAAAATGTATTAAAACATAATATCGAATGTGAAGTTATTGAGTCTATCTCACTTAGATCTTTGAGCTCAAAGCAAAGAGAAAAATGGAAAGAAAAGTAGAGAAAAACCTAAAATTCCATAACCAGTTAACTAGTCTTTTTAAAAAGAAAAAGCAAAATTTCTTAACTAAAGTTAAACTAGACTATTTCTTAACTAAGCTTAGTTAACTTTGGTCAGTTCCACACTCTTTTAAGAACACTTCAATGGTTAATTTGTCCTTAACACATATGTCTCTTAGAGTCTCCAACAACCAGAATGTGACCGAAAATCAACTCTATGGTCAAAGTTCATCATATGTCAACTGCATCCAATGAACCCCACGCTCTACTCTCTTATCTGATCGGGGTCTTCATCGGCTTTACTAGACATAGCCAGAGAGCTTCACCGACGTTTGTAACTCTGACCCTTCGTTGAATCGTGTGCCGCTTCAACATTTAGGTTTTAGGTGTTTACTTTAATTTTAGTTTGTACATGTTCTTTTTATATGTTTTGTATCGGTTTTACTTCGTTCCTTGTACTATTTTGAGTTGATGACTTATTTGAATCTGATTAGTTAATTGATGATAGTTTCCATTTTGTGTTTGAAAGTAGTTTAGTTAATATTGTCGTTTTAATTGAAATAGGTGTAGAAAGTTGGTACTATTTTTGGCTATTTTAGTTTCTTTTATGAATTTGGAGATATTGTCATTTATTTTGTTTCTGTTTGAGGGAATTCAAGTTGATATGTTGATAATGATGATTGTACAATAATTTTCTATTTCTAATATTGGTTAACATAAGTTGGAATCACTTTGGTTTGATGAATTGAATGGAGATCACTGTTTTTAACTCATAAATCCTACGAACACCTACATGGTAATATTAATATTTTGGATCTGAAATTTATAAACTTTATTCTATAATTCATGAACTAAAATTTAGGTCCATTAAGTTCATACAAAACCCAAATTTTCTTAAAATGTAGTACCATCAAAAGGGTTGAAACCGTGAGCCAACTCGACCCACCATGGGTTTGAGCCAAGTTGGGTTGAAAAATAATGTAAAATTTTGATACAGATTAATTTTGAATCCGACTCACTAAGAATCTGACTCATCCGGATTGAACTCATGGTGAGCTGGGTTGGCTCACCAACACACCTAATAAAATTAAATAAAACAAAACATTACAAACCATACGGGAAAAAGGGATTCCAAGAAAGAAAATGCAGAGACACCATTCGAACTTCGTGTAATAGGCAGCAAACCCTACTCTTTGTTTGCCTTCACCTTACTGTAATTTCTTATGCTGAATACAATGTTAAAAGTTAACCCGACAAGATACTTTCATTTTGTGTTCATTTTTTGCGTGATGTTATATTTGATCACTTTCTAAATGCAATAGTTTTCTTAATTTCAAGTGACTTGTTAATTCAATCACTTAAATTTAAATTTGAATTAGAAAAAAAATTTATTATTTTTTAAAATTAAAAAAAATGTAATTAAGTGAGCTAGTAAATCAACCCGTTTAACCCACCAACCCGTAGTGGGTCGAGCCGGGTTCGAATTTTTCTGGCTCGCTAATAAGTGGACCGAGTTGGATTGGCTCACTAAATGGTTAACCCGTGGTGGGTCGAGTTGGGTTGGGTCGAGTTACCCATTTTGACAAGACTATAATATATAAAACCTTGAGTGCCACTCCTTAAAACTGGCAATATGTAAATACAAATGATTGTGACTACTTTGTGGTGGGAAAATTTAACTAACTAAAAAAACACTAAAATCTTAAAACTAATATGCAATGCATGTGTGCTTGAAATTAAAAGCTACAAAATTTATCTCAAAATGCTTTCTACCATGAATGTAATGATGGAATTGATGTCGAACATGTAATAGTGGACCTTAATCGATAAAGAATAATGTTTAGAAACAATTAGTAATCACTACAAACAAAGAAATGCAATCTGTTTGATGAAATGTTTCCTCAAAACCTTGTTTTCACTAGGTGTTTGATGGAGTGCCTTAATGAAAGTGGAATGTTGTTTTTGTTAGAATCGCTGCAACGGAATTATTAGCGTGGAACAAACCAAGAGGGGGTGAATTGGTTATATACTTTTATTGTGCCTTTTATTATTTTTCTCTTAATTTTTCTTATTGGGCGAATGATTAAATATAAATGACAGAGTAAGGGAAAGAGAAAAATTACACAGGTGATTTTATCCTGGTTCAGATCACTAGGATCCTACGTTCAGTCGCTTATCTCAAACAAGATAAACCTTTTTCACTAACACAAAACACTTACAAATATTAGTCACAAAGAAAAACAATTTGTAAGAGTTTAGAAATACCACCTCTCTTGAAACCACAAGAGATGAACTTACACTTCCTTTGAATCTTCACAAAGGATGACCACCTCCTTCGAATGCTTCACGAAGGATGATTCTCTTCCAGGCACTTCCTCGGACACACCAAGGATGAACAAGCTATTCCTCTGTCACCGCAGTAGCACTTCAGGACTTTGCAGACAAGAGTTTTCTTAGCTTCAACAATCTCACAGAGTTCTCAAAGAGTTCAGAGATCTTTTGCACAAGGGAAGAGTTATTTTTGAGATAAAGAGTGAGCCATTTTATAGACTCAACCTAATACCCTTCCATTCTTCGAAAACGGGCCATCTAACGCATTTAATCGATTAACATAAATATTAATCGATTAATAATGAGTACAACGGCTAGTTTTTCAAATCTGAAACCCCCAACGGCTAGTTTTTCAAATCTGAAACCCCAAACGGCTAGTGTTAATTGATTATTCTCAGGAATAATCGATTAACTAAATAAATCAACTATAAATTACAAGAATCAACCCTAATACATATTTGAGCACTATTACATCAACTTTGATTATTATAAAAGCTTTATAAAATACAGAGATCTTCAATTTGTCTTTGTGGATCTTGACTTGTGCAAATCTGTTCATCATCAAAACTTCATCTTTGATTTTTGCTAACATTCTCCCCCTTTTTGATGATGATCAAAAACTCCTTTGATTTAAAGCTTTTAGTAATAATATGGATAAAACACAACTTATGGAAGAAAAAGTGCATTAGTGAATAAACACAAATAAGCAAATAAGCTTAAATAAGCTTTAAACATTTTCTCCCCCTTTTTGATCATAATTAAAAAGGTGTGTTTGATGTTCTCCCCCTAAGATAATACTCCCCCTTAATAAAAGCATGTATGCATATGAGCTAAAAATATTTCAAATTTAAAGATTCATTCAAACATACACAATAGGAAATTTAAAGTAAATAATTTTAGGATGAAGAACTTATAAAACATTGTTTAAACATACATTGAACTATATAAGATAGGAATTTTAAAGCATACAAAAATATGGCTAGTTTTTCAAAATTGCAAAACTGGAACGCATTTAAAAATTCAATCCTAAGATATTTCTAAAGATTCTTAGATCTCTTCTAATGTTTACCCCTTTAGATATGCCTCCAACTTCGTAATGATAATCCTCTAGGTTGTTTCCATATTTTGTTTAGATCTTCATCTTGAGGATTGTCATCATTCTTCGCTTCATTTGTTGTCTTCTACAAATCTTCATCATTGCCTGCATCTAATTCAACTGACTCAAGAGGTTTTGCCTCAAGGTCTACAATTTCATCAAAGACAACATGCACACATTCTTCTATTTCAAATGTTTTCCGATTGGAAACTATATATGCTTTGTATATTAGAAGATATCCAAAAAAAATAGTTTCCTCGGCCTTGGAATAAAATTTTCTTAAATATTGTTTTAAAGAAATTCTAAATATTAAACAATAGGTACCCAACTACTTGTATGGGTCCTTTGGGTTAGATTTAGAAAAAAGAAATCATTTTACAACCCAAACATATCTACCACTTGGAACACCATAATGCTTAATTTTACATTTATTTGAAGTATGACCCTTTTTCATACAATAAAAGCATGATACAAAGTTTGTGTTCCTATAAGTTGTTCCTTTTTCTACCCATGTTCTACGGGTTCTATTATTATGTTTATTTTTAATTTTAGGAACATACTTATTTTTAACAACCTTATTTTCGTTATTTTTACTACATTCTTCTAAGGTTGTGTGTTCTAGTAGTTTCTTAAAATTTTCACAAGAAGCACATTCATCACTACTAGTAAATTTACCCTTTTCAAAAAATAAACTTTATTTTTCAAATCTTTATTTTCTTCAAAAATATTTTCAAAATTTAATTTTAAATTTTTATTTTCTTCAAGAATATTTTCAAAGTTTGATTTCAAATTTTTATTTTCTTCAAAAATATTTTCAAAATTTAATTTTAAATTTTTGAAATCCTTTTTCAATTTCTTATGAGTTTTATCTAATTTTTCAGATTCTACTATTAAAGCAGCATAAGTTTCATGCAATTCATCTTCACTAATTTGACTATAATTATCAGAATCGCTAGATGTACTTACTTGGCTTCCAGCGTCGTCGTTCACCACTAAACAAATGTTTGCTTCTTCATCAGATTCGCTCAAATCGGAAATTGTTTCGTTGTCATCTTCCCATGCAATGTAGGCCTTCTTTTTCTTGAAGAATCTTTTCTCCTTTTTGTCTTCACTCTTCTTTTGATTTGGGCAGTCTGCCTTTAGGTGCCCCCTTTCTCCGCAACCATAACATTTATAGTGTGAGGAAGATCCTTGATTTTCTTTCTTTTCGAATTTTAATCTTCCTTTGTCTTTTGATTTCATGAACCTGTTGAGCCTTTTTATCATGAGTCTCAAATTTTCTTCTTCGTCTGAGTCTTCATCCTCCGATTTACCTTTGCTTCTTTCAACCTCCGACTTTAATGCCAAACTCTTCTTGTTGTTTTTGGCTTTTGCTTCTTCTTCATCAAGTCTTCCAAGATCTAGTTCATGTTCCCTCAACTTTCCAAAGAGTGCCGCCATAGTCATGGTGTTGAGGTTCTGTGACTCCGAGATTGCAGTCACCTTTGGTTGCCACGACCTGTCTAAAGACTTCAAGATTTTAATGTTAAGTTCATCGGTATCAAATGACTTACCCAGTCCAATGAGATGATTGACAATGTTGGTGAAGCGTTTTTGAACGTCTGAAATTGTTTCTCCTTGCTTCATCCGGAACATTTCATACTCTTGGATTAAGGAGTTCTTCCTTGCCCTCTTTACATCATCTGTTCCTTCATGCGTCACTCTGAGTACGTCCCACATTTCTTGAGCAGTTTTGCAGACAGAGACCCTGTAGAACTCATCAACAGTCAATGCTGATGCAATGATATTCCGGGCTTTTACGTCATTCTGAAATCTTTTCTTTTCTTCAATGGTCCATTGACCACGGGGCTTTGGTTCCTGTGTATTCTTAGTAGGAACAGAAGAGCCAGACGCAATAACATCCCAAATTTCACAATCAATAGATTCAATAAATATTTGTATTCTTACCTTCCAGAATGCATAGTTCTCACCTGTGAATAGTGGGGGTCTATTGATTGATGCACCCTCTACAAAGGTTTGATGTGATCCTGCCATTTGAATGACTATCAAAGCAAGCTCTGATACCAATTGTTAGAATCACTGCAACGGAATTATTAGCGTGGAACAAACCAAGAGGGGGTGAATTGGTTATATACTTTTATTGTGCCTTTTATTATTTTTCTCTTAATTTTTCTTATTGGGCGAATGATTAAATATAAATGACAGAGTAAGGGAAAGAGAAAAATTACACAGGTGATTTTATCCTGGTTCAGATCACTAGGATCCTACGTTCAGTCGCTTATCTCAAACAAGATAAACCTTTTTCACTAACACAAAACACTTACAAATATTAGTCACAAAGAAAAACAATTTGTAAGAGTTTAGAAATACCACCTCTCTTGAAACCACAAGAGATGAACTTACACTTCCTTTGAATCTTCACAAAGGATGACCACCTCCTTCGAATGCTTCACGAAGGATGATTCTCTTCCAGGCACTTCCTCGGACACACCAAGGATGAACAAGCTATTCCTCTGTCACCGCAGTAGCACTTCAGGACTTTGCAGACAAGAGTTTTCTTAGCTTCAACAATCTCACAGAGTTCTCAAAGAGTTCAGAGATCTTTTGCACAAGGGAAGAGTTATTTTTGAGATAAAGAGTGAGCCATTTTATAGACTCAGCCTAATACCCTTCCATTCTTCGAAAACGGGCCATCTAACGCATTTAATCGATTAACATAAATATTAATCGATTAATAATGAGTACAACGGCTAGTTTTTCAAATCTGAAACCCCCAACGGCTAGTTTTTCAAATCTGAAACCCCAAACGGCTAGTGTTAATTGATTATTCTCAGGAATAATCGATTAACTAAATAAATCAACTATAAATTACAAGAATCAACCCTAATACATATTTGAGCACTATTACATCAACTTTGATTATTATAAAAGCTTTATAAAATACAGAGATCTTCAATTTGTCTTTGTGGATCTTGACTTGTGCAAATCTGTTCATCATCAAAACTTCATCTTTGATTTTTGCTAACAGTTTTTATAATACAAGTGTGTATAACACGTTCTAATCACCTAAGACCACTAAAATATGTGTTTAGAATTGAAAAGAACTTATAGAAACTAAAAATAGTATTCAGGAGCAGGGCAATGGCTAAAATATTTGTTTTGGTAGGAATTTGTATAGGACTGAGAGACTAACATTTCTGACGTGACTTTCCTACTTTCGATCGGTTGTTTGGACCGCTTGTTTGGATAGTCTGAACCACTCGCTTTCAGTCTGGACCGCTCGCTTGTCGACTGCTCCGTTCGGCATTCGCCGGCTTCGCTCGGCTATACTCTTAACAGAAGGGGGAGGTACCTGCAAAAGACACTCTGACGCTCAAGTTAGGCGTGTGTTTGAAGAGCTTCTGCTCACAATTGAATATTTAGTGAATTGTTATCACTATTGAGTATTTGGATCTAGTAGAACGTAAGTGGAATTTACCTAGCTTTTGGCCCTTTCATTGTATTTATAAGTGTTTCATAGACCAAATAATAACAAACTTACTTGGAGATTCGGTTAGTTATTCATCAATGGCTTTATCAATATCTGTAATCAGATATCTTTGGTTATTTTAACCGTCTGCTAAACTTTTGGCCCAATAATAATTTAAATAGTAATAACTTAAACACCAATCCAATTATGGTCCAACATTGATGTAGCGGATGGACCGAACGATACTTAGTGTTAATCGTTCAGTCCTGACTATATACCATACAATAACTATATAAAGGATCATTAAATCAATTAATAATGCAAAATTGTTTGTATTAACATCAATTAATCATAAGAATTGAAAATAGGTAAAATATTTGAGTAGAAACAAAAATAAAATTTAGTAACCTAGCTTATAATGAGAATAATGAAAAATAAAGAGAAAAACTATTATATTACATTTTTGTGTTTTCTACAAAAATTAAGAAATAAAACATTTTCAAAATAATTATTCTAACCTAAAACAATCAATTATAATTCACAAAATCAAAATTCATGCACGAAATTGAAAATCAAAGTGGTTCACTTAAAAGAATATTTAAACTTGTGTTTTATCACATAATTGCTTTCAATAGCTAGGTCTAACACTGAAACTGATAACAGTTGAAAAACTGTTATTTTCATGATTAAAATTGACACTAAAAGCAACCTTTACACTTAGAAACTAGCTTGAAATCATGCTTTTCTTTATATTTTTGGAAATAAGAGAGCTGGACAGGTTTATGCTTGATTTCAGTGTTTTTGTGCAGGTTTTAAGGTGAATTTGGTAAAAGAAATGAAGAAGGAGAGAGATGAAATCAGAAAAGACAATAAAAAGTGCAAAAGGAGAAGCCGAAGTCACCGCTCAGCGGCAGTTTACCGCTGAGCGGCACTCAGGAGTTTGCGGGAGATCCGCTGAGGGGCAAAATGGCCGCTGAGGGGAGAGAACGAGTCACGCACTCACCGCTGAGCGGTATTTTACCGCTGAGCGGTATTTTACCGCTGAGCGGTATTTTACCGCTGAGCGGTACTCTCACGGGAGATCCGCTGAGGGGCAAAATGGCCGCTGAGGGGAGAAAACAAGTCACGCAATCACCGCTGAGCGGTAGTTTACCGCTGAGCGGCACTTTAATGGGCTTGGACTTGACTTTTTGTAATTTACGAATGATACATAAGCTTTAGGGTTTCCTAGGGTTAGGTATCTCTGGCTGGAACGAGGCAAACACTCTCTCTTCCACCCCTTTGAAGGAGGATCTTGGATGCTGAGGCTTCCTCTTCACCTTTTTAGGGTTTATTCTTTCATTCTTTCATTGTAATTCATCTAGGTTCACCATGAATATGGTGAACTAACCTCTTTATGTTTGTTGGGGAATCAATGTAGTCTTGTGAAACTCTCATATATGTGTCAATACCCAATTTCGTCCGGATTGACTAAAGGATAGGTCTCTTTCTATTTTTGATTTGTTTTATTTTATTTTCTACATTTTCATTTTATTTTATGTTATTATGTTTAATTTCATTTTTACTATTTTGTATTTGATTTAGTGTTTTTTTTAAAAAAAAAAAAAAAAAAGAAAAAAAAAGGGAAAAAAAAAAGAGAAAAAAATAAGGCGTTTGTCTTTAGTGAAAAATGAATAAAAGAAAAAAGAAAAAGAAGGAAAAAGCGTTTTTGTTTAGAGGGAACAGTGTACGTGTGTGTGCTGGGAGGAGGGGGCAGATAACCGTTTCTGCAGGACGCGGGGTGATGGCAGAGGCGACTTGGGGTGTGTACGAAATCAGTACGGGATTTGGCACAAAAAAGCACTCAGACAGAGCAGAGAGGGAGCAGAGGGAAGACATTATTATTCTGGTTTTGGAGAGCAAGAAGGGGAGGATTTCACACACTGCCTCTCGAGCCTTCACCATTGACACTTGCAAAGAAGGACCAGAGACATTATTCACAGCAAAGAGAAGGGAGAAGTCGGCCATTCAAGGGAGAAGGGGATTCATTGGAAACGCAAGCTTACCATAGTAAGTGGATCTTCGAGAGGTAAGTAATGTTGTTTTAGTGAGTTGTTTGCTTGCTCTGGCACATATGCACATATGTATGTTGAAGTTGCTGGGCTTGCCTATGACTGTCTTTGATTGCTCTTAGTGTTGTGGATATTGGTTCATGTTCACTGTTATCGATCATCATCATCCTCCCCAGACCCACTCCTATCTGCTTCTTTTGTTCCACTTCGATCAAAATAGGCTTCCACGCCTCTGCCCATTTCCAACCATCAACATTGAAATTGAAGCAGTAAATGGGATAACAGAGATAATAGAACAGCGTCTTCATCCTCACCGAACCATTCCGTTCTCCACTGGAACCGCCCTCCCAACCACCGAGAACGCCGTGGTTCCGGTGGTGCTTGGGGTCGCTGCCGACGCCGAGACGGGTGGAAGGTGGTGGCGCGGTGGCTGGTTGGAAGAAGTAATGGCGCAGGTGTTCAAGGGAGGCAATCCCAGCCCTAGCTTTTCCTGGTCAGAGAGAGAAAGAGACCTAGGTCTCGATGGAGGGAAGCAGCATTGAGTGTAGAGTCAGAGAACCCCTAGGGGAATTCTAGGGTAGAAACCACCCGGGTGGGCCAAGCCCATAACGAACGCACGTTATCTGGCCTTTTTCGAGCGTGCGTCACCGGTTTCCCTCATCATCACAACGAACGCTCGTCCATAACGAGCGTTCGTCATCAATTTCTCTCATCTTCCCGACGAACGCTCGCCCATAACGAGCGTTCGTCATCCAACCTCATCTTCCCAACGAACGCTCGTCCATAACGAGCGTTCGTCATCAATTTCCCACATCTTCCCAACGAACGCTCGCCCATAACGAGCGTTCGTCATCCAACCTCATCTTCCCAACGAACGCTCGTCCATAACGAGCGTTAGTCATTAATTTCCCTCATCTTCACAACGAACGCTCGTCCATAACGAGCGTTCGTCATCAATTTCCCACATCTTCCCAACGAACGCTCGTCCATAACGAGCGTTCGTCATCAACTTGCCACATCTTCCAAACGAACGCTCGTCCGTAACGAGTGTTCGTCATCCAACCTCATCTTCCCAACGAACGCTCGTCCATAACGAGCGTTAGTCATTAATTTCCCTCATCTTCACAACGAACGCTCGTCCATAACGAGCGTTCGTCATCAATTTCCCACATCTTCCCAACGAACGCTCGTCCATAACGAGCGTTCGTCATCAACTTGCCACATCTTCCAAACGAACGCTCGTCCGTAACGAGCGTTCGTCATCCAGCCTCATGTTCTCAATGTCCGTTCGTCATCTTCAAAATGAGCGCTCGTCATTCTGCCTCCCTTTCCAAGAGGTCGTTCGTCAATTCCCCAACGAACGTTCGTCCACAACGAGCGATCGTCATTCAGCCCCTTTCCCAGCATCCGTTCGTCATCGCCCAATGAACGCTCGTCACCAACGAACGCTCGTCACTAACGAACGCTCGTCATCCACCCTCCTGTTCTCAACGTCCGTTCGTTATCTACCCCAACGAACGCTCGTCATCCATGCTCCTTTTCTCAACGAGCGTTCGTCAACTCTCCCCAACGAGCGCTCGTGATTCTTAATCCTTTCCCAACGTACGCTTGGCCTCTACCACGGACTGCACGGTCGCCTGTGACGTAACGTTCAGTACCCCTTTTCACGGACCCCTCATTATTTGCTTTGTTTTTTTTACTTATTTGTTTTTCTTTTTATTTTGTTTATCCTATTTTATTTATTTTTATTTATTATTTATTTTTATTTTTATTTAGCTTTATTGTCTCATTTTATTTTATTTTATTTTATTCTAGATATCTACTTATCCTAAAATATATATTTAATAATGCAATATTTACAATTTAAATAAAGGAATTTATAAAAATATGTTTTAAAGGTTTTGGCACATGTGTGATCGCGCGCATCGTCCTTGTGCTGAAAACCTTTCTCTTTCTTAAATAAAATTACAAAAATATGTCTTGAAGGTTTAGGCACATGTGTGATCGCACGCATCGTCCTTGTGCTGAAAACCTTTTCTCTTTCTTAATTAAAATTCCAAAAATATGTCTTGAAGGTTTAGGCACATGTGTGATCGCACGCATCGTCCTTGTGCTGAAAACCTTTTCTCTTTCTTAATTAAAATTCCAAAAATATGTTTTAAAGGTTTAGGCACATGTGTGATCGCACGCATCGTCCTTGTGCTGAAAACCTTTTCTCTTTCTTAATTAAAATTCCAAAAATATGTTTTAAAGGCTTAGGCACATGTGTGATCGCACGCATCGTCCTTGTGCTAAAAACCTTTTCTTTTCCTTAAGTAAAATTAACAAAATATGTTTTAAAGGTTTATGCACATGTGTGATCGCACGCATCGTCCTTGTGCTAACAACCTTTTCTCTTTCTTAAACAAAATACAAAAAAAAGGTATAAAATCTTCAAAAAACCCGAAAACATCAACGATTTTAAACAACAAATAGTCTTGCTACCCAGAACTACGTGATCCTTGATTCTCCATCAAGAGTGGAGATACGTAGGAGCAAGGCTAGTCCTTGTCAGGTTCACTTTCCCAAAAATCCAAATTTATCCATAATCATTTTCCAAACAAAATTTTCTAAACAATTTTCAAGCAGAACTACGTAACCCTGATTTCTCATTTTGAATGAGAATACGTAGGAGCAAGGTCAATCCTTGTCGGGCCCAGAAAACTAAAAAATATGTTTTGTTTATTTTAGAATTTTATTTTAGGGGATAGTTAAACATTTTGAAAATCACATCATATTCGTGCATTTAGTTAAAGGTACTGCCTTAGGGCAGGCGTTGTGGGGTGCTAACACCTTCCCCACGCGTAACCGACTCCCGAACCCAATCTTTGGTTTTCGTGGACCGTGCTTTATCGTTTTATGGTTTTTCCGTAGTTTTCCATAATAAACTATGGTGGCGACTCCAAATCTCTTTTTAAAACCCGATTTCTTTTTGGATCGTCGTCCCGTCGCGATTCCGGTTGCGACAGATGGCGACTCCACTGGGGACGGCGAGAGTCAGGCCATTTAATTAGATGCGCGAATTTGACATGATTTTTCTTTGTGTTTTTCTTCCCCCGTTTTTTTTTCTTTATTTGTGTTTGATAGTTGGAATAACTGCATGTGAATTGTTGAATATGGAACCTTAGGGTAGAAAACATGTTTATATCTGCTTGGGAATTTTTTCTGGTTGTTTTGCAGGTGAGGGTTTGGGTATGCATTGCATTCTCCCTTCACACACACACTTTGTGCATATCATGAGTGGGGCCCTATACCCGGGTCTGAGCGCAACTTAGAATTAGAGGAGTTGTGTAGCGGTGTCATTCTGGGATGTACTTCCTGTCTGGCTATCGTGAGAACTCCAGCTAGAGTTTGTTCTCTTCACTTGTGTCTCCTCATCTAGTTGATTACTCGACTGTTGTGGAGATGCTATGAAGGGGGCCATAGCTCTAGTGACCATTGACCTCTAGGTTCAGGAGACCATCCTTGTGAGATTGCATATACTTGACATCGAATCCAAGCCATTGAACCTTTATTAGGGCACAAAGGGAGAAACGTGTATTCTTGTAATCCTCACGCTGTTCGTTCTCTTTCGAAAATTATGTTATTGCATTTTCATGCCATGCATGCATTTGATTCATCGTGTTGTTTTATTATCATGCATCATATTCATGCATCATTTAGTAACATGTTGGTTTTAGGGGAAATCACAGGTATACACTTGACTTCACACGATATGGATGTTGACACCAGATCTGATGCTACACTGCATACCAACTCCGCCATTTTAAGAAAGAAGTCTAGCCTAAGGACACATGTTGGAAATTTGACCGGGTTGATAAATTTAGGCCGAAGACTCAAGACCATACAGAGAGAAGCCTTCGGGAGGAAATATGGGAATTTGTTGAGTTTAATGGAGGTGAAAGTACAGTTGCCCGCTATTACAGCTCTAGCTCAGTATTATGATTCTCCCCTGAGATGTTTTACCTTCCAGGACTTCCAGCTGGCGCCAACTGTAGAAGAATTTGAGCATATTCTGGGCTTGCCATTAGAGGGTACCAAGCCATATCAGCACTTGGAGCATCATGCCTCTGTTTCTACCCTTGCTGTTATAATGAAATTACAGCCCAATGAATTGGAGAACCGGTTGATAACGAGACATCAAATTCGGGGGCTGACACAAGGTTACCTTGAACAATATTTGCACGACCTGGGCGATAGGGAAGAATGGGAGACCTTCATGGATGTACTAGCCCTCACTGTGTTTGGCATTGTCCTGTTTCCCAAGCTGGAAGACTTTGTAGATTACACTGCTATTGATGTCTTCGTGGCAAAAAAGACGAGATCAGAAAACCCCGTAACAGCAGTCCTCGCAGATGTGTATGGGACTATGAGTTTTTGCCAGGAGAGAAAAGGGAAGAGGATTCTTTGTTGTTTGCCGGCGTTATATGCGTGGATGACGGCACGAGTATTTAAGGGGGTAGTCGATGTTAGAAGTTCACCTGAGAATCTGTCGCATCAAGGAGGTAATGGGTGGGCTCTTTTCTTTGCCGGTTTGAGAGAGGGAAACGTAAAATGGCGCCTTCCTTGGCTTGAGACTAAACCATCTATCCATCATTGTGGCAACTTCCCTAACATACCTCTCATAGGCGCTAGGTATTGTATTAACTACAACCCTATTTTGGTCCAAAGACAGTTCGGATATCCTATGAAGGGAGCGCCTTCACCAGATTATCTCACAGCCTTCTTCATCTACTATGAGGACGGACATTGTACTGAAATGTTGAGGAGAGTCAGAAGTGCCTGGGAAAATGTGGTGCGAGCGCGAAGAAGGACCTGAGGAGTGGAGTGATTGATAGCAGAGTTAGTTATCATACCTGGATTTTGAAAGAGGGTAAGAGAAGTCAAGTTGCCTTTCAAGCCCATCAATGATCCATCGGCGAGTGAAGGGACGTTCCAAGCCCCAGAAAGTGAAGAGGTGAAACAGCTGAAGGCTGAGGTGGAGAAATTGAGGGTGAGGAATGCAAGGTTAGAAAATGAATTACAGAAAGCTCGCAATGATTTTGTGGATATGAGGAATGATAACGAAGAAAAGTCACGGGCTTATGAAAACATTGTCAAAAGCCAGAAGGCAGAGAGAGATTATACATTCCGAGTAAAACAGGATCTTGCGGCCGCAAGTAAGGAGTTATCCATGAGGGTGAATGAGAAGAATGTGGCTCTAGAAGAGGGCAGACAGTGGAAACAACTCTATGAAGAAGCCAAGAGGGATAAGAGGGAAGCCCTAAAAAGACTAAGGGAAGCGCAAGTCCAAATACAAGAATCGGGGCATCAAATGAAGGAAATGGCTACATCATTTGAAGCGGAGTTGAATCAGGAGCGCTGGAAGCTGGCAGAGGCTGAAGGGGAATATCGAGCCATGTTAAAGCAATGGAGGATTACATCGAGGAGCAGGAGGAGCGATGGAGGTCGATGGAATTTGAAGAAAGGCATCAGGCCTTGATAAAGCGAATGAAAGAGCACATCGCAGAGCAAGAAACGGCCGTAAAGCATTGGAAGGAAAGCTTCTCTCAGTTGGCTGCTTTGGCAAATGGGGCAATTGAAGACATCCCCAGAATGGTGTCGGAAGCTGAAGCGAGTACCCACTTTTATAGCCCACCAGTAGAGATAGAGCTTTTTATTAATCACTGTAAACAGTTGATAGACGAGATGAAATCCCTCATCACTCGGGATAGGAATTGATGTATTTAGGGATCTTTATGGTTTGTTTCCTTTAAGAAATGTATTGAACTTGTTTCCCTTTAAATGAAAGGCGTGGGATATTGTTTAGCATCTGCTTATGTTAATTTCCATCAGTGATGTCATTACAATCTTGTGATTTCCCCTATTACTAGCATGCATCATCTTTTCTTTTGTTCAGCATGTTTCATTTCCATCTAATTAATTAAAATAATAAAGCAGTACGCGTGAGAAAAAACGACGACCAAATTTCCACGACATCCCTACCGGACCCGGGCAAACTCAAAAGCCATGGCAAGCTGGGAGGAGTCACAGGAGTCTCTCAAAACGGATGTTGGCCAGTTGAAGGACCAGATCGGCCAGATCTTGGCGACGCTTGAATCCATGAAGACTGCTGGAGAGTCTTCATCTACGCATGTTGGGGGGAATGCTCACCCTTATCCTCCAATGTTCAACGCTGCGAGCCAATCTGTTCCTTTCCCACTGTATGGTTTACCTCCGGGTTACACTCCTCCTGTAGGAGAGTACTCAGAAGTTGAGCACGCTTCATTCTCCTTCCCCGCGACTGTCAATATACCACCAACCACGGCACTCAGGGACCTGTCTTAGTGTCGGCTCCCATGGTGGGCACGGGAATGAATGAGACCAACACCACTGATGGAATTCGGGTGACCCCAGTACCGCCTGTGGTTGCTAGGGAGGTTTTTTCAGCCGAAGCTGCACCACACGCCACGGTGGTTGGGGGATTCGGTAGCCTCGTTGGAGCTACGGGTAGGTTGGAAAGTCTGGAGGCGGGGTTGAGAGCTGTTGAAGGAGTTGAGAGCTACGGGTTTGGAGATGCGGCCAGATTAAGTTTGGTTCCGGGCTTGAAAATCCCGCCTAAGTTCAAGGCGCCGGAGTTTGAAAAATATAGGGGTAACACTTGCCCTAAAAGCCATGTGACCATGTACTGCAGAAAGATGGCTGCGTATGCTCATGATGAGCAGCTACTCATCCACGTTTTCCAGGAAAGTTTGGCTGGGGTGGCATTGAACTGCTACACCCACCTGGAGCCATACCGAATTCGTTGTTGGGCGGATCTAGCTGACGCCTTCGTAAAACAATATGTATACAATACTCATGTTGCTCCGGACCGTCTGCAGCTGCAGAATATGACAAAAAAGGACAATGAAACTTTCAAAGAGTACGCCCAACGATGGAGAGAGTTGGCTGCGCAAGTTGAGCCGCCGTTGTTTGATAAGGAGATGGTGTCGATGTTCGTAAACACACTCCAGCCGCCATTTTATGAGCATATGGTTGGGAATGTATCTGTCAATTTTGCTGACACCATCATCATTGGAGAGAGGATAGAAATTGGATTGAAAAACGGGAAGATAGCATATGGCCCACCTGCAGTTACAAACTACAAAAAGCCCAGTTTCAATCAGGGGAAGAAAAAAGAGGGGGAGGTACATGTTGCGTCGGTAATGCCTGCGTGGAGAGGACGAGCTCCCAATCCTAATTATCGACCATACTTAAACCCACCTCCTTATGTTGCTAACACCACGTTTGTTCACCAAGCTAGGCCTCAACAACAACAAGCGTATTATCCACCGCAGCGTATCCCAACCGAAGCTGCAAGACCGGTCGCAAACATGGGCCCAAATCTGAATGTGGGTCACAACAACAACCCAAGGGGAAATCAATTTGTTAGGTTCACCCCAATCCCTATGACCTACACTGAATTGTTACCTAACCTAGTCAAAAAGGGTCTGGTCGCCATTTGTCCGATGAAGCCTGTACAGCCGCCGTATCCTAGGGGTTATGACGCGAATGCCAGGTGTAGTTATCATGCAGGAGGCGTTGGCCACTCGACCGAAGGATGTATGGCTCTCAAATACAAAGTTCAGGCTCTGATAGATTCGGGTTGGTTAAAGTTTCAGGAGGACCAGCCCAACGTCAATACTAATCCATTGTCCGGGCACGGGAGTTCCTCGACGAACGCCGTCGAGGTTGGAAACCATGATCTGATAAGGGATGTGGGCGAAATCCGAAGTTCTAAGAGGTTTATCTTTGAAGCTTTGTTGAAGAAGGGCCTAGTGAAGGGCGATTATGATCTGGGTATAGCGTGCGCACTCCATCCGGAGGCCGGGCACTCTATTGAGGAATGTATGGAATTTGAGATTTTTCTACAAGACTTACTTGATAGAAATCTGATGCAAGTGTGCCGCAAGGTCAGAGAGGAAGAAGTATTTGCACAAATTGGTGGAGAATCTGATGTGACTCTTGATGGACAAATTTGTAAGCACTAAAATATGATGTCACAAACTTGTTTCACAATCGGCAAGTATGACCGAATCGTTCAAGTAATAAAACTTGGTAAGACCAAGTATCGTTCTTCCCAAAGGACTCACGGCCTAGTTTAGTTATGTGATTTCTTGATTAGCTAAGACTTAAGAAAACAATATTGAAATTTAATATGCAAGACGAAAATAAACATGTATGCATGAATTGATCAATGGCAAAGACAAAGATAAACACTTTCAATGGATAATGAATGAATATGTTGTTGGGGGTCAATTTCATCTCATCCACTCTCATATATTTTAGGAATTCTCATTCAAATCATCATTGTTAATGCCACTCTCTAATGTACCATTCTAGATGGCTTCTCCCTAATCAAATAGTTCATACAATTCCTAGCATTCCTAATGATTAGTTCATGAGTGCAGGAGCTTAAGGCAACCAATATAATATTGTCAGTAAATATTGGGAGAAATTCCCCGGATCTAGATTTCCCCGTACGTGTCCGTATCAACAAAACCAATAATCATGCATTAGAATGAGTTAAACAATGCAAGCATTGAGCAAAGAGGAAAAACCCTAACTAATGATGAAAAGAAAGCATATGTCTTAATTCAAAGATGTATTCAACAAATCCATATATGAGAGCTTCAAGAGATTACTTTGATTCCCCAACAAACATACAAGGTTTAGTTCACCATATTCATGGTGAACCTAGATGAATTACAATGAAAGTATGAAAGAATAAACCCAATAAAGGTGAAGAGGTAGCCTGAGCATCCAAGATCCTCCTTCAAAGGGGTGAAAGAGAGAGTGTTTGCCTCGTTTCTGCCAAAGATCTAACTAAAGGACGTGCAAGCCCTTATATACTAATCTAGAGTTACAAAAGATTACAAAAGTCCAAGCCCAAAAAGTGCCGCTCAGCGCCATTTACCGCTCAGCGGTGGTTACGCGTCTTCTTTCTTCCCCTCAGCGGCCATTTGCCCCTCAGCGGTTCCAACGCCACCTCTTGAGTGCCGCTCAGCGGTAGTTTGCCGCTGAGCGGTGCCTTCGACTTCTCCTTTTTGCACTCTTTCTTGTCTTTTCTAATGTCCTCTCTCTCATTCTTCACTTCTTTCACCAAATTCACCTCAAAACCTGCACAAAAACACTCAAATCAAGCATAAACCTGTCCAGCTCTCTTATTTCTGAAAATATAAACAAAATGCATGATTTCAAGCTAGTTTCTAAGTCTAAAGGTTGCTTTTAGTATCACTTTTAAGCATGAAAATAACAGTTTTTCAACTGTTATCACAACCCCAAACTTAGAACTTTGCTTGTCCTCAAGCAAAAAATGTAACTCCATCTCCAACCAATTCATATGATGGTTCACTCATTCAAAATCCTCTTTTCAAGATAAGTAATAACTTCACTCAAACTTATGACCAAGAGTTAATCAAGATGTGCACATGCTTTAGTGTTCACAAAGTCATTTAAATTCCAACAAATGCTATTTTTCATGAATGATCAATCAATTAAGCATGGATGTTCATGTGCTTATGGAATATTTCCTCACTAGGTAAAGTGTTTCACTCAACACACAAGTGTATAAGAGGTAAAGTGTTTCACTCATTCACTCCACTATCACAATGTCACATGAATCAACTTTGCCTTTCATTTAACCACAATCAAATACATTCACAAGCATGCATCATCACAAGGACTTTTCAATGGCTTATAATGTGGCTGGGCTAACAAGAAAATTGGTTTTTCTGGATCACAAAATCCTTGAGTTAAGAGAATCATAACAACACAATCTTCTTATTCATTCCCAACTTTCTTTTGCCTTTGCTTTTGCATTTGCATTGAGCTTTGCTTCTTTTTCTTTTCTTTTCTTTGCATATTCTTACTTTTTAGCTCTTAGCTCAATGCTTTTTCCTTTTTCATGTTTCCCCAATAACCCCAAACTTGAACATTTAACAATACCACACAAGATCTTCTACTTAACTCAAGGTAAAGATTTTCAATCAAGGGTGTTCAGTGTATATTTAAGGCTAAGGGTTCAAAGGATAGAACACAACGTGTTCTCTTTTAGAAGGCTAACTTTATGAATTTGGCCAATAAAAAGGGTTTCAAAAACACGGCCTTTGATCATATGATGCAAAACAAGCAATTGATTCAATCATAGAAAACCTGGGCAAAGTCATTCATGCTTTCAAAGTAATAGCATTCAACAATAACAACTCTGGAGCTCAAAACCTCACATATAAGCTCATTCACATTTGACATGCACATCCTGCTTAATTTCACAATCACAATCATGATATTATGCATTTGTTCACAAAGCTTGTGAATCACCTGTATAAGCATTTTAATGTGCACATCATCTCAACATCAATCAATCAATAAGCATCATCAAGCATTACTTATCACACAATCACAGTTAATAGCAAACCATCATAACAAACCAGGTGTTCAATAGAGTACATCAAACCCTAATCTAAAAACAAAAACAAATAAGTTCAGAAAACTTAAACCACAAAAGCATAATCATATGATAGCATTCATCAGTAAATGCTATCTCAGCTCCTCATCAGTCCGAGCTCTCTGTATCTTCCTCTTCCTCTTCATCATCATCTTCATCAAATGCATCCTCCTCCTCAGCTTCATCTTCATCCATGTCTCGGGCTGAAGCTTCAGCTGCTTCAGCTCCTCCATGCCATGGTTCTTCTGGCCAAGCTACCACATTATGGAATTCATCCATAGTCCACCTGTGTGCTGGAGGGGTATCATACATCCCCACTATCATCTCAGCCGTGGCCACCTGCCCTCTGTGGATGGACTGCAACTGAGCACCTATAAGAGACATATACATGTCCCTCATCTGGAATGGTTCTGCCTCATGAGTATCAGCAGAAGTCCTGCTCTGTGCTGGCCTTCTCTCTCTACGAGCCTGGCGTGGTGGCACTGGCTGGGCTGCCTCCTCACCTCCACAGTACTGTCTGTAATAGGCCTCATCTATAGCTTTTCTTGGCCTCTCAAATGGTGGAACAGAAGTGTCCACCCCAGCTAGCTTGCAAAGGTGAGTGATCAAAGAAGGATGTCCCAGTGGTGCTTTGTTGTTTGAGGTGTTAGCACACACACTAATCTCATCAGCTATCACCTGCCCAATATTAACATTCAAGTTTCTGATAGCACAGTAGATGAATAGTGCCCTGCTGAGAGTAATATCTGACACATGTGAACATGGCTGAATGTTGGCATGAGAAAATGCCATCCAATACTTTGCAAGAGGAGTCAAATCTGTCCTCCTAATGTTAACCACTGAGCCAGATCTATTCCTTTGGAAGTGTCCTCCAGGTATGCACAATACTCTCTCACATCCTCAAAGTCAGCACCTTCCTCCATGCTAAGAGCAAACTGGCATTGCTCACCAGCCCACACAGTATCCAGAAAGTTATTGATGGAGTCAGGATCATACCTGATAGCATGGCCTCTAACATAGCCCAAATAATTCTCAGCTGGATAATCACCAATCTTCTTTGCATTGGTGTAGAATTCTTTCACCACAGCTATGTTGGCAGGTGATGGATAAGTGGCTAGCTTCCCCAATCATTCCCTAACACTTGCTCTCCAAATTGAGGAGCAAAGTTAGGTATCATTCCAACCTTTCTCTCCATTAGAAGTCTCCTGTCCTGAACCACCCTAAAGTGCTTCTCATGTTTCCTAGAGAGGAACCTGCCATTATGGGGCTGCTCTGGTTCCTTTTCCTTTCTCTTGGTTGCCATGGTTTTCAATCTCTTTCCTGAAGAGGATGCCATTCCTGCATTCAAACATAAATCCAAAACCACAGAACATGATGTTAATCATTAGTAAACACAAAACAAACTCCTTTTGAAGCTAAACCACCGCTGAGGGCCAGAATTTCCCCTCAGCGCCACCAGTGCCACATTCAAACACGCAACAAACCAGAAAAACAAATCTGGCAGAGTGCCGCTCAGCGGTAAATGCCGCTCAGCGGTGATCTGCAGATTTTTGCAAATCTCGTTTTTAAACTGTCCTAACTCCACCCAAATGCAATTTTCAGTTTTCCAGTTCATAATCAAGCAGTTTAATCGGTTCAAACATCAAATATATCATCAAATCATGCATAGAAATCAAAACCCCTAAATATTCATGCTTTGACAATCACATCAATTCAAGAACCCTAGAATGAACAAAATGCATTTTACTTACTTGGGTGGAGATGCTAGATGATATGAGAATGCTTCCAAACTAGAATGCTCTCTTCCAACCCCAAACTTTGATAGCACACTAGTGTAAAAGTGAGTGGAAGAGAAATTTTCTAAAGAGGGAAGAGTAAAAGATGTGGAAACCTAAGAGGAGATATGTGGGAGTCTTAGTGCAGAGAAGAGCTTGAAAGAATAAAAACGCGCAGCTTAGGGTTTAAAAATACCCCAATGGGCTCGGGTTCCGCTAAGGGGAACTTAAGCCCATCTGCGATAGTACCGCTCAGCGGTAATTGCCGCTCAGCGGCACTTTCGTGATGTGCCCTTCTCCTTCTTTTCTTGACCTACGTGCCTTCCTAGCATACCCCTCATAGGTTCCCTGCAATTCAATGTTAAAAATGCTTATGCAAATCCTAAAAATAAACAAACAGAAAACAATCAATCAACTGGGTTGCCTCCCAGGTAGCGCTTGTTTAACGTCACGAGCCTGACCCAAAATCCACCAACACCCATCAGTAGGTGCAAAATTTTCACCAACACCCATCAGTAGGTGTTACAAACTTGTATCCTTCAGTAGATACTTAACCACCTAGCATCCTTCAGTAGATGCTAATCCAACAAAATAATACAAATAATGTTCACAAATTAAAATTACAAAACCAAATCAAAAGTTTTTAAATCACTGGGTTGCCTCCCAGCAAGCGCTCTTTTAACGTCATTAGCTTGACCCAATAAAGCTCAAGTTCCTTCTTCTTTTTCTTCTTTCTACTGAACTTCTTCAGAAATTTGATCAAACCAGGAACCTGTTGCAGTGTCTCAATCATAGGAACTTTAATCTCCAATTTCTTGAAGATTTCCATAAAGCACTTAAATTTCTTTTCCTTCCTATGATTCTTCTTTAGATGAGGATGTGATTTTTCATATGATTTCTTCTTCTTTCCTCTCATCTTCTTTTTCTTCCTTTTTCTCTCCCTAAATTTTCTCTTTTTCTTTCTTTTATTTTTTTTCTTCCTTTTCTTTTTCTCCTCAACTTCTTTATTTTCACACAAATTTTCTTTCTCTCTTCTCTCTCAACCACTTCTTTTTCTTTTTCTTCATCTTTATCTTTCTCACTCAACTCGCAAGCATTGAGCAAAGAGGAAAAACCCTAACTAATGATGAAAAGAAAGCATATGTCTTAATTCAAAAATGTATTCAACAAATCCATATATGAGAGCTTCAAGAGATTACTTTGATTCCCCAACAAACATACAAGGTTTAGTTCACCATATTCATGGTGAACCTAGATGAATTACAATGAAAGTATGAAAGAATAAACCCAATAAAGGTGAAGAGGTAGCCTGAGCATCCAAGATCCTCCTTCAAAGGGGTGAAAGAGAGAGTGTTTGCCTCGTTTCTGCCAAAGATACTAACTAAAGGACGTGCAACCCTTAAATACTAATCTAGAGTTACAAAAGATTATAAAAGTCCAAGCCCAAAAAGTGCCGCTCAGCGCCATTTACCGCTCAGCGGTGGTTACGCGTCTTCTTTCTTCCCCTCAGCGGCCATTTGCCCCTCAGCGGTTCCAACGCCACCTCTTGAGTGCCGCTCAGCGGTAGTTTGCCGCTGAGCGGTGCCTTCGACTTCTCCTTTTTTGCACTCTTTCTTGTCTTTTCTAATGTCCTCTCTCTCATTCTTCACTTCTTTCACCAATTCACCTCAAACCTGCACAAAAACACTCAAATCAAGCATAAACCTGTCCAGCTCTCTTATTTCTGAAAATATAAACAAAATGCATGATTTCAAGCTAGTTTCTAAGTCTAAAGGTTGCTTTTAGTATCACTTTTAAGCATGAAAATAACAGTTTTTCAACTGTTATCAACTCTACCCGAACCTTTGGTGATCCATTTTACTAGGACCACCCCTGCACTGGTAACTGAAGGAAATCCGTCTGTGGTCATCCGAGTGCCAACTCCTTTCCCTTATAAGAACGAGAAAGCCGTCCCATGGAGATATGGGGCAACTGCATTAGATGAGGGAGAATATGCAAATCCGACTGTGGAAAACATATCAGGCATTGGTGGGATGACCAGAAGTGGTCGAATCTTTACACCACCAGAATTGGCGAGAGAAAGAAACCAATGATAGGGAAGCATCAATGGCTGCAAAAGCAAAGGAGTTCTTGAGGGGGAAGAACGTGGAGGCCGAGGAGACCCCCAACACAGAGGAGAAGAGGGAAATATCTGAAGAAGAAGTTGGTGATTCCTAAAGTTCATACAACAGAGTGAGTACAAAGTGGTGGAACAGTTGAATCGCATGCCTGCCCGGATCTCCTTGCTAGAATTACTCATGCACTCTGCCTCGCACCGAAAGTTGTTGATGAAGATACTCAGTGAGGCTCATGTAGAACAAGGTATTTCTCTGAACAAGTTCGAGGGCATTGTTGGCAACATCGTTGCTAATAATTACCTCACCTTCACTGATGAAGAGATACCTTTAGGGGAGAGGTCATAACAAAGCCCTTCATGTCTCTGTGAAATGCCTGGATCACATTATAGCGCGTGTCTTGGTGGACAATGGCTCTCTCTGAACGTCATGCCAAAATCGACATTGGAGAAGCTCCCCTGTGATGGAATGCATATGAAGCCGAGCTCTATGATTGTGAGGGCATTTGACGGCAGTAAAAGGGTAGTGATGGGAGAAATTGAATTGCCCGTTCAAGTCGGTCCTTGTGTCTTTCAAGTGACCTTTCAAGTTATGGATATCCTCCCGGCTTATAGCTGTTTGTTGGGTCGCCCGTGGATCCATTCTGCAGGAGTTGTGCCTTCCACACTACACCAAAGCTGAAATATGTTATGGGAGATAAGCTGGTGATAGTATCAGGAGAGGAGCCTCCTTGTGAGCGGACCATCATCCTCCCGTTATATTGAAGTAGCCGAGGAAGCTCTCGAGGCAACTTTCCAATCTCTGGAGATCGTGGGAAACACCTACGTGGAGCCATTCGCGATCAGTCCACATCTGTCGCGTGCTTCTATCATGATGGCCAAAGTCATGTTAAAAGAAGGTTACATGCATGGGAAAGGTTTGGGTAGGTATGGACAGGGGCGAGCATTCCCTCTGGAGGTCGTCGAGAACAAGAATAGGTATGGCCTGGGATACAAGCCCACCAAGGAGGATAGGAGAAGGCTGATAGAAGAAAGGAGGGAGCGCAGTCTGGCTCGGATGGAAAGACGGGAGCCCAAAGTGGGAAGAATTCGTATCTGTGACCTCAAGGAGAGCTTTCGTAGTGCTGGTTGGGTTAACGCTGGCCACATAGCAGCTGTGGGAGATGAAGATGGATCGGAAGGCTCCAGTTGCGTGTGGGCCTGCTCCCCGGATGCACGACTCGACAACTGGGAGATGCTGGATTTGCCCGTGATGCTTAATTTGAATAAGATGTGTCGCAACCGGCATCGCGACGGGACGACGATCCAAAAAGAAACGGGTTTTGAAAAGAGATTTGGAGTCGCCACCATAGTTTATTATGGAAAACTATGGAAAAACCTCAAAATGATAAAGCATGGTCCACGAAAACCATATTCTGGATTCGGGAGTCGGTTACGTGTAGGGAAGGTGTTAGCACCCTACAACGCCTGCCCTAAGGCAGTACCTTTAACTAAATACGCGAATTTGATGTGGGTTTCAAAATGTTTAACTATCCCTAAAATAAAAATAAAAATAAACAAAATATATTTTTTAGTTTTTTTGGGCCCGACAAGGATTGACCTTGCTCCTACGTATTCTCATTCAAAATGAGAAATCAGGGTTACGTAGTTCTAGCTGAAAGACTGTTTGTTTGTTTGAAAAAGCAGATGAATTTTTATTTTTGGAGATTTTTATGTTTTTAATATTTTCGAGAAAAAGAAGGTAATGAGTACTAGGCCGACGCGAACGGTCGCACGAGTACTCATTCCTTTAAAACGATATTTAAATACTTTTAATTAATTATTTTTGAAAAGAGAGATAACGATATTAAGCACTAGGCCGATGCGAACGATCACACGAGCACTCATACCGTTATCTACTTATTTAGGAAAACTTGAGAGTATTGAGTGCTAGGCTGATGCGGACGATCGCACGAGCACTCATACCCTCGTTTAATATTACGTAAATAAGAGAGAAAAGTATTGAACACTAGGACGATGCGAACGATCACACGAGTGTTCACCTTTAAACGTATTTTTGAAATTTTATTTAAGAAAGAAGAAAAAGGTTTTTAGCACAAGGACGACGCGAGCGGTCACACGTGTACTTAACCTTCAAAACGTATTTTTTATGTAAATTTATTTAAGGAAGAAGAAGAGGTTTTTAGCACAAGACGACGCGAGCGGTCACACGTGTGCTTAAACCTTTAAAACGTATTTTTGAAATTTTATTTAAGAAAGAAGAAGAGGTTTTTAGCACAAGGACGACGCGAGCGGTCACACGTGTGCTTAAACCTTAAAACATATTTTTGTAAATTTATTTAAGAAAAGAAGAAGAGGTTTTTAGCACAAGGACGACGCGAGCGGTCACACGTGTGCTTAACCTTTAAAACATATTTTTGTAAATTTGTTTAAGAAAAGAAGAAAAGGTTTTTAGCACAAGACGACGCGAGCGGTCACACGTGCGCTTAAACCTTTAAAACGTATTTTTGTAATTTTTATTAAGAAAAGAAGAAAAGGTTTTTAGCACAAGGACGACGCGAGCGGTCACACGTGTGCTTAAACCTTTAAAACATATTTTTGTAAATTTTATTTAAGAAAAGAAGAAAAGGTTTTTAGCACAAGGACGACGCGAGCGGTCACACGTGCGCTTTAAACCTTTAAAACTTTTCTTGTAATTAATTTTTATTTAAACTATCAATATTGTATTATTCAATATATATTTTAGGATAAGTGAATGTCTAAAATAAATAAATAGAACAAAATAAAATAAGACAATAAAGAAAAATAAATAAACAAAAAAAAAAAAAATGGGAAAGGCTGGACGAACGTTGGGGACAGTATTCAGAATGACGAGCGTTCGTTGGGGAGAGGACGAACGTTCGTTGGGTAAATGAGGTGAGTGGAGGCCAAATGACGAGCGCTCGTTTGGGACGAGCGTTCGTTAGGAAAATGATGTTGGATGGCGCACACTCGTTATGGACGAGCGTTCGTTGGGGAAGGCAACGGACGGACGTTGAAAAATGTGTACCGAACGACAAGCGTTCGTCGAAAGAAACGAACGTTCATTGGGGAATATAACGGACGTTGTAAAGGGCACAGAATGACGAGCGTTCGTAGAGAGACATAACGAACGGACGTTGTTGAAATTACAAACGGACATTGGGAACGAATGCTGAATGACGAGCGTTCGTTGTGGAAAGATGGTGAACGGACGCTTGGAACGAAAGCTTGAGAACGAGCGCTCATTGGCGAACAGATGTTTGGAACGAAAGCTAAATGACGAGCGCTCATTGGTGAAGATGGTAAACGGACGCTCAAGAAGGCTTACGGTTAACGAGCGTTCACTCGTTTGGATAACGAGCGTTAGCTCGTTTGGATAACGAGCGCTCGTTGAGAATGTTGAACGAACGGTGAGAAAAAGCTTAAAGATAACGAGCGTTCGTTAAGAGACAAAACGAACGGACGTTCAAAAATGGATGCTTAAGGACGAACGTTCGTTATTGTCATGACGAACGGACGTTCAAATGTGGAGGCTTAAAGACGAACGGTCGTTCGTTTGTATAACGAACGCTCGTTAGATAGAAGCTGAGCGAACGGTCAAAAAATTTAAGTTTTAACGAACGCTCGTTTGTTTGGATAACGAGCGTTCGTTGCGGGGTAATGGTGAACGGACGCCAACTAACGAGCGCTCCAAAAAAGGCCCAATGCACCAGACGTACGCCCATTTCTGGGCTTGGCCCAGTCCAATGCTTTCTAACCTAGAATTTTCTAGGGGTTCAGGAGGTTCATCCTCATTCCCACTCCCCAGCTCACGTCTTCTCTGACCCAAGGTCCCAAGCTCTGCACCACGAACTCACCACCACCTCTGCCATATCCGGCCACCGTCACCTCAACCAGAATAAACCTTAGGCTCGCCGGCGACAACTTGCACCACCAGAACCACCATCAGCCATGACACCACCGTCACCACTTCTCTCTCTTCGAAAACCAGAGATTCTCAGGGATGGTTTTCCTCCGTCTTCATCTCCGATCCGCTCGTGCTATCATCATCCATCAACATCAACTTCACTATTGCTAAAACCTCCACGACGAAACACGATCACTGTCACGATAAGGTCCCTCCCCGTGCCTATACTCGTCCACCTCCTCGGCCACCTACACGGTCATCACCACCTACCAGGACAACCTTAGCGATGCCACTGCCACCACCACACAGCAGACTACTACTTCCAAACCGCTCACCACGAAACAAATCAGCCACTCTTCCTCCCCATTCAAGGATTTTCTCGAATGCTGAATGCTCCCCTGCAACGCCAATTTTCCTTCTCTACCTCCCCTAATTTTTTAATGTTTACTGATTGGTTTAATGTTGGTTGAACCTTGTCCATTTGGTTTTGGAAACGATGAGTGTGTAGTGTGCATATGAGAATGAGTGGGACAGATGATTCAGTGATAATGGTGTATGGGCTGGCGAGATAGGGTGAATGGAGCTTATGCCGTAAGCATATATGATGAATCTGAATGTACAAGTGAACAAAGACCTACCTGCTGTTATGGCTGCTGCTACTGCTAGCTGCGTATTCCGGTGACCTCCTCTTGCCAGTGCCGGTGCCAATGCTATATGATTTCAGATGATCGTTACTCGTGTGCCTCCCCCTTTCTTTTTCCCTTTGATCCCAACAAAATCCCCCTGCTCCAATCTTCGAAAATATTCTTTGTAACCACCTTGTCCCCCTCCTTCCAGACACGTTTCCCATACGTCCTCTCCCCCTTTTCCACGTTTTTTATTTTTTTATTTTTTATTTCAATTTTATTTTATTTATTTTCATTATTTTTAATTTTAATTTTATTTTTCAATTTTTTAATTATTTTGATTAATTAACTCTATTAAAACAAATTGAAAATAAGAAATAAAATAGAATTTGAATTAAAAGCAATAAAAATAGAATAAAACAAAAAGGTAGAATAAGACAAAAGGAAAATAATAAATAACCAATAGAATTTTTACAACCCGGACAAAATTGAGTGTTGACAGCTGCCCCTCTTTACTTAGATATTACTAAATAATATGAAAATTTAATCTTTTCGTATTATTTAAGTAAAGCTAAGTAAAGATAAAAACACTAATTTTGTCTAGGTTTCAATCATGAAAACAAAACGAACAAAATGATTCAAGTCACGATACCGAACGACCAATGTCAAGTAAAGTATCAGTAACAAAAACTAAAACCTGGGTTTGACCATTGCCTCGCAGAGGGCCAAACTCACAGAACAAAAATTTAAACCCGACCATTGCCATGTAGAGGGTCGATAACAGAAAATTAAAACCTGGATTTGACCATTGCCTCGCAGAGGGCCAAACTCACAGAACAAAAAATTAAACCCGACCATTGCCATGCAGAGGGTCGATAACAGAAAATTAAAACCTGGATTTGACCATTGCCTCGCAGAGGGCCAAACTCACAGAACAAAAATTTAAACCCGACCATTGCCATGCAGAGGGTCGATAACAGAAAATTAAAACCTGGATTTGACCATTGCCTCGCAGAGGGCCAAACTCACAGAACAAAAATTTAAACCCGACCATTGCCATGCAGAGGGTCGATAACAGAAAATTAAAACCTGGATTTGACCATTGCCTCGTAGAGGGCCAAACTCACAGAACAAAAATTTAAACCCGACCATTGCCATGCAGAGGGTCGATAACAGAAAATTAAAACCTGGATTTGACCATTGCCTCGCAGAGGGCCAAACTCACAGAACAGAAATTTAAATCCGACCATTGCCATGCAGAGGGTCGATAACAGAAAATTAAAACCTGGATTTGACCATTGCCTCGCAGAGGGCCAAACTCACAGAACAGAAATTTAAATCCGACCATTGCCATGCAGAGGGTCGATAACAGAAAATTAAAACCTGGATTTGACCATTGCCTCGCAGAGGGCCAAACTCACAGAACAAAAATTTAAATCCGACCATTGCCGTCCAGAGGGCCGATAACAGAGGAGAAAAACTTGAATTCGACCATTGCTACGCAGAGGGTCAATATCGTAGGAGAAAAAACTTGAATTCGACCATTGCCACGCAGAGGGTCAACAATACAGAGCAACGAGCTGAAATTGACCATTGCCGAGCAGATGGCCAGTAATACAACAACGAGATGGGATTAGACCATTGCTTAGCAGAGGGCCATAAAGCGAAAACTGGATTCGACCAATGCCTTGCAGAGGGCCAATATCGTAGGAGAAAAACTTGAATTCGACCATTGCCACGCAGAGGGTCAACAATACAGAGCAACGAGCTGAAATTGACCATTGCCGAGCAGATGGCCAGTAATACAACAACGAGATGGGATTAGACCATTGCTTAGCAGAGGGCCATAAAGCGAAAACTGGATTCGACCAATGCCTTGCAGAGGGCCAATATCGTAGGAGAAAAACTTGAATTCGACCATTGCCACGCATAGGGTCGGTATCGCAGAAGAAAACTTGGATTTGAAACTTTCTGAAACGTTGGTAAACACTTAGCAAAACATTGAATAAACTTAAAAGCAAATGTTGTATTAACTTTTTCACAACTTCTCTTGTGCCTAAAGGACTTTTTCAAACAAAATACCTTGCTTATTATGAAATGTATGATGTAATGTCATGAGGGTGCATGAATGAATAAACACATGAAACCTTTGCTTTGTTTTTTTTTTTTTTTTTTTAATTAGACTGCCCATGTTTGAAACTCATTGTCAACATTGTCATCAAACCTAATGTACGTTCAAAACATAATCATAAAATGTCAGGAGACAGTGAGCCCTCTAATGAGAAAGAGAAGGGTGTAACCATGAGTTCAAGTTCTCTTTATCGCTTCCTGCAATCCAATTTGGCCTGAACTCGAGAAGGTGAGGGAAAAATAGGGACGAGAAGTAGATAGCTGAATGATTGTATGTGGAGTTAACATTTGTGTTCTCCTCATCTGGGGAGGTATGGTTAACATAGAAACATGTAGGGCCCACAAGACTGCCCCAATTTTGTTGTGCACAAAAAGTACGATTTGGGGAGGTGAAGAGGTTTGGGTAGGAAGGATTGTCCTAGCTGAGGGTTCCTTCTTGACATGACGATTGACGGGGAGACTTTACATTGTATTTTCACTTTTCATTTTCAATGTCCTTTCTTTTCTTCTAGTGATGTTATCAGTCACCACATCATTCCTTCCCAGAGTTAAGTTCGTAAGAAAGACCAGGACGAACAATCTTCAGTCGGTGTGGACTTTAATCGGCTTGTAACGTGGCTAAAAGGCAAACGGGTTATGAAAGAAATGGATAATGAAGGCCCAAATAAGTGTTTGACGGTTAAAGTTTTTAAACAAGAATCATTTGCAAGGTGCCCAGTCAACTGTCTTTAGAGATTTGAACTTCAGGCATCCTTTATTGTTGTTTTTTTTCTTTCTTTCCTTTTGGATCAATCTTTTTGTTGCCCCTGCTGTGGTCCTTTATGATACTTTCCTTTTCATTTTTGTTTTGTTTTTTTTTAGAGATTTCCTCCTCAACTTTGGATGCTTATGATGTATGTTTTCGAGTTGACGTCGATATGCTAATGATTCTTGTCTAGGGTAATGAAAAATGATTACGACTTACGGCTCAAAGTGGGTGCAATTGATTAAATATCATTTGGATAAAGAAAAACGGCCACACGTCATCCTGAAGCTTGCTTGACTTGCTTTCCACAACCTTAACCATGAGACGAAATTCTGTAGCAGTTGACACATCGACTTCATTTTTTCAAAATTTTTTTTTTAATTTTTTTTTTTTTTTAATTTTTGCTCCCCGATCGCGGATCATTGGGCATGGGTACAATGATGACAACTGCCCCAGTGTTCTATCCACGACAATCCTTTGTTTTGAAGGGAAATGAAAAGGTTAGGGGTTCACACAATAAGAAAGCGGATGCTTTAACGAGAAATGAACACCGGTTACCCCCGAAACTCTGAATCAGGAGAAGACTCTGCATCTTTGCCATTTCCAGTTGTTTGTTTTTTTTTTTTTTTTTTTTTTTTTTTTTTTTGAACGTACTATGCCCTAGACAACCTAATTGACAATGAATTCAACATGTGCATTTTTATTCTCTCCTTTTTTAGTCTTTCACGACATCCCTCAGGAACGAGCTGGTGCCAACCGAATATACCCGTGATGCTTTTACTCATGTGTGCTTGATTATCATTACCTTTATTTTCCTTTATTTACCTAAAAGCTCAGCGCGACATGCAATATTTCAAGAAGCGTGCAAACAAAAATTATGAATGAAAACATGCAGTATTTATTGAATGAAATAACACAGAGTACAACAAACTAGATTATCACGCTGAGCACAAAAACTAAACGTCAACCCGTAAGTCATGAATCCTAAAGCCCGGGGTGAAGCTATAGGATTACTTAAAACTATTACATTTTACTCAAATTAAGCATCATGGGTAAACTCGGAGTTCTAATTGTTGAGTGGTGCATCTGGGGAGCCGGCCCGCACGAAACTTGAGCATTCAAAGCTATCTTCATCCTCCATGGCTGTTATATAGCCCGTGTTGATCCAACCAGCACTACGAAATTTCTCCCTGATGTCACGAATACGAATCTTTTCCACCCTGGGCTCACGCCTTTCTACACGAGCTAGACCGCGCTCTCTCCTTTCTTCCATCAGCCTTCTCGTTTTGTAAGGAAAGGGAGACGGCGCCCGGATGATGACAGACAACTTTTCTTCAGCCTCTGGCACAGGGGTGGTTCTAGTGAAATGGATCACCAACGGCTCAGGCAGAGTTACGTCGGATTCTCCACCAATCTGTGTAAACACTTTCCCCTCCTTATCCTTGTAGCATACTTGCATCAAACCTCGATCCAGCAGGTCTTGCAAAACATACTCAAATTCACCACATTCCTCAATAGAGTGCCCATTATCCGGATGAAGCGCGAATGTTACATCCTCGTCATAATCACCTTTTAAAAGGCCCACCTTTATTAGCGCCTTGAAGATAAACTTTCTGGAACTTCGGATTCCACCCGCGTCCCTTATCAACTCATATTTTTCATCCTCGATGGCATTCGTCGAGGCACTCTCATGCCCAGAAAGTGGGTTAGTCTCAATGCTGGGTTTATCTTCTTGAAACTTTAACCACCCAGAGTCGATTAGAGTCTGTACTTTGTGTTTAAAAGCCAGACATCTCTCAGTTGAATGACCAACACCTCCCCCATGATAACTACATTTGGCCTCTGCATCATAACCCCTGGGATACGGAGGTTGCATGGGCTTCATTGGACAAATAGCAACCAAACCCCTTTGGACGAGTTGGGGTAACAATTTTGTGTAAGTTGTAGGGATAGGGGTGAAATTAACAAATTGGTTCCTTCTTGGGTAAGTATTTTGGCCCGCATTCTGATTTGGACCTGCAATTGCCCCAGCCCTCCAAGTATCAGTTGGGGGCAATGGCGGTTGATAATACCCTTGTTGTTGTTGAGGCCTGGCTTGATGAGCGAACGCCGCATTAGCTGCAAAAGGGGGTTGCCCCAAGTATGGTCGGAAGCTATGAGCGGGAGCTTGACCTCTCCATACAGGCATTGCTGATGCCGCATGCACATCCCCTTCCTTCTTCTTTCCCGCATTGAAATCGGTTTTTTTGTAATTTGCAGTTGCGGGCGAACTGTATGCAATTTTCCCACTTTTAACCCCAATTTCTATCCTTTCGCCTATTATAATGATATCAGCGAAATTGGCAGACACGTTCCCGACCATGTGCTCGTAAAATGGCGGCTGGAGAGTGTTCACAAACATTGCCACCATTTCTCTATCATACAAAGGTGGTTCGACTTGTGCAGCTAACTCTCTCCACCGTTGGGCATATTCTTTGAAAGTTTCGTTGTCCTTCTTTGACATATTTTGCAGCTGTAAACGATCTGGTGCAACATGGGTATTGTATATGTACTGCTTCACAAAAGCATCAGCCAAGTCCGCCCAACAACGAATTCGAGCCGGCTCCAAATGGGTATACCAATTTAATGCCACTCCAGCCAAACTATCTTGAAAAACATGGATGAGCAGCTGCTCGTCATAAGCATATGCAGCCATCTTTCTGCAAAACATGGTCAGATGGTTCTTTGGGCATGTATTTCCCTTATACTTCTCAAAATCTGGCGCCTTGAACTTATGTGGAATTTTGACGCCAGGAACCAAGCTCAATCTAGAAACATCCCCAAATCCATAACTTTCATACCCCTCAACAGCCCTCAATCTTGCCTCTAGGCTCTCGAGTTTATCCTTTGCCCCATCGACATTACTAGTTACCCCCTGAAACAAAGTATACGGCGCAGCTCCTGTAGAAAAGCCCTCTCCGGTAATCACAGGCGGCACCGGAGTTACTCGTATTCCATCCGACATGTTTGCATGCATTCCTTCATTTACCATAGGTGCGGACATTACAACAGGTCCCTGAATACTGATTGGCGGAATGTTGACAGTGGTAGGGAAAGAGAATGAAGCCTGCTCCCCTTCTGTGTATTCTCCCACCGGTGGGGTGTAACCTGGAGGTAATCCATACATTGGGAACGGAACAGATTGGTTCCCAGCATTGAACATCGGAGGGTAATATTGAGCACTTCCCTCGACTTGCGCAGGCGTCGCCCCTCCCGTAGTCTTCAGGGCTTCGAGAGCCGCCAAAATCTGGGCCATCTGATCCTTCAACTGGTTGACATCGGCCTTAATAGATTCGTGTGACTGCTCCCAATTCTCCATGACCTTTGAGTTAGCTCTGGTCCTGTACGGATGTCGTGGAAAATTTGCCGTTGTTTTCTCACTTGTACTGCTGATTATTATTATTTTTTTTATTAAATTAAATTAGATAAGGATGAAAAATGCAAAACAAAAGAAAACATGATGCATGCTAGTGATAAGTGGAAATCACAGGATAACGATGACAATACTGATGGAAAATTAACACAAGCCGATACCAACAAACATCCCTTATCTTTCATTTAAAGGAAATTTGATCCATTACATAGTCTAAGGAACAAAACACATAATTCCGATGTACATCAATCCCGCGCCCGGGCAATGAAAGATTTCATCTCTCCCACCAACCATTTACAATGATTAATAAACAATTCTATTTCCGCTGGTGATTTACAAAAATGAGTGCTTGCTTCAGCATTCGACACCATCCTGGGGATGTCTTCAATTGCCCCGTTTGCCAAAGCAACCAACTGAGAGAATCTTTCCTTCCAGTGCTTTATAGCCATTTCTTGCTCGGCGATGTGCTCTTCCATTCGCTTTATCAAGGCCTGATGCCTTTCTTCAAAATCTATCGACCTCCATCGCTCCTCCTGTTCCTCGATATATTCCTCCATTTGTTTTATCAGAATTCGATGCTCTTCCTCTGCTTCTGTTAGCTTCCAACGCTCCCTATTCATATCCGCCTCAAACGACATGGCCATCTCTTTCATCTCATGCCCCGCTTTTTCTATCTGAATCTGCGCTTCTCTTAATCTCTTCAGGGCTTCTCGTTTATCTCTTTTGGCTTCTTCGTAGAGGTGCTTCCACTCCTTCCCCTTTCTAAAGCCACCTTCTTCTCATTTACCCTCATGGATAATTCCTTACTCGCGGCGGCTAGATCCTGTTTCACTCGAAATGTGTAATCCCTCTCAGCCTTCTGGCTTTTGACAAGGTTTTCATAAGCCCGCGACTTTTCATCATTATCATTTTTCATATCCACAAGATCATTACGCGCCCTTTGTAATTCGTTTTCCAACCTAGCATTCCTCACCTTCAATTTATCCATCTCAGCCTTCAATTGTTGCACCTCTTCACTTTCTGGGGCTTGGGATGGTCCTTCACTAGCTGATTGATCCTTGATTGGCTTGAAAGGCAACTTGACCACTTTCACTCTCTCCAGAATCCATGTGTGATAACTAACTTTGCTATCCACTACTCCATCTCTCAAGTCCTTCTCTGCTCGAACAACATTTTCCCAGGCGCTTTTAACCTTTCTTAACAGTTCGATGAAATGCCCGTCTTCGTAATAAATGAATAGGGTAGCAAGGTAATCTGATGAAGGTGCCCCTTTTATAGGATGCCCAAATTGTCTTTGCACCAAAAGAGGGTTGTAATTGATACAGTACCGGGCACCTATAAGAGGTACATTAGGAAAACTACCACAATGTTGTATAGCCAGTTTATTTCCGAGCCAAGGAAGGCGCCATTTTATACTTCTTTCGCTCAAGCCGGCAAGGAATCGGGCCCAATCGTTTCCTCCTTTACCTTTAAGCCCTTGGTGTGACAAATTCTCCGATAGACTCTTAACGTCGACCATCTCTTTAAACACGCGCGTTGTCATCCATGTATACAACGCCGGTAAGCAACAAAGAATCTTCTTTCCCTTTCTCTCATGGCAAAAACTTAAAGTCCCATAAACATCTGCAAGAACTGCTGTTACAGGATTCTCTGATCTGGTTTTACTCGCCACGAAGACGTCTATCGCGGTGTAATCCACAAATTCTTCTATTTTGGGAAACAAGACAATGCCATATATGGTGAGGGCTAATACATCCATGAAAGTTTCCCAATCCTCTTTGTCAGCCAAGTGATGTAAATACTGCTCTAGATATCCCTGTGATAACCCATGCACTTGATTCCTCATCATCATCCTGTCTTCAAGTTCCTTGGGATGTAATTTCATGATGGTAGCAATAGTGGGTATAGAGGCATGATGCTCTAAATGTTGATAGGGAGTGGTGCCTTCCAGTGGCAAACCCAGGATATGCTCGAACTCCTCTATGGTTGGCGCCAACTGAAAGTCTTGAAATGTGAAACATCGAAGCGGAGAATCATAATATTGTGCCAAGGCTGTGATAGCGGGTATTTGTACTTCAACCTCCATTAAATTCAACAAATTTCCATATCTTCTCTGAAAGGTTTCTCTCTTTATAGTCTTAAGCCTTTTGCCCAAGTTTATCAGCCCGGTCAAATTTCCAACATGAGTCCTTAGACTATACTTCTTTCTTAAATCGGAAGACTCGGTGTGCTGTGTAGCATCGGATCTTGTGTTAACATCCATCTCGTATGAAGTCAAGTAGGTACCTGTGATTTCCCTTAAAATTAACATGTTACTAAATGATGTATGAATATGATGCATGATAATAAAATAACATGACAAAACAAAACACATGCCTGGTATGAAATGTAATATCATAAAAAAACGAACAGCGTGAGGGTTACAGAAGCATATATTCCTCCCATCGTGCCCTAACAAAGGTTCACTGCTTTGAGTTCAAGGTCAAGTATATGCAATCTCACAAGGATGATTCCCTGAACCTAAAGGTCAAAGGATACTAGAGCTATGGCCCCCTTTATAGCATTTCCACAACAGTCGAGTAATCAACTAGGTGTGAAAACACATATGAAGAGAACAGACTCTAGCTGGAGTTCTCACGATAGCCAAACAGGAAGTACATCCCAGAGTGACACCGCTACACAACTCCTCTAATTCTAAGCTACGCTCAGACCCGGGTATAGGGCCCCACTCATGATATGCCAAAAGTGTGTGTGTGAAGGGAGGAAATTATGCACACCCAAACCCTCACCTGCAAAACAACCAGAAAAATTCCCAGGCAGATATAAACATATTGTCTACCCTAGGGTTCAATATTCCACAGTTATTGCAGTTATTCTAAATATCAAGCATAGATAGAGAAAAGGGAAAGAAAAACACAAAGCAAAACCACACCAAACTCGTGCATCTAATTAAATGGCTCGACTCTCTGAAGACATCCCCAGTGGAGTCGCCATCTGTCGCAACCGGCATCGCGACGGGACGACGATCCAAAAAGAAACGGGTTTTGAAAAGAGATTTGGAGTCGCCACCATAGTTTATTATGGAAAACTATGGAAAAACCTCAAAATGATAAAGCATGGTCCACGAAAACCATATTCTGGATTCGGGAGTCGGTTACGTGTAGGGAAGGTGTTAGCACCCTACAACGCCTGCCCTAAGGCAGTACCTTTAACTAAATACGCGAATTTGATGTGGGTTTCAAAATGTTTAACTATCCCTAAAATAAAAATAAAAATAAACAAAATATATTTTTTAGTTTTTTTGGGCCCGACAAGGATTGACCTTGCTCCTACGTATTCTCATTCAAAATGAGAAATCAGGGTTACGTAGTTCTAGCTGAAAGACTGTTTGTTTGTTTGAAAAAGCAGATGTTTTTAATTTTTGGAGATTTTTATGTTTTTAATATTTTCGAGAAAAAGAAGGTAATGAGTATTAGGCCGACGCGAACGGTCGCACGAGTACTCATTCCTTTAAAACGATATTTAAATACTTTTAATTAATTATTTTTGAAAAGAGAGATAACGATATTAAGCACTAGGCCGATGCGAACGATCACACGAGCACTCATACCGTTATCTACTTATTTAGGAAAACTTGAGAGTATTGAGTGCTAGGCTGATGCGGACGATCGCACGAGCACTCATACCCTCGTTTAATATTACGTAAATAAGAGAGAAAAGTATTGAACACTAGGACGATGCGAACGATCACACGAGTGTTCAACCTTTAAACGTATTTTTTGAAATTTTATTTAAGAAAAGAAGAAAAAGGTTTTTAGCACAAGGACGACGCGAGCGGTCACACGTGTACTTAACCTTCAAAACGTATTTTTTATGTAAATTTATTTAAGGAAGAAGAAGAGGTTTTTAGCACAAGGACGACGCGAGCGGTCACACGTGTGCTTAAACCTTTAAAACGTATTTTTGAAATTTTATTTAAGAAAGAAGAAGAGGTTTTTAGCACAAGGACGACGCGAGCGGTCACACGTGTGCTTAAACCTTTAAAACATATTTTTGTAAATTTATTTAAGAAAAGAAGAAGAGGTTTTTAGCACAAGGACGACGCGAGCGGTCACACGTGTGCTTAAACCTTTAAAACATATTTTTGTAAATTTGTTTAAGAAAAGAAGAAAAGGTTTTTAGCACAAGGACGACGCGAGCGGTCACACGTGCGCTTAAACCTTTAAAACGTATTTTTGTAATTTTTATTAAGAAAAGAAGAAAAGGTTTTTAGCACAAGGACGACGCGAGCGGTCACACGTGTGCTTAAACCTTTAAAACATATTTTTGTAAATTTTATTTAAGAAAAGAAGAAAAGGTTTTTAGCACAAGGACGACGCGAGCGGTCACACGTGCGCTTTAAACCTTTAAAACTTTTCTTGTAATTAATTTTTATTTAAACTATCAATATTGTATTATTCAATATATATTTTAGGATAAGTGAATGTCTAAAATAAATAAATAGAACAAAATAAAATAAGACAATAAAGAAAAATAAATAAACAAAAAAAAAAAAAAATGGGAAAGGCTGGACGAACGTTGGGGACAGTATTCAGAATGACGAGCGTTCGTTGGGGAGAGGACGAACGTTCGTTGGGTAAATGAGGTGAGTGGAGGCCAAATGACGAGCGCTCGTTTGGGACGAGCGTTCGTTAGGAAAATGATGTTGGATGGCGCACACTCGTTATGGACGAGCGTTCGTTGGGGAAGGCAACGGACGGACGTTGAAAAATGTGTACCGAACGACAAGCGTTCGTCGAAAGAAACGAACGTTCATTGGGGAATATAACGGACGTTGTAAAGGGCACAGAATGACGAGCGTTCGTAGAGAGACATAACGAACGGACGTTGTTGAAATTACAAACGGACATTGGGAACGAATGCTGAATGACGAGCGTTCGTTGTGGAAAGATGGTGAACGGACGCTTGGAACGAAAGCTTGAGAACGAGCGCTCATTGGCGAACAGATGTTTGGAACGAAAGCTAAATGACGAGCGCTCATTGGTGAAGATGGTAAACGGACGCTCAAGAAGGCTTACGGTTAACGAGCGTTCACTCGTTTGGATAACGAGCGTTAGCTCGTTTGGATAACGAGCGCTCGTTGAGAATGTTGAACGAACGGTGAGAAAAAGCTTAAAGATAACGAGCGTTCGTTAAGAGACAAAACGAACGGACGTTCAAAAATGGATGCTTAAGGACGAACGTTCGTTATTGTCATGACGAACGGACGTTCAAATGTGGAGGCTTAAAGACGAACGGTCGTTCGTTTGTATAACGAACGCTCGTTAGATAGAAGCTGAGCGAACGGTCAAAAAATTTAAGTTTTAACGAACGCTCGTTTGTTTGGATAACGAGCGTTCGTTGCGGGGTAATGGTGAACGGACGCCAACTAACGAGCGCTCCAAAAAAGGCCCAATGCACCAGACGTACGCCCATTTCTGGGCTTGGCCCAGTCCAATGCTTTCTAACCTAGAATTTTCTAGGGGTTCAGGAGGTTCATCCTCATTCCCACTCCCCAGCTCACGTCTTCTCTGACCCAAGGTCCCAAGCTCTGCACCACGAACTCACCACCACCTCTGCCATATCCGGCCACCGTCACCTCAACCAGAATAAACCTTAGGCTCGCCGGCGACAACTTGCACCACCAGAACCACCATCAGCCATGACACCACCGTCACCACTTCTCTCTCTTCGAAAACCAGAGATTCTCAGGGATGGTTTTCCTCCGTCTTCATCTCCGATCCGCTCGTGCTATCATCATCCATCAACATCAACTTCACTATTGCTAAAACCTCCACGACGAAACACGATCACTGTCACGATAAGGTCCCTCCCCGTGCCTATACTCGTCCACCTCCTCGGCCACCTACACGGTCATCACCACCTACCAGGACAACCTTAGCGATGCCACTGCCACCACCACACAGCAGACTACTACTTCCAAACCGCTCACCACGAAACAAATCAGCCACTCTCTTCCTCCCCATTCAAGGATTTTCTCGAATGCTGAATGCTCCCCTGCAACGCCAATTTTCCTTCTCTACCTCCCCTAATTTTTTAATGTTTACTGATTGGTTTAATGTTGGTTGAACCTTGTCCATTTGGTTTTGGAAACGATGAGTGTGTAGTGTGCATATGAGAATGAGTGGGACAGATGATTCAGTGATAATGGTGTATGGGCTGGCGAGATAGGGTGAATGGAGCTTATGCCGTAAGCATATATGATGAATCTGAATGTACAAGTGAACAAAGACCTACCTGCTGTTATGGCTGCTGCTACTGCTAGCTGCGTATTCCGGTGACCTCCTCTTGCCAGTGCCGGTGCCAATGCTATATGATTTCAGATGATCGTTACTCGTGTGCCTCCCCCTTTCTTTTTCCCTCTGATCCCAACAAAATCCCCCTGCTCCAATCTTCGAAAATATTCTTTGTAACCACCTTGTCCCCCTCCTTCCAGACACGTTTCCCATACGTCCTCTCCCCCTTTTCCACGTTTTTTTATTTTTTTTATTTTTTATTTCAATTTTATTTTATTTATTTTCATTATTTTTAATTTTAATTTTATTTTTCAATTTTTTAATTATTTTGATTAATTAACTCTATTAAAACAAATTGAAAATAAGAAATAAAATAGAAATTGAATTAAAAGCAATAAAAATAGAATAAAACAAAAAGGTAGAATAAGACAAAAGGAAAATAATAAATAACCAATAGAATTTTTACAACCCGGACAAAATTGAGTGTTGACAAGATGTAATAACTTTAATTAATCCTATAGCTTTACCCGGGGCTTTAGGATTCATGACTTACGGGTTGACGCTTTTAGTTTGTTATGCTCAGCGCGATAATCAAAGTGTGTTTGTTTGTGTTTTATCATCATTTTGCATTCCTCGTCGTTTTTCGTTTATTTATTTTCTTTTCATAAACTCAAATAATGCAGATATGACAATGAATGTTTTGAAAGTAATTATGTTGATATTCCTGATTTTGGGCGCCCCGTCAATAATACGGAAGATGATTGTGATGATGACCCGGAACCCCCTCCTGAACTGTTGAGACTAGTGGAACAAGAGTGTAAGGAGAGATGAAACCTCACCAGGAAGATGTTGAAGTACTCAATTTAGGGAATGAGGATGAGGTAAAGGAGGTGAAGATCGGTACAGCCATGAAAGCAGAAGTGAAAGAAAAATTGTGTGACTTATTGAGGGAGTTCAGGGATGTGTTTGCTTGGTCTTACAATGACATGCCAGGCCTCGATACAGATATTGTACAACATAAGCTCCCGCTCAAGCCGGAATGCCCACCGGTAAAGCAAAAGCTAAGAAGGATGAAACCGGAAATGTCCTTGAAGATCAAGGAGGAGGTACAGAAGCAATTCGATGCAGGGTTTCTAGCTGTGGCGAGATACCCAGAATGGGTAGCAAACATTGTACCGGTGCCTAAGAAGGACGGTAAAGTTCGGATGTGTGTCGATTATCGAGATTTGAATCGCGCAAGCCCAAAGGACAATTTCCCATTACCACACATCGACACCCTGGTTGATAATACAGCCAAGTATTCACTGTTTTCGTTCATGGATGGTTTTTCGGGGTATAACCAGATCAAGATGGCGCCAGAAGATATGGAAAAGACTACTTTTACAAAGTGATGTCTTTTGGACTCAAGAATGCTGGGGCAACATATCAAAGGGCGATGATGGCACTTTTCCATGATATGATGCACAAGGAGATTGAAGTTTATGTGGACGACATGATCGCGAAGTCCGAATCAGAAGAAGAACACGTCCTCAACTTGAGAAAGTTATTCGAGAGATTGAGGAAGTATAAGCTTAGGCTGAATCCCGCCAAATGTACATTTGGAGTGAAATCCGGGAAATTGTTGGGCTTTATTGTCAGCCAGAGGGGGATAGAGGTGGATCCAGACAAAGTGCGAGCGATAATGGAAATGCCTGCGCCTAAAACGGAAAAAGAAGTTCGAGGGTTTTTGGGTAGATTGAATTACATTGCTAGATTCATCTCCCACTTAACTGCTACTTGTGAACCACTGTTCAAGTTGTTACGAAAGAATCAGGCTGTGGTGTGGAATGAGGATTGTCAGGCCGCTTTTGAGAGAGTCAAACAATACTTACAAAACCCTCCTGTATTACGTCCACCAGAACCAGGAAGGCCACTCATTTTGTATTTGACTGTATTGGACAAGTCAATGGGTTGTGTGTTGGGTCAGCATGATGAGGATGGCAAAAGAGAGCACGCTATATATTACTTGAGCAAGAAGTTCACAGACTGCGAACAACGATATTCATCGTTAGAGCGGACTTGCTGCGCATTGGCGTGGGCCGCTCATCGTTTAAGGCAATACATGTTAAGTCATTCCACATGGTTGATATCCAAGATGGATCCTATCAAGTATATTTTTGAAAAGCCTGCTCTTACTGGAAGGATAGCTCGATGGCAGATGCTATTGTCAGAGTACGACATCGTATATGTCACTCAAAAATCTGTCAAGGGTAGCGCACTAGCAGAATACCTGGCTCATCAACCCCTTTGTGATTATCAACCAATGCAACCTGAATTTCCTGATGAGGATATCATGGCTCTATTCGAAGAGAACAAAAAAGACCGAAACGAAAAAGCGTGGACGGTGTTATTCGACGGAGCCTCGAATGTGATGGGACATGGAATAGGGGCAGTGCTTATCTCCCCAGAGCGTCAGTATATACCAATGACGGCAAGGTTGTGTTTTAGTTGCACAAATAACATCGCTGAATATGAAGCCTGTGCCATGGGTATTCGAGCAGCAATTGAGTCTAAGGCAAAAATTCTAGATGTATATGGAGATTCGGCTTTGGTCATCCATCAATTGAAAGGAGAATGGGAAACTAGGGATACAAAATTAATTCCCTACCAAGCTTACATCAGGGGATTAATGGAGTATTTCGATTCCATCACATTTAACCATATACCTCGAGAAGATAATCAATTAGCAGACTCACTGGCCACCTTGTCGTCAATGTTTGAGGTTGATCAAGATGCAGAATTACCAAAAATCAAAATGAAAAGCCATGCAGAGCCCGCATATTGCCACTTCATCGAGGAGGAGTTAGACGGTAAGCCTTGGTACTTTGATATCAAGCGTTATCTTAAAACCCGAGAATACCCTGAGGATGCGTCTGAAAACGATAAAAGAGCACTAAGAAGGTTGGCCGGCAGTTTCATCTTAAGTGGGGATGTTTTATACAAGAGAAACCATGACATGGTTCTCCTCAGATGTGTGGATGCAAAGGAAGCCGAGTTGATATTGAAAGAAGTGCACGAAGGTACATTTGGTACACACATGAATGGACATTCGATGGCTAGGAAGATCTTAAGAGCTGGTTACTTCTGGTTGACCATGGAAAACGATTGTTGCATACACGTGAGAAAGTGTGAGAAATGTCAGATATATGCAGATAATATCAATGTGCCACCCACTACTCTGAACGTGTTGTCTGCACCATGGCCATTTTCGATGTGGGGAATAGATGTCATCGGAGCTATAGAACCAAAAGCGTCAAATGGACATCGCTTCATACTAGTCGCGATCGACTATTTCACTAAGTGGGTTGAGGCTGCTTCGTATGCCAACGTGACTAGAAAGGTTGTGGTTAGATTCATAAGGAAGGAGTTGATCTGTAGGTATGGGCTACCTAACAAGATCATCACTGATAACGCTACCAACCTGAACAATCAGATGATGGCGGAGTTATGTGAGGAATTCAAAATTCACCACCATAATTCCTCTCCTTATCGTCCAAAGATGAATGGGGCAGTAGAGGCTGCTAACAAGAACATCAAGAAGATTGTGCAGAAGATGGTGGTCACCTACAAGGACTGGCACGAAATGCTTCCTTTCGCTTTGCACGGATACCGCACATCAGTACGAACATCAACTGGGGCCACGCCGTTCTCGCTAGTGTATGGGATGGAAGCGGTACTTCCATTTGAGGTCGAAATTCCCTCCTTACGCGTGTTAATGGAAACTAAGTTAGAGGAAGCTGAGTGGGTTCAAACCCGATTCGACCAACTCAACCTTATCGAAGAGAAAAGGTTAACAGCAGTGCGTCATGGACAGCTGTATCAAAGGAGAATGAAAAAGGCGTTTGACAAAAGGGTGCACCCAAGAGAGTTTCATGAAGGCGAACTGGTGTTGAAGAGGATTTTGCCCATCCAAAAAGATCATAGAGGCAAGTGGACCCCGAACTATGAAGGGCCGTTTGTAGTGAAGAAAGCATTCTCTGGTGGGGCACTAATTCTCACAAGGATGGATGGGGAGGAATTACCGTTACCGGTTAATTCTGATGCGGTCAAAAAGTTCTATGTATGATGATTCCGTGATAAGGGTTGCCGTTAGCGAATATTAACATTGCCTTTTAAATTGTTGTAATCTGTGTTATTTCATTCAATAAATACCGCATATTAATTTTTGTTCATACTTTCTGAAATTATTGCATGTCGCGCTGAGCTGTTTAGGTAAATAAAGAGGATTGAAAACGAAAAATAATCGAACGAATGTCAATAAAAGCATCACGGGTATTCAGTCGGCTTAGCTCGGTCCTGGTGGGTGTCGTAAAAATTAAAAAAAGTAAATAATAATAAAAATAAAAATGAAGAAAAAATAAAAAAAAAAAGAACAAAAGAAAAGACACATGTTGAATTCGTTGTCAATGAGGTTGTCAAGGGCGTAGTGTTTTCGAAAAGCAAAAGCAAAATAAATTTTGAAAACACCAAAGTTGGGTCTTCTCCTGATGCAAGGTTTCGGGGGTAACCATCGTTCTTTTCCTGCTAGAGCATATGCATTCATATTACTTGAACCCTCAACCTTTTCATTTCCCATTAAAACAAAGGGTTGTCATGAATACAATACTGGGGCAGTGTTCATCATGGTACACATCCCCAACGATCTGTTGATTGGGAGATAAAAAAAAATAAATAAATATAAAAAAAAAAAGGAAAGAAGAGAGAGAAAAATAATGAAGTCGATATGTCAACCACTACCGAGTTTTATTCCAGGGCTAAGGTCGCGAGAAAGTAAGGTAAGCAAAGATTCAGAGTGACGTGTGGCCATTTTTCCTTTATCCAAACGTTAAAAGAAGTTTATCCAATTGCACCCCTTTTGAGCCATAAATTATATTTGTTTTCATCACCCCCGACAAGAATCATTAGCATATCGATGTCAACCTAAAGGGTACATCAAGGGCGTCCAAAATCAAGGAGGGGATTTCTGAAAGAAAAAAAGAAGAAGGAAAAAGAAATAAAAAATATATAAAGTCTCAAAGAAGTACATGATGGACAAATTTGTAAGCACCAAAATATGATGTCACAAACTTGTTTCACAATCGGCAAGTATGACCGAATCGTTTCAAGTAATAAACTTGGTAAGACCAAGTATCGTTCTCCCAAAGGACTCACGGCCTAGTTTAGTTATGTGATTTGTTGATTAGCTAGGACTTACAAACGAAATATTTAGATTTTAATATGCAAGACGAAAAGTAAACATGTATGCATGAATTGATCAATGGCAAAGACAAAAGATAAACACTTTCAATGAAATATATGAATGAATATGTTGTTGGGGGTCAATTTAATCTCATCCACTCTCATATATTTTAGGAATTCAACATTCAAATCATCATTGTTAATGCCACTCTCTAATGTACCATTCTAGATGGCTTCTCCCTAATCAAATAGTTCATACAATTCCTAGCATTCCTAATGATTAGTTCATGAGTGCAGGAGCTTAAAGGCAACCAATAGAATATTGTCAGTATAATATTGGGAGAAATTCCCCGGATCTAGACTTCCCCGTACGTGTCTGTATCGACAAAACCAATAATCATGCATTAGAATGAGTTAAACAATGCAAGCATTGAGCAAAGAGGAAAAACCCTAACTAATGATGAAAGAAAGCATATGTCTTAATTCAAAGATGTACTCAACAGATTCCATATATGAGAGCTTCAAGAGATTACATTGATTCCCCAACAAACATACAAGGTTTAGTTCACCATATTCATGGTGAACCTAGATGAATAACAATGAAAGTATGAAAGAATAAACCCAATAAAGGTGAAGAGGTAGCCTAAGCATCCAAGATCCTCCTTCAAAGGGGTGGAAGAGAGAGTGTTTGCCTCGTTTCTGCCAAAGATCTCTAACTAAAGGACGTGCAAGCCCTTATATACTAATCTAGAGTTACAAAAGATTACAAAAGCCCAAGCCCAAAAAGTGCCGCTCAGCGCCATTTACCGCTCAGCGGTGGTTACGCGTCTTCTTTCTTCCCCTCAGCGGCCATTTGCCCCTCAGCGGTTCCAACGCCACCTCTTGAGTGCCGCTCAGCGGTAGTTTGCCGCTGAGCGGTGCCTTCGACTTCTCCTTTTTGCACTCTTTCTTGTCTTTTCTAATGTCCTCTCTCTTATTCTTCACTTCTTTCACCAAATTCACCTCAAAACCTGCACAAAAACACTTAAATCAAGCATAAACCTGTCCAGCTCTCTTATTTCTGAAAATATAAACAAAAGGCATGATTTCAAGCTAGTTTCTAAGTCTAAAGGTTGCTTTTAGTATCAACTTTAAGCATGAAAATAACAGTTTTTCAACTGTTATCACAACCCCAAACTTAGAACTTTGCTTGTCCTCAAGCAAATAAAATGTAACTCCATCTCCAACCAATTCATATGATGGTTTATTCATTCAAAATCCTCTTTTCAAGATAAGTAATAACTTCACTCAAACTTAAGACCAAGAGTTCAATCAAGATGTGCACATGCTTTAGTTTTCACAAAGTCATTTAAATTCCAACAAATGTTATTTTTCATGAATGATCAATCAATTAAGCATGGATGTTCATGTGCTTATGGAATATTTCCTCACTAGGTAAAGTGTTTCACTCAACACACAAGTGTATAAGAGGTAAAGTGTTTCACTCATTCACTCCACTATCCCAATGTCACATGAATCAACTTTGCCTTTCATTTAACCACAATCAAATACATTCACAAGCATGCATCATCACAAGGACTTTTCAATGGCTTATAATGTGGCTGGGCTAACAAGAAAATTGGTTTTTCTGGATCACAAAATCCTTGAGTTAAGAGAATCATAACAACACAATCTTCTTATTCATTCCCAACTTTCTTTTGCCTTTGCTTTTGCATTTGCATTGAGCTTTGCTTCTTTTTCTTTTCTTTTCTTTGCATATTCTTACTTTTTAGCTGTTAGCTCAATGCTTTTTCCTTTTTCATGTTTCCCCAATAACCCCAAACTTGAACATTTAACAATACCACACAAGATCTTCTACTTAACTCAAGGTAAAGATTTTCAATCAAGGGTGTTCAGTGTATATTTAAGGCTAAGGGTTCAAAGGATAGAACACAATGTGTTCTCTTTTAGAAGGCTAACTTTATGAATTTGGCCAATAAAAAGGGTTTCAAAAACACGGCCTTTGATCATATGATGCAAAACAAGCAATTGATTCAATCATAGAAAACCTGGGCAAAATCATTCATGCTTTCAAAGTAATAGCATTTAACAATAACAACTCTGGAGCTCAAAATCTCACATATAAGCTCATTCACATTTGATATACACATCCTGCTTAATTTCACAATCACAATCATGATATTATGCATTTGTTCACAAAGCTTGTGAATCACCTGTATAAGCATTTTAATGTGCACATCATCTCAACATCAATCAATCAATAAGCATCATCAAGCATTACTTATCACACAATCACAGTTAATAGCAAACCATCATAACAAACCAGGTGTTCAATAGAGTACATCAAACCCTAATCTAAAAACAAAAACAAATAAGTTCAGAAAACTTAAACCATAAAAGCATAATCATATGATAGCATTCATCAGTAAATGCTATCTCAACTCCTCATCAGTCCGAGCTCTCTGTATCTTCCTCTTCCTCTTCATCATCATCTTCATCAAATGCATCCTCCTCCTCTGCTTCATCTTCCTCCATATCTCTGGCTGAAGCTTCAGCTGCTCCAGCTCCTCCATATACTGGTTCTTCTGGCCAAGCTACCACATTATGGAATTCATCCATAGTCCACCTGTGTGCTGGAGGGGTATCATACATCCCCACTATCATCTCAGCCGTGGCCACCTGCCCTCTGTGGATGGACTGCAACTGAGCACCTATAAGGGACATATACATGTCCCTCATCTGGAATGGTTCTGCCTCATGAGTATCAGCAGAAGTCCTGCCCTGTGCTGGCCTTCTCTCTCTACGAGCCTGGCGTGGTGGAACTGGCTGGGCTGCCTCCTCACCTCCACAGTACTGTCTGTAATAGGCCTCATCTATAGCTTTTCTTGGCCTCTCAAATGGTGGAACAGAAGTATCCACCCCAGCTAGCTTGCAAAGGTGAGTGATCAAAGAAGGATGTCCCAGTGGTGCTTTGTTGTTTGAGGTGTTAGCACACACACTAATCTCATCAGCTATCACCTGCCCAATATTAACATTCAAGTTTCTGATAGCACAATAGATGAATAGTGCCCTGCTGAGAGTGATATCTGACACATGTGAGCATGGCTGAATGTTGGCATGAGAAAATGCCATCCAATACTTTGCAAGAGGAGTCAAGTCTGTCCTCCTAATGTTAACCACTGCTGCAGATCTATTCCTTTGAAAGTGTCCTCCAAGTATGCACAATACTCTCTCAACATCCTCAAAGTCAGCACCTTCCTCCATGCTAAGAGCAAACTGGCATTGCTCACCAGCCCACACAATATCCAGGAAGTTATTGATGGAGTCAGGATCATACCTGATAGCATGGCCTCTAACATAGCCCAAATAATTCTCAGCTGGATGATCACCAATCTTCTTTGCATTGGTGTAGAATTCTTTCACCACAGCTATGTTGGCAGGTGATGGATAAGTGGCTAGCTTTCCCCAATCATTCCCTAACACTTGCTCTCCAAATTGAGGAGCAAAGTTAGGTATCATTCCAACCTTTCTCTCCATTAGAAGTCTCCTGTCCTGAACCACCCTAAAGTGCTTCTCATGTTTCCTAGAGAGGAACCTGCCATTATGGGGCTGCTCTGGTTCCTTTTCCTTCCTCTTGGTTGCCATGGTTTTCAATCTCTTTCCTGAAGAGGATGCCATTCCTGCATTCAAACACAAATCCAAAACCACAGAACATGATGTTCATCATTAGTAAACTCAGAACACAACTCCTTTCGAAGCTAAACCACCGCTGAGGGCCAGAATTTCCCCTCAGCGCCACCAGTGCCACATTCAAACACGCAACAAACCAGAAAAAATAAATCTGGCAGAGTGCCGCTCAGCGGTAAATGCCGCTCAGCGGTGATCTGCAGATTTTTGCAAATCTCTTTTTAAAACAGTCCTAACTCCACCCAAATGCAATTTTCAGTTTTCCAGTTCATAATCAAGCAGTTTAATCGGTTCAAACATCAAATATATCATCAAATCATGCATAGAAACTAAAACCCCTAAGTATTCATGCTTTGACAATCACATTCAAATTCAAGAACCCTAGAATGAACAAAATGCATTTTACTTACTTGGGTGGAGATGCTAGATGATATGAGAATGCTTCCAAACTAGAATGCTCTCTTCCAACCCCAAACTTTGATGGCACACTAGTATAAAAGTGAGTGGAAGAGAAATCTTCTAAAGAGGGAAGAGTAGAAAGATGTGGAAAACCTAGGAGAAGAGGTGTGGAAGTGTTTATGCAGAGAAGAACTTGAAAGAGTGTAAAAACGCGCAGCTTAGGGTTTAAAAATACCCCAATGGGCTCGGGTTCCGCTAAGGGGAACTTAAGCCCATCTGCGTTAGTACCGCTCAGCGGTAAATGCCGCTCAGCGGCACTTTCGTGATGTGCCCTTCTCCTTCTTTTCTTGACCTACGTGCCTTCCTAGCATACCCCTCATAGGTTCCCTGCAATTCAATGTTAAAAATGCTTATGCAAACCCTAACTAAAATAGACAAACAGAAAACAATCAATCAACTGGGTTGCCTCCCAGGTAGCGCTTGTTTAACGTCACGAGCCTGACCCAAAATCCACCAACACCCATCAGTAGGTGTTTCAAACTTACCAGCACCCATCAGTAGGTGCAAAATCTTCTCACCAACACCCATCAGTAGGTGTTACAAACTTAGTATCCTTCAGTAGATACTTAATCACCTAGCATCCTTCAGTAGATGCTAGATCCAACAAAATAATGTCCAGAATAATGTTCACAAATTATAAATTACAAAACCAAATCAAAAGTTTGTAAATCCACTGGGTTGCCTCCCAGCAAGCGCTTCTTTAACGTCACTAGCTTGACCCTGTTAAAGCTCACGTTCCATCTTCTTTATAGTTGACGTAGTCCTTCCACCAACCTTTCAACTGCTTCCTTTGGACTGTCTTAGATTCTCTAGAATATGGAGACTCTATCTCTATCATCTCCTTCTCTTTAAAGCCTTTAATAACCCACAACTTGTTCTTGAGTCTTACAGGTGTGCCAAGTTGGAGTCTTAATTTTTTCCAGTCTCTAGGAACTTCTTCTCCTTTTCCAATCTCTTCTACCTTGGGTGCCTGAAAATACAAACAATGGTTATCAGAAACCTTAAGATTTTTATTTTTACCTCTAGTTATGGGTGCATCTCGAAATGCAGCTTTATAACTGGCTTCTTCCTCCTTTGCTTGTATCTCATCTTTGAACACATCCACCACCACTCTCTCCTCTCTGTCTTGGAGAACCACTATACCTTCATTCACATCAATGATAGCCCTAGCCGTTTTCATAAACGGCCTTCCAAGTATGAAAGGTATTTTCTCAGTTTCCATCTTCATCACCACAAAGTCTGCCAAGAACTGAAGTTTGCCAACACAAACTACAATGTCTTCTGCAATCCCACATGGCTCCTTTGAAGATCCATCAGCCATTACAAGATTAACCTTTACAGGTTTTATTTCAACATGGCCAATTTGCTCCAATAGAGAATAAGGCATCAAGTTAACACTTGAGCCTAAATCAAGGAGAGCTTTCTTTACCTTTTTCTTCCCTATAATGCAAGGGATAGAAAAACTGCCTGGATCTGCTGCTTTTGGTGGGAATGATTCTTTCTTAACAGTTATACACTTTTCTTCCTCATCCTCTCTACGTCTTCTTTTTGTAGAGGTTCCTTCATCTGATTTGGTGTAAACTGCTATTTTCTGTAGAATTTGTTCCCAAGGAGCTTCATTATCAACCATTTTGAATAAATCTGTGAAATCCATTGGTTTCTCCTGATTTGTTAGAAAAGGAAAAGTGTCCTTTCTTTCTTCTTCTCTTCTCTCTTCTGTTTCATCTTCTTCCAACTCAATGATCTCTTCATTTACACTCTTGACCACTTTGCACTCTTCTCTGGGGTTAACCTCAGTATTAGCCCCAAAGTTTCTGTTGGGTCTTTCTTCCAATTGCTTGGTGATCTGACCCATCTGAATCTCCAGATTCTTTATAGCAGCTTCAGTGCTCTTTTGAGAAGATTCAGTTTTCTGGATGAATTGCTGAAGAGTTTCTTCCAACTTTGTTGATCTGTCATTAAGCATAGATAATTGTTGCCACAAGGTTGGTTGTTGCTGCTGCTTATTATACTGATTAGCCTGCCCAGTTTGTCCTTGGCCAATGCTTGGATGTGGTTTCCAACCCTGATTATAATTCCCTTGACGGTATGGAAACTGATTAGCCATGAAGTTAACATCCTCCAAGGCTTCCACTGGAAAAGCACACTGGCCATTTATGTGATCACCTCCACATAGTTCGCACAATTGGGTTTGTATCTGGGCAGCAGACTTCAACTCTTTAGGTAATTGAGCCAAAGTTTTTGTCAGAGTCTCTAGCTGTTGAGTTAGAATTTTATTCTGTGCTAGCAGAGCATCATGCGTTTGTAATTGTAGAACCCCTTTCTGTGGCATAGGAGCTCCTCTTTCATTGTGCAGCTCATTATCACTTGTAGCCATATTTTCAATGATTTCAGTTGCTTCCTCTGGAGTCTTCCATTTGATATTGCCTCCAGCTGAGGCATCTAGCATCATCTTGGTTTGTGAACCAAGCCCTCCAAGGAAAGTTAGGACTACTTCTTGATCTTCAAAGCCATGCGTGGGAGTTTTACGTAACAAGCTTTTATACCTATCCCATGCATGTCCAAGTGATTCTTCCATGCCCTGCTTGAATGAAGATATCTCTTGCTTTCCCTTAGTCACTTTAGATTGTGGGAAGTATTTATTCAAAAACTTTGCAACCACTGCTTCCCATTCCGTGAAACTTTCTTCTGGAAAAGAGTTCAACCAAAGCTTAGCATTGCCTCCCAATGAGAAAGGAAACAAGCTAAGTTTGATAGCTTCGTCTGGCACCCCATTAATCTTGACCGTGTTACAGATCTCAGTAAATGTTGTAAGGTGCTCATATGGGCTTTGATGGAAGGCCATCTAAGACATACATTGGACCTCTTACTAGAGCCATGGCTAAGAGAGTTCAAGAGGAAGAAGGATCACTTAATATTTTGCTTCTATGGAAGGTGAATTATCTTAAACCTTCTTCTCTTAATTAAGCATGTTTACTTTGTTTTGTAGGATTAAATAAATTGGAGGGAGCAGCTGCCAACATGGCATTTGGCACGTGAAAGGAAGAATGGTTGGATAAGCTTGCTGCCAAAGTCATATGCACCCAGCCAAAACCCCAAAATAGCCCAACGTTGGATGAGGAGATGCTTCAAACACGTGAGGAGCTAACCTGGAGCAAGGCATGGGATTTGCTGGAAGTTTTTAGTGTTGCTGTTAGGCTTCCCATTCGAAATTAGGCGGGAGTTCATTTCAGAAAAGAGACCCATCTTCACTTATAAATAGGATGGTTTCTTCCTTGTATGGTACTTTAGAGCTATGCCCAAATGCTGAGAAATATATTCCAGTCTTGCATTCTGCTCTTGAGTCAAAATTGCTTGCAATTTCTTCATTTTCTCTCAAGCTTCCTTCCATTATATGAAGGCTTTCTGAGCTGAGAGGCTTCACTCATTCTACCTTGCTTCATTCAAACACCTCCATCAACATTTACTCCATCAAGTCCGCTGCACACCAACACACTTACCACACCTCTGATCTGGGAGCTTCAGGCCACTGGATTCCTCTGGAATTTGGCTCCATCAAGTGGTATCCAGAGCTTAGGTTCTCCACGCACCAAGGAGCTAAGCATTTCTTCTCATTGTGCAATTTAATTCTGCTGAATTCCATCTCTGTTTCTGTTTTTTTTGTTTCTGTTTTCTGTTTCTGTTTCTGTTTTCTATTTCTGTTTCAGTTTTAATTCTGCTTCTGTAATTCTGTTCCAGCCTTTAATTCTGTGTTCTTACAGTGCATTATGTCCATTTTTCATTTTAAACGGTGAATCATTTCTTGTTTGAGTCAATTCCAGCTTTGAACTTTAAATTCTGTTTTGTCTAAAGTCTTGTGCAAACTACTGTTGCTGTTTTAACATTGTCACTGTTTTGAAATTGTTTCTATTGAGTTCTGTGCTTACCAGTGCTATACAAGCTGTTTGTTACCATTAGAGGCAGTGATGAGTTGATCTAGCCTTGGTAATATAGGCTGAAGCATCCAATAAGCCAAACTGGTTGTAAAATTCTGTTAAAATCTGATGCAGAATTTTGTTTGCTGTTCTAAATCATCAAATCTGTTTTCAGCTGGTTTTGATTGATTCTAAAGCTTGATACAACATTGTTTAGTGTTGTTGAATGATGCTAAGAGTGTAGCCAACCATAACAAGCAATGAAATGCAATTTGCATAGCTTGGTTGTGCATAGACACTAGTCATTTGTTATTTCAGATTTAAATTTGGTTTATCACCGTGCCAATTTTCATTGCATAGTTTAATCTGAGTTTGTCATGCTAAGCATCTTTAATTCCAGCTTAGATCTGTGTATTCACATTTCCTAGAGTCTTTTCCTTGCTGATCCAAACTTTGATTCCATAAAACTGAATTTGGTTGGTTATTTTGGTGCCATTTACTGCATAAGTGGTACAGCAGTAGGGATTTTCGAAAATCTGCTGTTTCTTTGCTGGTTTATAGCTTAAACAAGTCTCAATTGATGGTTCAAAGTTGCTAGTACTGTTCATTTGGTCAAAACATGACTTATATGCAAATTTGCATTTGAAACCATCAAGTTTTGAGTGAAAATGGAAGTGAAACAATGATTTCGAATTATAGGCAGTTTCTAAGTTGTTTTAAGGTCTGAACATGTTCAAATTCATCATTAAAAATTGTTGAAACTGTCCAAACAAAGATTGAAACACTTCCATATAGTTTTGGATCTCAAACCACCAAAATTCAGTTAATTTTTCTGGTGCAGTTCTGTTTTTCCAGCTGCTGTTTGGTAATTTTGATGCAAAAATTCATTATTGGATTGTGAAAAAGCTGGTTCCATGATTAAAAATGAAATAGATGACTCAAAGAAGTAATATCAAGTGAGAAAAAGCTGTTGGAACTGTGCAATCCAGATTACAGGCCCTGAAAAATCAAATTTCAAAAATCTGAAAGTCATTGGGGCATTTTATCAAACAGTTTTGAAAATTATCAAACAGTTTGCAATTGGAATCATTTCTGAACTGTGTTTGTGTTTTTTTTGCTTTCTTAATCTGTTCTAGCACCTTTGGTAGGTTCCTTTTGTGTACTTGCTGTTTTTCCATACCTAGTTCATTTGTTTACCACATTTTTGGCTTCCAAAATTGTCAATTATTGCTGGAAATTGGTGTGGAAAACTGGTGCAGAATGGTAAATCTAGCTTGGTTTGTTTGAGTGGATTTAAGGTACTGTGACAGCTGTTGTGAAGCATCCAGTTGCAGAAACCTTTACTTATAATGGTAGCATACTAGGAAGTGAGGGGAAAGCTGAAATGAAAAGCAATTAGGAGCTCTTGAGTAGATGCAACTCTGCTGTCCAGCAGCTGCAGAATACATTACAGCAGCATAATTTGCTACCAGAATTGGAACAACTTGCATATTGTTTTTGAGATACACTTGGCAGCAGCTGAAGATTGAAGTCCACACTATTTTTACACATTTAATTGAGCTTGTTTGAGTACTCATATCACGGAATCTTGTAGTTTTTTTTTTATATTTCTGTTGTTGTGCCAAGTGACTTGGGAAAATGCTTTTGAAGCAATTCCAAGCTCACAATTGAACATTGTAATAGTCCAATTTCGTTTTCTTTAGTGTGAAAGTGTGTCAAGGGGCTCCAAGTGTCACTTGCACTTTCACTTAGGGCCGTCTAGCATTTACATTCTTGCATCTTTATTGCTTTCCTTAAATGTCTTGAGTAATCCTTTTTGTTTTAGGGTCTCCGTGGTATTTAGGATAGCATAGCATATAGTAAACCTTTCTTTGGTTTGTAGGTTCATAACATTTAAAAAGAATTTGAAGAATTTCTACTTAGAAACTAAAGTAAAAGAACATTTTAAGGAAACTCTGGCTAAGGAAGAACTTGGTTTCTAAGCTTGTCCATTTGTGACTCACCTCTTCTTCCTGGGAGCTACTTAGAAACATCTTTTACTTCTAGAATCTCTTTAGAAATTTTTCACCAAAAACAAAGAAAGCTTGTGAAAATCTTTTCACTCATTACTTGTCAAATATTTTGAAAACTTTGTGAAAACCTTTTCCTTTGACAAGAATGAGTCAATCAAGTGTGCAAGGAAGTTTGAAACCCAATAGTGAAATGTCTTTAAGGGAAGAATTTGAGCAAAGATTTGAACAAAGGGATAAAGAGATTAGTGAGCTCAAAGATATGATTAGTCAACTTTTGATTAATCAAGATAAAAAGAAAGAGAGGTCTTCCCATAGGAGAAGAGAAGAATCATCATCTTCTCCAAGTGAAATTGAGCAAAATAGTAGTCATCACAATGATGACCACTACCAAATGCCTCCTAGAAGACAACATAGAGTTAGAGAGCATTATCCAAGAGAGCCTAAGATTGATCTTCCTTCCTTCCATGGAAAAGATGATGTAGAAGAATACCTAGAGTGGGAAATGAAAGTTGAGCAATTGTTTGAGTGCCACCAAATAGATGATGAAAGGAGAGTCACCATGGCTTCTCTAAGATTTCAAGGTTATGCCTTAATCTGGTGGACAGCCTTAGTCAAGGACCATAGGCTAAGACACTTACCTCCCATTAGGTATTGGAATGAAATGAGAGCTGCCTTGAGGAGGAGGCATGTACCAGCCTATTATGATAGGGAGATAATGGATAAACTCCATAAACTCCAACAAAGGAACATGAGTGTTGAGGAATATAGACAAAAAATGGAGTTACTCATGTTGAGAGCTGGGATAAGAGAAGAACCTAGAATAACAATAGCTAGGCTTCAAAGTGGACTTAACTATGACATAAGAGATAGGGTTGAACTTATACCCTACAATGATCTTAATGAGTTAGTCCAACTTTGTGTGAGGGTAGAGCAACAACTAAAGAGGAAAAGCTCCACCAAGAAAGATTACCCTCATAGTTCTCACCATAAGAAAGAGTATAAGAGGGAGGGTAGTCAAACCAAGCCAAGATATGAAGAAAGAGAGAGAGAGAGAGGAAAAGAAAAAGTCAAAGAACCTTCAAGAGATCATAAGAGTAAGGAGACTAAGTGCTTTAGGTGTGGGGAAAAAGGGCACTATGCATCTGAGTGCCGCAATAGAAGGTCAACTTACATCCTTGAGCATGAGAGTGAAAGTGAGGGTTCTTCATATAGTGAGTCTGAGACATCCACTTCTGAAGAAGAAGAAGCTTTACCTTGTGATGGTGACTTACTTATGGTAAGGAGACTCCTGGAAAGTAAACATGTAGAATTAGAACAGTCACAAAGAGAGAACCTATTCCACACAAGATGCAAAGTTTTAGAAAAGACATGTTCAATGATAGTGGATAGTGGCTCTTGTTGCAACTGTTGTAGTTCTAGAATGGTAGAGAAGCTTGGCTTAACCACTACTCCTCATCCTAAACCTTACAAACTTCAATGGATTAAAGAGGATGATGGAATAGTAGTTAAGGAACAAGTAAGTGTACCCATTTCCATTGGCAAATATGAAGATCAAATTGTTTGTGATATAGTACCAATGGAAGCTGGGCACATATTACTTGGAAGACCTTGGCAATATGATAAACAAGCTTTACATGATGGAGTCACCAACAAAATTACCATTCAACACAAGGGAAAGAAAATTATTTTGTGTCCTCTTACACCTTCACAAGTAAGAGAGGACCAAATAATTCTTAAAAAGAAGTTGGATGGAGAAAAGAAAAAAGAAAATAGGAAAGAAAGAAAGAATTTGGTAACCCATGCCTCAGGCCATGAAGTTGTCCAACCTCAAACCTTGAATATTTCCAAAAATCTTTTTCTTGGACAACCTCATTTTCTTCTTTATTGCAAAGAGGCATTTGTTTCAATCACTCATGAACTTGGTTCTCTACCAAAGGGGTTGCAAAAACTTTTAAAGGAATTTGATGATATATTTCCCAAAGAGGTACCAAGTGGATTACCACCTTTGAGGGGAATAGAACATCAAATAGATTTGGTACCTGGGGCAAGCCTACCTAATAGGCCAGCCTATAGAACCAACCCTATGGAAACAAAAGAAATAGAGAAACAAGTTAATGACTTGTTGAACAAAGGGTGGATCCAAAAGAGTTTAAGTCCTTGTGCTGTGCCTGTGTTGTTGGTCCCTAAAAAGGATGGGTCTTGGAGAATGTGTACAGATTGTAGGGCCATCAACAACATAACTGTCAAGTATAGGCATCCCATTCCTAGGTTAGATGACATGTTGGATGAATTACATGGAGCAAATCTTTTCACCAAAATTGATCTTAAAAGTGGATACCATCAAATAAGAATTCATGAAGGAGATGAATGGAAAACTGCTTTCAAGACCAAGTTTGGTTTGTATGAATGGTTAGTCATGCCCTTTGGCTTGACCAATGCTCCAAGTACATTCATGAGATTAATGAATCATGTGCTTAGGGAATGCATAGGCAGATTTGTAGTGGTCTATTTTGATGATATCTTAATCTATAGTCAAGGCCTTCAAGAACATCTTAACCATGTCAGAAAAGTCTTGCTTCTTCTTAGAGAACATCATCTCTTTGCCAACTTTGACAAATGTACTTTTTGTCAAGAAAGTGTGATTTTCCTTGGATTCAAAGTGGGAAAAGAAGGTGTACATGTTGATCCAGAGAAGATCAAGGCTATACAAGAATGGCCAACCCCTAAAAATGTAGGAGAGGTGAGAAGTTTTCATGGGTTAGCAAGTTTTTATAGAAGATTTGTTAAAGACTTCTCCACCATAGCTGCTCCTTTAAATGAGCTAGTCAAGAAAGATATGCCTTTTATTTGGGGTGATAAGCAAGAGTTGTCTTTTGAGACCTTGAAACACAAGTTAACACATGCACCTATTCTAGTTTTGCCTGATTTTTCCAAAGCCTTTGAACTAGAATGTGATGCATCTGGGGTAGGAATAGGAGCTGTTTTAATACAAGGAGGACATCCCGTAGCTTACTTTAGTGAAAAACTTAGGGGGCCTACCTTAAACTATCCTACCTATGACAAAGAGTTGTATGCCCTCATTAGAGCTTTGAAAACTTGGGAGCATTACCTGGTAACTAGAGAATTCATCATACACACTGACCATGAATCTCTCAAGTACATTAAAGGGCAAGCAAAGCTAAACAAAAGACATGCAAAGTGGGTGGAATATCTTGAGCAATTTCCCTATGTCATCAAACACAAAAAGGGGAGTACTAATGTTGTTGCGGATGCTTTATCTAGAAGACATGCATTATTAGTAACCCTAGGATCTCAAATATTAGGATTTGATGACATAAAAGAGTTATATGAAAATGATGAAACATTTGCATCCACTTATTCATCATGTCTTAAGAAGCCTTTTGATGGATTCTATCTTTCTGAGGGGTATCTTTTTAATAAAGGAAAACTTTGTATACCCCAAGGATCCATTAGAAAACTTCTTATCAAAGAGAGTCATGGAGGAGGACTCATGGGCCATCATGGAGTTGATAAAACTCTGAACATTTTGAAAAGTAAATTTTATTGGCCACACATGAGAATAGATGTTCAAAGGCATTGTTCTAAATGTATAGCTTGTTTGCAAGCTAAGTCTAAAATTATGCCTCATGGACTCTATACACCTCTTCCTATAGCTAATACCCCTTGGGAGGACATAAGCATGGATTTTGTCTTAGGATTACCAAGAACTCAAAAGGGGTATGATTCTATATTTGTGGTAGTAGATCGTTTTAGTAAAATGGCTCATTTTATACCCTGCCACAAAGTAGATGATGCTAGCTATATCTCTAGACTCTTCTTTAAAGAAATAGTGAGATTGCATGGCTTACCCAAAACTATAGTGTCTGATAGAGATGTGAAGTTTCTAAGCCATTTTTGGAAAACTTTATGGGAAAAGCTTGGAACTAAACTTCTATTTTCTACTACATGTCACCCACAAACTGATGGGCAAACTGAAGTAGTAAATAGATCTTTATCTACATTATTAAGGGTAATATTAAGAGGAAATAACAAATCTTGGGATGAACATCTACCTCATATTGAATTTGCTTATAATAGAGTAGTCCACAAGACTACTAATCTTTCTCCTTTTGAGGTTGTTTATGGTTTTAACCCTATCACACCTCTTGATTTACTACCTCTTCCAGAATCATCTTCTTTTCTTCATAAAGAAGGTGCTTCTAGAGCGGAGTTTATCAAAAAGTTACATGAGAAAGTTAAAATCCAAATTGAAAAACAAACTCAAAAATATGCAGAATACAACAACAAAGGGAGAAAGAAAATAGTTTTTGAAAAAGGAGACCTAGTTTGGCTTCATTTGAGAAAGGAAAGATTTCCCTCTCAAAGGAAGTCCAAACTTAGTCCAAGAGGAGATGGGCCATTCAAGGTGGTCAAAAGAATAAATGATAATGCATACATCTTAGATCTTCCTGAAAGTTATGGTGTCAGTCATACTTTTAACGTCTGTGACTTAATTCCTTTCACAGGAGATGATCAACAGGATGCAACAGATCTGAGGACAGATCCTTCTCAAGAGGGAGGGTCTGATGGAAGGCCATCTAAGACATACATTGGACCTCTTACTAGAGCCATGGCTAAGAGAGTTCAAGAGGAAGAAGGATCACTTAATATTTTGCTTCTATGGAAGGTGAATTATCTTAAACCTTCTTCTCTTAATTAAGCATGTTTACTTTGTTTTGTAGGATTAAATAAATTGGAGGGAGCAGCTGCCAACATGGCATTTGGCACGTGAAAGGAAGAATGGTTGGATAAGCTTGCTGCCAAAGTCATATGCACCCAGCCAAAACCCCAAAATAGCCCAACGTTGGATGAGGAGATGCTTCAAACACGTGAGGAGCTAACCTGGAGCAAGGCATGGGATTTGCTGGAAGTTTTTAGTGTTGCTGTTAGGCTTCCCATTTGAAATTAGGCGGGAGTTCATTTCAGAAAAGAGACCCATCTTCACTTATAAATAGGATGGTTTCTTCCTTGTATGGTACTTTAGAGCTATGCCCAAATGCTGAGAAATATATTCCAGTCTTGCATTCTGCTCTTGAGTCAAAATTGCTTGCAATTTCTTCATTTTCTCTCAAGCTTCCTTCCATTATATGAAGGCTTTCTGAGCTGAGAGGCTTCACTCATTCTACCTTGCTTCATTCAAACACCTCCATCAACATTTACTCCATCAAGTCCGCTGCACACCAACACACTTACCACACCTCTGATCTGGGAGCTTCAGGCCACTGGATTCCTCTGGAATTTGGCTCCATCAGGCTTTCATGTGATAACCCATTAAATTGATTACTCTTTACCAGTTGAATTAATGCTGGTTTGACCTCCATGTTGGCTGCATTGACTCTAGGCCGAGCTATGCTATTGAAGTGCTGAGGTCCAGCAAGATTAGTGTAATCTGCAAGAGTTCTTCTAGCATTATTATTGTTCTCCATACTCCCTGTGCTATGAACAGAACCTTGTGGTGATGATTGTAGGAGAGTTTCAGGAGAAGGGAAAAGTTCTCTGGACGTTCTGATTCTTCTCCTCCTTCTACTCTCGTCTAGCCCTTCAAGTAGTGGTTCTGTTGTTTTCTTACTTCTAGTTCGAATTGCCTTCTGCATGCACAAGAAAACAAAACCCTAGAACAGATTTGTTAGCACAAAAAGATATAGAAGAAAATAAAGATTGAAAAGATATAAGAAGATAAAAGATTTAGAAGATAGAATCAAATAAAATAGAATAAAACCTAATCTAAAAAATAAAATCTAATCTAAAAGATAAAATAAAATAAAATCTAACCTAACCTAAAAGATAGAATAAGAATAAAATAAAATCTAACCTAAAAAGATAAAAAAAATAAAATCTAATAAAATAAAATAAAATCTAACCTAAAAAGATAAAAAAATAAAATCTAATAAAATAAAATAAAATCTAATCTAAAAAGATAAAATAAAATCAAATAAAAACCGAAAAATAAAAAACAGAAAACAGAAAAACAGAAAACAGAAAAATAAAATAAAAATTCGAAATTAAAATAAAATCTAATCTAAAAAGATAAAAATAAAATCTAACCTAAAAGATAAAAATCAAATCTAAAAAGATAAAAAATAAAAACAGAAAAAAATAAAAACAGAAATTCAAAATTAAAGTCAAAGGTAATCAATAATCACACAAATTAACCAGTTAAACCATGAATCCCCGGCAACGGCGCCAAAAACTTGATGGACAAATTTGTAAGCACCAAAATATGATGTCACAAACTTGTTTCACAATCGGCAAGTATGACCGAATCGTTTCAAGTAATAAACTTGGTAAGACCAAGTATCGTTCTCCCAAAGGACTCACGGCCTAGTTTAGTTATGTGATTTGTTGATTAGCTAGGACTTACAAACGAAATATTTAGATTTTAATATGCAAGACGAAAAGTAAACATGTATGCATGAATTGATCAATGGCAAAGACAAAAGATAAACACTTTCAATGAAATATATGAATGAATATGTTGTTGGGGGTCAATTTAATCTCATCCACTCTCATATATTTTAGGAATTCAACATTCAAATCATCATTGTTAATGCCACTCTCTAATGTACCATTCTAGATGGCTTCTCCCTAATCAAATAGTTCATACAATTCCTAGCATTCCTAATGATTAGTTCATGAGTGCAGGAGCTTAAAGGCAACCAATAGAATATTGTCAGTATAATATTGGGAGAAATTCCCCGGATCTAGACTTCCCCGTACGTGTCCGTATCGACAAAACCAATAATCATGCATTAGAATGAGTTAAACAATGCAAGCATTGAGCAAAGAGGAAAAACCCTAACTAATGATGAAAGAAAGCATATGTCTTAATTCAAAGATGTACTCAACAGATTCCATATATGAGAGCTTCAAGAGATTACATTGATTCCCCAACAAACATACAAGGTTTAGTTCACCATATTCATGGTGAACCTAGATGAATAACAATGAAAGTATGAAAGAATAAACCCAATAAAGGTGAAGAGGTAGCCTAAGCATCCAAGATCCTCCTTCAAAGGGGTGGAAGAGAGAGTGTTTGCCTCGTTTCTGCCAAAGATCTCTAACTAAAGGACGTGCAAGCCCTTATATACTAATCTAGAGTTACAAAAGATTACAAAAGCCCAAGCCCAAAAAGTGCCGCTCAGCGCCATTTACCGCTCAGCGGTGGTTACGCGTCTTCTTTCTTCCCCTCAGCGGCCATTTGCCCCTCAGCGGTTCCAACGCCACCTCTTGAGTGCCGCTCAGCGGTAGTTTGCCGCTGAGCGGTGCCTTCGACTTCTCCTTTTTGCACTCTTTCTTGTCTTTTCTAATGTCCTCTCTCTTATTCTTCACTTCTTTCACCAAATTCACCTCAAAACCTGCACAAAAACACTTAAATCAAGCATAAACCTGTCCAGCTCTCTTATTTCTGAAAATATAAACAAAAGGCATGATTTCAAGCTAGTTTCTAAGTCTAAAGGTTGCTTTTAGTATCAACTTTAAGCATGAAAATAACAGTTTTTCAACTGTTATCAGTACACAACAGAGACAACGAAGCAAGCGACCCAAAAGGGGAAGAAAAGAAAGAAAAAAACAGCAATGAAAATAAAAGGATGCTCGAAGTCTCAAATCTTTAGGGATAGTTGACTCGACACCTTGCAAATGATTCTTGTTGAAACAATTTAACCGCCAAACACTTATTTGAGCCTTCATTATCCATTTCTTTCAAAACCCTTTGACCTTTGGCCACGGTACAAGCCAATAAAAGTCCACGCTGACTGAAGACTGTTTGTCCTAATCTTTCTCACGATTTTAACCCTGAAACGAAACGATGTGGTGAATGACACAATCACTCAAAAGAACAAAAAAAAGAAGAAGGAAAGAAAATGAAACAAAAAAAAAAGAAAAAAAGAGACAAAAAAATGTGAAGTCTCCCCGTCAATCAAGAATCGCCCAATTGGGGCAATCCTTCCTACCCGAACCTTTCCACCTCTCCAAATCAAGTTTACTATACGCAACAAAGTTGGGGCAGCCCTTGCGGGCCATGCATGTGTAGATACTAACAACACCTCCCAATGTAAGAAAAATTCAAATGCTAACGTTACCCACAGGTAATCATTCAACCATCCACCTTTCATACTCATCTCCCGCACCTTTTCAGGTTCAAGCTAGTGCTAGAGGGAATTTGAACCCCTAGTTACGTTCTCTTCCTTTCATCAAAGAACCCACTGCTTCTTGACATTATTTTGATTGAATGCATTTCGAACGTACATCGCGTTTGACGTCAACATTGACAACGGATTCCAAGCATAGAATTTTCACAAAAAAAAAAAAAAAAAAAAAAGAAGAAAAAGGTGCAAGATAGAGAAAGCGAGAGCAAAAGAAGGGAACGAAACCAATGGCTCATATGCATTCATGCACCATCATAACATAACATCATTTCATAGAAAGCAAAGAAAATTGTTCAAAAATCCGTAAGGGGAAAATGAAGTGGTGAAAAAGGTTAGCAGACCTTTATATCCAAATCTCTCTAATGTTTTGCTCAGTATTTACCAATGTTTCTTCAAAAAAGATCTGAATCCAAGAGTTCCCTCACATCATTCATCCACAGGGTTTGTACACCCTCCAAGAGGTTAGTACACCTCACATCATTCGTTCAGGGTTTGTACACCCTCCACGAGGTTAGTACACCTCATAGCATTCATCCATAGGGTTTGTACACCCTCCACGAGGTTAGCACACCTCATGTCTTTCATCCACAGGGTTTGTACACCCTCCACGAGGTTAGTACACCTCATATCATTCATCCACAGGGTTTGTACACCCTCCAAGAGGTCACATCATTCGTTCAGGGTTTGTACACCCTCCACGAAGTTAGTACACCTCATAGCATTCATAGCGTTTGTACACCCTCCAAGAGGTTAGTACACCTCACATCATTCATCCACAGGGTTTGTACACCCTCCACGAGGTCAGTACACCTCATATCATTCATCCATAGGGTTTGTACACCCTCTGCGAGGTCAGTACACCTCATATCATTCATCCATAGGGTTTGTACACCCTCCACGAGGTTAGTACACCTCATATCATTCATCCACAGGGTTTGTACACCCTCCACGAGGTTTGTACACCTCATTCCCCTCAAGCGCGGTTTTGGTTCAACGTTTTAAGCCCAGTCTTGTCTGGCGCCTCTAGTTTTTCTTTGATTTTGGGCCCCTCTGCTCGGCAATGATCGTTTATGTTGCAATCTCACATTCTTCATCGATTTGTTTAACTTATGTTTCGTATTCATTCTGCTTCCTTAGAAATCCAGACGAAATTAGTATTTCTATCTTTACTTATCTTTTACTAAATAATACGAAGACATTACATTGTCATATTATCTAGTAAAATCTAAGTAAAGAGGGGCAGCTGTCAATACCCAATTTCGTCCGGATTGACTAAATGATAGGTCTCTTTCTATTTTTGATTTGTTTTATTTTATTTTCTACATTTTCATTTTATTTTATGTTATTATGTTTAATTTCATTTTTACTATTTTGTATTTGATTTAGTGTTTTTTTAAAAAAAAAAAAAAGAAAAAAAAAGGGAAAAAAAAAAGAGAAAAAAATAAGGCGTTTGTCTTTAGTGAAAAATGAATAAAAGAAAAAAGAAAAAGAAGGAAAAAGCGTTTTTGTTTAGAGGGAATAGTGGACGTGTGTGTGCTGGGAGGAGGGGGCAGATAACCGTTTCTGCAGGACGCGGGGTGATGGCAGAGGCGACTTGGGGTGTGTACGAAATCAGTACGGGATTTGGCACAAAAAAGCACTCAGACAGAGCAGAGAGGGAGCAGAGGGAAGACATTATTATTCTGGTTTTGGAGAGCAAGAAGGGGAGGATTTCACACACTGCCTCTCGAGCCTTCACCATTGACACTTGCAAAGAAGGACCAGAGACATTATTCACAGCAAAGAGAAGGGAGAAGTCGGCCATTCAAGGGAGAAGGGGATTCATTGGAAACGCAAGCTTACCATAGTAAGTGGATCTTCGAGAGGTAAGTAATGTTGTTTTAGTGAGTTGTTTGCTTGCTCTGGCACATATGCACATATGTATGTTGAAGTTGCTGGGCTTGCCTATGACTGTCTTTGATTGCTCTTAGTGTTGTGGATATTGGTTCATGTTCACTGTTATCGATCATCATCATCCTCCCCAGACCCACTCCTATCTGCTTCTTTTGTTCCACTTCGATCAAAATAGGCTTCCACGCCTCTGCCCATTTCCAACCATCAACATTGAAATTGAAGCAGTAAATGGGATAACAGAGATAATAGAACAGCGTCTTCATCCTCACCGAACCATTCCGTTCTCCACTGGAACCGCCCTCCCAACCACCGAGAACGCCGTGGTTCCGGTGGTGCTTGGGGTCGCTGCCGACGCCGAGACGGGTGGAAGGTGGTGGCGCGGTGGCTGGTTGGAAGAAGTAATAGCGCAGGTGTTCAAGGGAGGCAATCCCAGCCCTAGCTTTTCCTGGTCAGAGAGAGAAAGAGACCTAGGTCTCGATGGAGGGAAGCAGCATTGAGTGTAGAGTCAGAGAACCCCTAGGGGAATTCTAGGGTAGAAACCACCCGGGTGGGCCAAGCCCATAACGAACGCACGTTATCTGGCCTTTTTCGAGCGTGCGTCACCGGTTTCCCTCATCATCACAACGAACGCTCGTCCATAACGAGCGTTCGTCATCAATTTCTCTCATCTTCCCGACAAACGCTCGCCCATAACGAGCGTTCGTCATCCAACCTCATCTTCCCAACGAACGCTCGTCCATAACGAGCGTTCGTCATCAATTTCCCACATCTTCCCAACGAACGCTCGCCCATAACGAGCGTTCGTCATCCAACCTCATCTTCCCAACGAACGCTCGTCCATAACGAGCGTTAGTCATTAATTTCCCTCATCTTCACAACGAACGCTCGTCCATAACGAGCGTTCGTCATCAATTTCCCACATCTTCCCAACGAACGCTCGTCCATAACGAGCGTTCGTCATCAACTTGCCACATCTTCCAAACGAACGCTCGTCCGTAACGAGTGTTCGTCATCCAACCTCATCTTCCCAACGAACGCTCGTCCATAACGAGCGTTAGTCATTAATTTCCCTCATCTTCACAACGAACGCTCGTCCATAACGAGCGTTCGTCATCAATTTCCCACATCTTCCCAACAAACGCTCGTCCATAACGAGCGTTCGTCATCAACTTGCCACATCTTCCAAACGAACGCTCGTCCGTAACGAGCGTTCGTCATCCAGCCTCATGTTCTCAACGTCCGTTCGTCATCTTCAAAATGAGCGCTCGTCATTCTGCCTCCCTTTCCAAGAGGTCGTTCGTCAATTCCCCAACGAACGTTCGTCCACAACGAGCGATCGTCATTCAGCCCCTTTCCCAGCATCCGTTCGTCATCGCCCAATGAACGCTCGTCACCAACGAACGCTCGTCACTAACGAACGCTCGTCATCCACCCTCCTGTTCTCAACGTCCGTTCGTTATCTACCCCAACGAACGCTCGTCATCCATGCTCCTTTTCTCAACGAGCGTTCGTCAACTCTCCCCAACGAGCGCTCGTGATTCTTAATCCTTTCCCAACGTACGCTTGGCCTCTACCACGGACTGCACGGTCGCCTGTGACGTGACGTTCAGTACCCCTTTTCGCGGACCCCTCATTATTTGCTTTGTTTTTTTTACTTATTTGTTTTTCTTTTTATTTTGTTTATCCTATTTTATTTATTTTTATTTATTATTTATTTTTATTTTTATTTAGCTTTATTGTCTCATTTTATTTTATTTTATTTTATTCTAGATATCTACTTATCCTAAAATATATATTTAATAATGCAATATTTACAATTTAAATAAAGGAATTTATAAAAATATGTTTTAAAGGTTTTGGCACATGTGTGATCGCGCGCATCGTCCTTGTGCTGAAAACCTTTTCTCTTTCTTAAATAAAATTACAAAAATATGTCTTGAAGGTTTAGGCACATGTGTGATCGCACGCATCGTCCTTGTGCTGAAAACCTTTTCTCTTTCTTAATTAAAATTCCAAAAATATGTCTTGAAGGTTTAGGCACATGTGTGATCGCACGCATCGTCCTTGTGCTGAAAACCTTTTTCTCTTTCTTAATTAAAATTCCAAAAATATGTTTTAAAGGTTTAGGCACATGTGTGATCGCACGCATCGTCCTTGTGCTGAAAACCTTTTCTCTTTCTTAATTAAAATTCCAAAAATATGTTTTAAAGGCTTAGGCACATGTGTGATCGCACGCATCGTCCTTGTGCTAAAAACCTTTTCTTTTCCTTAAGTAAAATTAACAAAATATGTTTTAAAGGTTTATGCACATGTGTGATCGCACGCATCGTCCTTGTGCTAACAACCTTTTCTCTTTCTTAAACAAAATACAAAAAAAAGGTATAAAATCTTCAAAAAACCCGAAAACATCAACGATTTTAAACAACAAATAGTCTTGCTACCCAGAACTACGTGATCCTTGATTCTCCATCAAGAGTGGAGATACGTAGGAGCAAGGCTAGTCCTTGTCAGGTTCACTTTCCCAAAAATCCAAATTTATCCATAATCATTTTCCAAACAAAATTTTCTAAACAATTTTCAAACAAATTTTCAAGCAGAACTACGTAACCCTGATTTCTCATTTTGAATGAGAATACGTAGGAGCAAGGTCAATCCTTGTCGGGCCCAGAAAACTAAAAAATATGTTTTGTTTATTTTAGAATTTTATTTTAGGGGATAGTTAAACATTTTGAAAATCACATCATATTCGTGCATTTAGTTAAAGGTACTGCCTTAGGGCAGGCGTTGTGGGGTGCTAACACCTTCCCCACGCGTAACCGACTCCCAAACCCAATCTTTGGTTTTCGTGGACCGTGCTTTATCGTTTTATGGTTTTTCCGTAGTTTTCCATAATAAACTATGGTGGCGACTCCAAATCTCTTTTTAAAACCCGATTTCTTTTTGGATCGTCGTCCCGTCGCGATTCCGGTTGCGACAATATGGAATCTGTTTTTACATCTTTTAATTAAGACTTATGCTTTCTTTCATCATTAGTTAGGGTTTTTCCTCTTTGTTTAATGCTTGCATGGTTTAACTCATTCGATGCATGATTATTGGTTTTGTCGATACGGGCACGTACGGGGAAGTCTAGATCCGGGGAATTTCTCCCAATTTTGTATTGGTTGTCGTTAAGCTCCTGCACTTATGAACTGATCATTAGGAATGCTAGGAATTGTATGAACTCGTGATTAGGGAGAAGCCTTCTGGAAAGGTACATTAGAGAGTGGCATTAACAATGATGATTTGATTGTTGAATTCCTAAAATATATGAGAGTGGATAAGATGAAATTGAACCACAACAACATATCCATACATAAATTTCATTGAAAGTGTTTATCTTTTGCTTTTTGCCATTGATCACAATTCATGCATACATGTTTATTTTCTGTCTTGCATTTTAAACCCCAATTAATTCGTTTGTAAGTCTTAGTTAATTAAGAAATCACATAACTAAACTAGGCCGTGAGTCCTTTGGGAAGAACGATACTTGGTCTTACCAAGTTTTATTACTTGAACGATTCGGTCATACTTGCCGATTGAAAACAAGTTTGTGACATCATAATTTGGTGTTCATAAATTTGTCCATCAAGTTTTTGGCGCCGTTGCCGGGGACTCGTGGTTTAACTGGTTAATTTGTGTGATTATTAATTATCTTTGACTTATTTTTTATTTTATTTTTAAATTTCGAATTTTTATTTTATTTTTCTGTTGTTTATTTTCTGTATTTATTTTCTGAATCTTATTTTCTTTTATATCTTTTTGTGCTAACCAAATCTTCTAGGGTTTTGTGTTCTTGTGTATGCAGGAGGCAATTCGAACTAGGAGCAATAAAACAACAGAACCTCTGCTTGAAGGATTAGAAGACAGTAGACGGAGGAGAAGAATCAGAACATCTAGAGAACTTTTCCCTCCTCCGGAAACTCTGTTGCAACCATCACCACAAGGTTCTGACAATAGCACAGAAAATATGGAGAATAATAATATCAGAAGAACTCTTGCTGATTACACCAATGTAGCTGGACCTCAACATTTTAACAGCATAGCTAGACCTAGAGTCAATGCAGCCAATATGGAGGTCAAACCAGCATTGATCCAACTGGTGAAGAGTAATCAATTCAATGGGTTATCTCATGAAAGCCCATATGAGCACCTTACTACATTTAATGAAATTTGCAACACAGTGAAAATCAATGGGGTGCCAGACGAAGCAATCAAACTTAGTTTGTTTCCTTTCTCATTGGGAGGCAATGCTAAGCTTTGGTTGAACTCTTTTCGAGAAGGAAGTTTCACAGAGTGGGAAGCAGTGGTAACAAAGTTTCTGAACAAATACTTTCCACAATCAAAGGTGACAAAAGGCAAGCAAGAGATATCTTCATTTAAGCAGGGCATGGAAGAATCACTGGGGCATGCATGGGATAGATACAAAAGTCTGCTAAGAAAAACACCCACGCACGGCTTTGAAGAACAGGAAGTAGTCTTAACTTTCCTTGGAGGTCTTGGTTCACAAGCCAAGATGATGCTTGATGCCTCAGCAGGAGGCAATATTAAATGGAAAACTCCAGAGGAAGCTATAGAAATCATTGACAACATGGCTACTAGTGATAATGAGCTCAACAGTGAAAGAGGAGTTCCTATGCAACAAAAAGGGGTTCTCCAATTACAGACCCATGATGCCTTGCTAGCTCAAAATAAAATTCTAACTCAACAGCTGGAGACTCTGACTAAAACTCTTGCACAATTACCTAAAGAGTTGAAAACTGCTGCACAGGTACAAACCCAGTTGTGCGAATTATGTGGAGGTGATCATATCAATGGTCAATGTGCTTTTCCAGTGGAAGCCTTGGAGGATGTTAATTTCATGGCTAATCAATTTCCATACCATCAAGGGAATTACAATCAAGGGTGGAAACCACATCCAAGCATTGGTCAAGGACAAACTGGGCAAGCAAATCAATATAATAAGCAGCAGCAGCAACCAACCTTTTGGCAACAGTTATCTATGCTTAATGAAAAATCAACAAGGTTGGAAGAAACTCTTCAGCAATTCATACAGAAAACCGAATCTTCTCAAAAGAGCACTGAAGCTGCTATAAAGAATTTGGAGATTCAAATGGGTCAGATTACCAAGCAATTGGAAGAAAGCCCAAATAGAAATTTTGAGGCTAATACTGAGGTTAACCCTAGAGAAGAGTGCAAAGTGGTAAAGAGTGTGAATGAAGAGATAATTGAGTTAGAAGAAGGAGAAACAGAAGAAAGAAGAGAAATAGAGAGCAAAAACAATTTTCCTTTTCCAATAAATCAAGAGAAACAAATGGATTTCACAGAATTATTCAGAATGGTGGATAATAAAGCACCTTGGGAACAGATTTTACAGAAAATTGCAGTTTACACAAAATCTGATGAAGAAATTTCTACAAAGAAGAGACGTAGAGATGATGAGGCAAAAAAGTGTATAACTGTTAAGAAAGAGTCATTCCCTCCTAAAGCGTCAGATCCAGGCAGTTTTTCTATCCCTTGCACTATAGGGAAGAAAAAGGTAAAGAAAGCTCTCCTTGATTTAGGTTCAAGTGTTAACTTGATACCTTATTCTTTACTGGAGCAAATCGGCAATGTTAAAATGAAACATGCAAAGATTAAAATAGTAATGGCCGATGGATCTTCAAAGGAGCCATGTGGGATTGTAGAGGACATTATAGTTTGTGTTGGCAAACTTCAGTTCTTGGCAAACTTTGTGGTGATGAAGATGGAGACTGAGAAGATACCTATCATACTTGGAAGACCGTTTATGAAAACGGCCAGGGCTATCATAGATGTAAATGAAGGTATAGTGGTGCTCCAGGATAGAGAGGAGAGAGTGGTGGTAGATGTTTTCAAAGATGAGATGCAAGCAAAGGAGGAAGAAGCTAGTTATAAAGCTGCATTTCGAGATGCACCCATGACTAGCCGTAAAGATGAAAATCTTGAGGTTTCAGGTAACCATTGTTTGTTGTTTCAGGTACCCAAGGTAGAAGAGATTGGAAGAGGAGAAGAAATTCCTAGAGACTGGAAGAAAAGAAGACTCCAACTTGGCACACCTGTTAGAATCAAGAACAAGTTGTGGGTTGTGAAGGGCTTTAAAGAGAAGGAGATGATAGAGATAGAGTCTCCATATTCTAGAAGAACCAAAACAGTTCAAAGGAAACAGCTGAGGAGTTGGTGGAATGACAACATCAACTACAAAGAAGATGGAACTTGAATTTTATTGGGTCAAGCTAATGACATTAAAAGAGCGCTTGCTGGGAGGTGATGGACAAATTTGTGAACACCAAATTATGATGTCACAAACTTGTTTTCAATCGGCAAGTATGACCGAATCGTTCAAGTAATAAAACTTGGTAAGACCAAGTATCGTTCTTCCCAAAGGACTCACGGCCTAGTTTAGTTATGTGATTTCTTAATTAACTAAGACTTACAAACGAATTAATTGGGGTTTAAAATGCAAGACAAAAAATAAACATGTATGCATGAATTGTGATCAATGGCAAAAAGCAAAAGATAAACACTTTCAATGAAATTTATGTATGGATATGTTGTTGGGGTTCAATTTCATCTTATCCACTCTCATATATTTTAGGAATTCAACGATCAAATCACCATTGTTAATGCCACTCTCTAATGTACCTTTCCAGAAGGCTTCTCCCTAATCACGAGTTCATACAATTCCTAGCATTCCTAATGATCAGTTCATAAGTACAGGAGCTTAACGACAACCAATATAAAATTGGGAGAAATTCCCCGGATCTAGACTTCCCCGTACGTTCCCGTATCGACAAAACCAATAATCATGCATCGAATGAGTTAAACCATGCAAGCATTAAACAAAGAGGAAAAACCCTAACTAATGATGAAAGAAAGCATAAGTCTTAATTAAAAGATGTAAAAACAGATTCCATATATGAGAGTTTCACAAGACTACATTGATTCCCCAACAAACATAAAGAGGTTAGTTCACCATATTCATGGTGAACCTAGATGAATTACAATGAAAGAATGAAAGAATAAACCCTAAAAAGGTGAAGCGGAAGCCTCAGCATCCAAGATCCTCCTTCAAAGGGGTGGTAGAGAGAGTGTTTGCCTCGTTCCAGCCAGAGATGCCTAACCCTAGGAAACCCTAAAGCTTATGTATCATTCGTAAATTACAAAAAGTCAAGTCCAAGCCCATTTAAGTGCCGCTCAGCGGTAAACTACCGCTCAGCGGTGATTGCGTGACTTGTTTTCTCCCCTCAGCGGCCATTTTGCCCCTCAGCGGATCTCCCGTGACTTCCAGAGTACCGCTCAGCGGTAAAATACCGCTCAGCGGTGAGTGCGTGACTTGTTTTCTCCCCTCAGCGGCCATTTTGCCCCTCAGCGGACCTCCCGCAAACTCCTGAGTGCCGCTCAGCGGTAAACTGCCGCTGAGCGGTGACTTCGGCTTCTCCTTTTGCACTTTTTATTGTCTTTTCTGATTTCATCTCTCTCCTTCTTCACTTCTTTTACCAAATTCACCTTAAAACCTGCACAAAAACACTGAAATCAAGCATAAACCTGTCCAGCTCTCTTATTTCTTAAAATATAAAGAAAAACATGATTTCAAGCTAATTTCTA